>NC_133141.1:14275370-14611475 GCF_048418815.1 Hemitrygon akajei
CAGCAAACTAGGATCCCTCCATGTGCAAACGTTTGCACCATCTAAAAAAAGATTGCTTTTCTATTTGGCTTACCAGAATGAATAACTTCACATTTTCCCATATTGTACTCCATTTGCCATCTTCTTCTCTACTTGTTCAACCTGGCTACATTTTCCTTTGCCAACTCCCTATATCCTCCTTACAGCTCTCTTACATAACTGGCTTTGTATCATCAGTAAACTTGGATATATTACACTCTTCTCATTCAGTTAATGTAAATTGTGAACAGCGGAGCACTAGTAACCTGCCTTTGCCACCCCACAAGTAATTGCTTGAAAAACCAAGAGTATATCACTCTATCTTCTGTCCTTTAATCACTCCTCGATTCCATGTTCTGCTACCCTCAACTATGTAAGACCATCCGTTGGTCAGGGTCGATCATGGATATTGCATCCTAGCTGTCTACGTGATACGCAAGTCTGGGCAGTACGATATGGAGAGCAAGCTGTTGCCCATGTAGCTCCTCCTCTTCACTCAACTGACAGATCCAAAGGAACGGCAGGGGCAGACACAGTTTAGCACCAGCAGTGTTACAGAAGTTGCCAGTCAGGGTTGAAGTCAGCGTAGGGCTGCCTTAGGGACTCCAGCTCCGGACTTTTCCTTGGGCCCCTCCGCTGCAAGGGGGCGGAGATTTGAGATCGGAGTTTTCCTTCTCCTAGATGAGCTGCCAACCATGGCTGACGAGCCCCATCTGCCTGGAGTGACTGGTTTTAAGGCTCTAGTAACCCGCCTTTGCCACTTCTCCTGTCAGTAGAAACAATTCCACCAGGCTTAGTAGCTAAGCCCCACGTGAAGGCCAGGAGCTGGACTTGGATGTCAGAGGCTATTTGAGATGTACGCCATTGGGAGCATTTAATAGGTAGTGGGAGTTCATTCTTACTACCACCTCCCCTCCACTGCTGGCTACAACAACATGAAGGAACCCTCAACTATGTCAGCTCTTACTTAATATAACCATCTTTTCTATGGTACTTTAACAAATGCCTTTCAAAAATCCAGTTATATCATATCCACTGGTGCCATCTTACCTACCCTGCTTTACTATAACTTTCTAAGAACCCGCACAAGTGGTCAGGCCCTGATGGTGTAACTGGTAGGGCTCTGAAAACCTGTGCCAACCAATGGACTGGCATGCTCAAGGACATCTTCAATCTCTCACTGCTGCAATTGGAGGTTCACACCTGTTTTAAAAGGACATCAATCATACTGGTGCCTAAGGCGTTTGGGGTGAGCTGCCTCAATGACTATTGCCCAGTAGCACTCATATTTACTGCGATGAAGCTCTGTGAGAGGTTGGTCACGGCTAGAATTATCACCGGCCTAAGCAAGGACCTGGACCTGCTGCAATTTGCCAACTGCCAAAATAGGTTTGTAATAGATGCAGCCTCACTGACTCTCCACTCAGCCTTGGATCACTTGAATAACAGTCATAACTATGTCAGGCTGATGTTTATTGATTACAGTTCAGCATTCAACACCATCATACCCTCAGTACTAATCAACAAGCTCCAAAACCTGGGCCTCTGTACCTCCCTCTGCAACTGGATCCTTGGCTTACTCACTAGGAGATCACAGTCAGTGTGGATCAGAAATAATTTCTCCGTCTTACCGACAATCAACACCGGTGCACCTCAGGAATGTGTGCTTAGCCACTGTTCTCTCTCTACACCCTGACTGTGTGGCTAGGTACAGCTCAAATGCCATCTATAAATTTGCCAATGACACAACTATTGTTGACAGAAGTTTAGATGGTGACAAGGAGGCATACAGAAGTGAGATAGACCAGCTGGTTGAGTGGTGTTGCAACAACAATCTTGCACTCAGTGTCAGTAAGCCCAAGGAATTGATTGTGGACTTCAGGAAGGGATCAGCAGTGGAAAGGATGAGCAATTTCAAGTTCCTGGGTGTCAACATCTCTGAAGATCTATCCTGGGTCCGACATATTGATGTGATTACAAAAAAGGCACAACAGCAGCTATATTTCATTAGGAGTTTGAAGAGATTTGGTATGTCAATGAAGACTCTACAAATTTCTGCAGATCTTCCGTGGGGAACATTCTAACTGGTTGCATCATCGTCTGATATGGAGGGGCCGCTGCACAGACCGGAAGAAGCTGCAGAGGGTTGTAAATTCAGCCAGATCCATCATGGGCACTAGCCTCCCCAGCATCGAGGACATCTTCAACTGGCAATGCCTCGAGAAGGCAACCTTCATCACTAAGGATCCTCTTCTCATTGCTACAATCAGAGAGGAGGCACAGGAGCCTGAAGACACACTCTCAATGCTTTAGGAACAGCTTCTTCCCCTCCGCCATCAGATCTCTGAAAGGACCAATACCCCATAAACACTACCTCAGTTTTTGCTCTTTTTTGCTCTACTTTTTATATTACACTGTGCCACAAAACAACAAATTGCATGGAATATGATAAATGACAGTAAACCTGATTCTGACTGATTCTAATGATGGATTCCAGCATTTTACTGAAAGCTGATGCCAATCAACTGAAATATACATTTTCTCTCTCCTTCATTTCTTTCTTTGTTATATTTTAATCTGCTGGAAGTGTGGCAGAACCAACAGAATTTTGGGAGATCATCACAAATGCATCCACTGTCTTGACAGACATCATTTTAAGAAACAGGTGATGTAGACTTCTATTTCCCTTAATTTCTCCAGTATGTCCTCGTTAATTAAATCAATTACTTGAAGTCCCTTGCTGTCATTAGCCCCCTGTTCTCCTTCCATTTCTGCACCATTTATTGATTTCGGTAGAGAAGGCTTAAGAAAATATTTAATACCCCGCCAGTTTCCTTTTTCCCCATTGTAACTTGCCCTGCATTTGTCGCTAAGGGATCCACATTTATTTTTGATATTTGCTTGTTGTATGGTTGTAGAAAGTTTTACAGTTTTTAAAATTATTATTCTTGCTAATTTACTCTCATATTTTATCATCGTTTTGGGCATCCACTGCCTAATCATATTTCCTGTGGAATTCTATTTTTCTATAAAATGAGCAGTCATTAAGAATTATAAACAGTTCTTTCATAACTTTCAACTGGTTTGGAAGATTTTCCTGGTCTTTGACATGGGCATAATGAATGAAAAATTATGAGGGAAATTGGTGACACATCGAAAAGATTTAAGTTTCTTGGAGACACTTTCAGCAATGGAGGAATGGGGGAACTTGAACTGAGATTCACAAGCCAATTGAAAGGCAAACGTTGTGAATCAACTCCTATATTACAAGAGGAAGGGAGGCTATTCACAGTTAAAATGTGCAGCTTGTTGGTAACTATTGAGGAAATCATTTGTATGGAATAAAGTACACATAAAATTTTAAAAAAAGAAATAACAAATGCTGAAAATCTGAAACAAAGAGAAAATGTTGGAAACACTCAGAAGGTCAGGCAGTATTAGTAGTAAAAGAAACAGAATTAACATTTAGGTCAAAGACCCTTCATCAGTTTTTCATTTCACCAATGTTGCCTGACATGCTGACCACTTGCAGCACAGTGTGTTTTGGTTTTAAATACCCTTCAAGAGCAAGTTTGCATATTAATATTGGTTCAAATAATTGAACACAGAATGCGATGTTATATTGCCACAACTGCCTGAGAAGCTAGCTTAATGTATCCTGCCTGTCTAGGCCCAGGGCATATTTCTGGTAGTTTCAAGCTCTGACCTATCTTTTACGGCTAGAAAATGAATGAAAGTCAAAAATACTTCAAGGAGACTGAACATAGAATAATCTCTAAAAAACGACTGGTGAGTCCAGCCAAGCTGGGAAGAGATCAATTTCACTGCATGTGAATGTAGCTTGTAAACAGAACAGTTCCATGCTCGTACCTTGGATGGAATAGCAGATGTCGTTAGTACTGTAGCTAGGGTGCCTAAGATTTTTTGCACAATACCGTATTTGTCAATGTGGAGTGGCAAATATGTTTGTAAATCTGGTGGGAGCAAAGGGTGTTGGGAATGGTGGGGTGGGAGGGGTGTGGGCCAGATGCAGAGAAGGAGTGTCGGGGGCAGTGGTTGGTGGGGGTGTTCTCTCTGGTGCCTCCCGCTCTCTCCCCTTTCCCTTCCCCCTTTCCCATCCTCCTTTCCCACCCTCTCCCTGCCCCCATCCCACTCTCAGTCCACAATACGACCCATATCAGAATCAGGTTTATCATCACTCACATATGTCATGAAATTTGTTTTTTGTTGTGGCGATAGCACTGTGCAATACATAAAATTACCATGGTACTGTGCAAAAGTCTTAGGCACCTTAGCTCTATATACAGTATGTGCCTAAGACTTTTGCACAGTACTGTAAGTCATTTAAAAACATATGCTTTATTTATAATGAATCTCTTGGTGCAAATGGAATCAATAAAATATCCCTTATTAGGAACACATTCATTATTATTTCAGATCCACAGATAAAATGCTTCAGTTATTTGTCTTCAAATTTAGAATAGTCAGACTCATCTTAGCAAAAAGGAATGATCTTAAAATATGATAGAGATTAGCTTGCCCACTCTGCTGCTTGTGTTGTGTAACCTTACCCTCAGATCCCCAGCTGTCAAACGATGGTCCTTAAAATGACCTTTGAAGGCATCTACTTAAAGAAGCAAGTTTCCTTACCTAGCTCAGGAAGACTAAGAGAGTTTCAGTGTGGTTCCTGGCCATATGTTTGCCCTGAATCTAGCTTCTGTTCCCAGCCCCATTTTTTACTTGGGCGTGTAACATAAATATGCAATAGGCAAGTAGATGGAGAGATACTATCATACTGTCTTATCCTCGACCTATACTCCCGACTTTCATAGGGCCCAGGAGCAAAGCCACTCTGAGATTCTCCCACCTTGTGCTTAAAGATGAAAGGAAAATGCATTTATGCAGAGCTAGTCACATCTTTTTCATGATATCCAAAAACACGTCTATCCATTGAAATACTTTTAAAATGAGACACAGTGTTGTCAATTTGTAATATAATAATTCTGGTGATGTAAGAGAGATATATATTGGTCAGCAAACACGAGGAAATCTGCAGATGCTGGAAATTCAAACAACAACACACACAAAATGCTGATGGAACACAGCAGGCCAGGCAGCATCTATAGGGAGAAGCGCTGTCGACGTTTCAGGCCGAGACCCTTCATCAGGTCCTGACGAAGGGTCTCGGCCTGAAACGTCGACAGCGCTTCTCCTTATAGATGCTGCCTGGCCTGCTGTGTTCCACCCGCATTTTGTGTGTGTTGTATATATTGGTCAGTCTGCTAGAGGTAACTTCTTTTCTCTTTTTGCAATAAACCCATGAAATCTTTTACACTTACTTGTGAGCACCCTGGGTTAAAATTTCATCTTTTCCAACAACGGTAGCACAGTGGCATGGCAGTTAACGCTATAGCAACACAACTCCAGTGAAATGAGTTTGGGACTGATCTTGGGTGCTGTATGTATGGACTCTGATAAGACCATAAAACCAAGGAGCTGAATTAGACCATTCAGCCCATCAAGTCTCCTCCACCATAATCATGGCTGATTTATTTTCCCTCTCAACCCCACTCTCCTCCGTTCTCCCTGTAAGTACTGGCATAGGCTTTGTTTGTCAAACTTTTATGTCAAACCACAAACTGCACTCCCTCAGTACCACACTGGCATATCAGGAGAGGCTGTCAAGTCCCAGAGGCAAGCTAGCTAACCTTTGAACCACTGATGAGAATTATAGATGAAACTAGGAGTGCCTCTCTGATGGATGACAAAAAAGGCACTGCAGAAATGCTTAAAATATTTTAGCCTGAGCACAGGATAGAGACACATAGCCAAGACAGGAGCTTACCAAAAAGAAAGGTTAAACAAGAAGAAGCACCAATAAAGTTATTGTCAAGGAATTAAAAAAATACACTTTTAGAAATATATGCATTAAAAAAAATCCTCCAGTATGCATTATTCCCTAGACCAGGGTTAGACCTACTCCACACATAAATCTGCTTTATAATTTGAAGTCCAGAAATAAATCTATTTTGCATTGCACATAACTTGCACATGTTAATTGGCAAATTAGCATAATTAATTCACAATCATGCTTAAGTGTATAGTATTTCTTTCTTCCAACATTTCATTTTGATCCAACATTATTTTATATTTAGTTCGCTTGTATAGGTAAATCATCATAATTTATAAATTTGTTAGCTCTGAAAATGATCATTGCACAGGCAGGGTGGATTCTGAGTTAAAACAGTGTGAAATATTTTATATCAGTGTGATTTCTTCTTCTCTGTTGCTATTCCCAGTTACAACTGTGTGAGCTGTTCCTGAAACTTCTGCATACTGATTAATGGTATCATGTGTGTGGAAGTGATCATCAGTAACCTCCAAGTGCAGGATATTTGTCAATAATAATTCCTCTTAAAAAAAACAGAGCTAACAAAATCACCAGGGAAGGGTTGAAAAGCATCTAAACAGAACTTGTCTTCAGTTTTCCAATTGTGATTCAAGGGAGCACGTCCACCTAACTTTAAGAATTCACATCATTAAAGCAGTTCAAGTCCAAGAGTTTTATTTGTCGTTTGTCAGCAAGTGGGCGTTGCTGGCAAAGCTGCCCACCCCTAATGCCCTTGAGAAGTTGCCAGTGAGCAGCCACCTTATATAGCTACAGTCCTTCTGGTAACGAACACCCACAGCACTTTTGAGTGGAGATTTTCCGGATTTGGACCCCAGTGATGTTGAAAAATTGCCAATACATTCACAAGGGAGCTTGAGCCAATTAAGAGCTCTGTAACACAATGGTTTGCGTTTAAAACACTATGAAATGAAATAAGACACAAAAGATACATATGCAGACAGTACAACATATGATATAGAAAGGAAAGCTGCAGGTGGCCACGTTCCCAGGCATCTGCTAACTGAGCTCACTGGTTTGGAGTGTAGTGTCAGAATAGCTGAGCAGAGTAGCTACAGGGCATTTTGAGGTGGCACGGTATGCTAGGATGGAAGAAGTGAATCAACACACAAGATGCTGGAGGAACTCAGTGGGTCAGGTAGCATCTATGGAGGGAAATGGACAGCTGACATTTTGGGTCGAGACCTTTTGTCTGGACTCATCCGGAAATGGATGTTTCGTTTGGTGCTTCGGGTGCCAATCAAGTAGTCTGCTTTGTTGAGACCTTTGTGTATTTTTGGAACTGCACCCATCCAGGCAAGGGGAGAGCATTCCATCACACTCCGTACGGTGGAAAAGCTTTGGGGTGATGAATCACTTGCCACAGGACACCCTTCATCTTTCCTTGAAGCTTTAGTAGTTATGTAGCTGGTTCAATGACAGTCAACAGAGACTACCAGGATGGTAGGGGACTCGGCCGTGGTAATTCATTAAGGGTAGGTATCAGGCTCTCTCCTGTTGGAGACATTGACTGGCACTTACACAGTCATACAGCATGGAAACCAGCCCTGTGGCTCAACTGATCCATGCCAACCAAGATTCCCATCTCAACTAGTCCCATCTGCCTAAACCATTCCTATCCGTTGTTAACAAGGATCACCCCTTAGTAACAATAACCATTTGGGCACAGAGAGAATCTGTATTTACTGGCAAGTATCTTTAGAGTATTAATGAACAAGCATGTGAATTCATAAACTAAGTACCTGTGTGCATGGCCCACTAGGTTTCTCTGACTCTCCTGAATAGTCAAAATGTAGAAAAGGTAATACCCAGACAAAGGAGACTATGCTGGCCAGGTGTTCATCGTAGTCCCAATCCACTCTCCATGTGTCTGATGCAGGTTAGCTCACACGCATATCTGAAATGCTTATTCTCTGGAGTTGTCACTGCCTCTCATTCAAAGTCTCTCATTTTTATATTTTCCTTACCAGTTCAAATGCTGCATTTCAATCTCGTTGGCTTGAGGTCATCTGACTGACGTTTAACACGTTCTTATTGGCCCTGGTCCAGGCCAGCATCCATTTATTGCTCTCTTCCCCAAGCGACAACTGGTAATTTATTGCTCTTTGTTCTAAATTAGTTACCAAACCAGTAACCAGCTTGAATCATTCAGGGCAGACTCAGATCTCACCATTCACAAACCTGCATGTTATATCATACCAAAGAACATCTCACAAATAAATTCTTATTTGGAAACTTTCAGATTACCTGGACCATCATTTTGTCTACTTTAAAGCACTGACTCAGCTGAGCAAAACCAGTTCACAAAATGGAGGATACAGAGCAGCTTTACGAAAAGGCAGCCTCCATTCCTTTGGCCTCAAGGCAAGAACAAAGGCAATTGGTCTGTCTACTTCCACTGTCCTTGATTCATTCAAATTCACTGATTTGTGCACTATAATTCTTTCTGGCCAACACTATGCACCTGCCCAAGTAAATCTTAAATGCTGTTAATGTACCTGGCTCAACCCTTATGTGCCAATTTTTCTCTTCCTGCTAGCATGATTTGAGACCAAACAACAAATATGAACAACACACACAAAATGCTGGTGGAACACAGCAGGCCAGGCAGCATCTATAGGGAGAAGCGCTGTCAACATTTCAGGCCGAGACCCTTCGTCAGGACTACCAACAAATATGAAGGCTGTTTTCCCTTTTTCCATGTTCACTCTCCTTTTTTTCCCCTTCTCTTTCTTGGAGGAAAATATTTTTCCATGTATAAAGTAGCTAACAATAGAATTTTCCAACATTTATTAGACAATAAAAGAGAAAACCCAACGATATTTCTTCCAAAATAAAACTGGTCAATTAGTACAAAGGTAAGTTTTCATGTTTGTCAACACTTTGAAGTGCAGGCAGCCAATTGACAAGTTCCTAGATCTTGATTAAAGCATGACTAAACTATCCTCTGCCACTTAGTCATGTAATTCAAAGAATTATCTACAGAGAAGTGTTGAATTTTAGGAGTAAGGGAAAGTATATTGGCAATTGAGAAATCCTCCTCCAATGCGGAAACACCATTTTTATACTTACAATGCAAAGCTCCGCATAACTGGGGGAGGAACCTGTCCTTGGATCAGTAGCATTAAATGCACGGTGTATTAGTACCTACTAGTAACTCTGAGATTTATTTCCATTGAACTTATTAGATCCTGAATTTCAGAAGCAAAATTTCTTAGTGCTTTTCATGGGATCAAGGGAACTGCTTTGGCTTGTGAAAAAGGAACTTTACATCAGAACGCTAGATTTGCCCGCAGAAGGATCCAATCTTTGCTGCACTGGCACCTTCATCAGCACAAACTTAATCCTTTGTCTTGAAACGTAATTTCTGTCCTGTACAGATGGGGAGTCTTCACAATAACATTTTCAATTTCATCTGTTCTAATTGCTTCAATTTCCCCTTGATGTCCAACCTTTGTTTTCCTTCTGTGCCAACTCACGTTTCCCTCAATCTTGGTTGTCAGCTTGGTGGCTGTTATGATTTCATCAACTTAAAGTCTATCCATCAGTCTTGGTGTTTCTGGTTCTTGCACCTATCAAACTCAGACTTGTAAATTAATGAACAAATGAGACTTAATTAACACAAAAATGAGGAAATGCCGCACCATGCTGAAGCTGTGCTTGTCTCTACTAACTCCCTGCTGTCTGGAGCAATCAGCTGCTCAACTCTCTGGTCCTCTAAACATGCATAATGTATGAAGATAGTCCTGTTGACTGAATAACCTTATGGAGGTTTCTTACTCTGCAATTCAAAATTTTTAAATGGTTGCTAATATCAGCCCAGAATATTTGCATAAATTTCACTGTCTTTATATATTATGCTGTGTGCTGTGTGCATAAGTATCTATGGCACATCATTTGGAGCTACAGTGTTTTAAATGCAAACCATTGTGTTACATTTGCTCTGAATTGGCTCAAACTTCTTTTGTGTTGAATGCCAATAGAGCAGTAGTGAATGTTCCTATCAGAAACGAGCAAGAACAAATAGGCCAACTGTATAATAGACAGGATATAATGAGAGTTTAACAGAGGGGTTAATATTGTGGAAAAGGGGTAAATAACGGTGGAAGTAAGAGCATGCCTCGTGAAAGATACCTGGAGGAAAGTCATCTACTTCCCAGGCTTCGGCAATTTTCCTTTGGGAGGCCTTGCCTTAGAGCCTTGCCTTCTCATTCCTGGTTGCTGGTGCAGACCAAGTGGAATCATGACTAAAGCTCACATAGTTTTACTCTGAGGCTTCACCTCAAAAATACTCCTAACTGACGTGTCCAAAAAACTCAAATCCAACTGGATTGTCAACAAGCCCACGGGTGAAAGCAGTTCTGGGTCATGTCAGAACTGATCATTCAGGTAGAGAATCACCCACATGTAATATTAATTATATTCTTCCCTCTCCACAGATGCTGCCGGAGCTGCTGAGTATTTTCATCATTCTCTGTTTTTTCTTTCAGATTTCCAGCATCTGCAGTGTTTTATATCTCACAGTTCCACTGGTTTATTTTCCCCTTTCTTCTGTTTATTACTATTTCTCTCTGCAGCAGTTCAAGGCAGAACCTCACCAGCATCTTCTTCGGGGCAATAAATGGGTAATAAATGCTCACTTTGTCTGCAACCCCAGATTCTGTAAATGAGTTAAAGAAAATGGATAATCACTTTAAATACTGAAGATGCAGGGCTTATTTCATAAACAATTAATTTCACAGGAAATATTTCAACGGCCCAAGAATCAACACGCGCATGCCACGTGGATGGAATCGTGGTATCAATAGTTCAATCACTATAAAGTCAGATTTGTGTTTAGTGATCAATTTTACACCGCAGCTGAATCCCAAGGCACACAAAAAAACCCACATGAGGTGATTGAATACCTAGGCCATGATTAATGCTCTGAACTTGACATACTGGGCTTCTTATTAAATTTAAAAGTTTATCTGGCATGAGTGCTGCCCTACAATCATGGTACAAACCGATGTGGGGCAATCAATAAGCAATGCTTTGGATTGCATCCAAATGCAAGGGTAGCACTGTGGAAGTACAGGCAGTGATGAACATTGCCAAAACACATGGAGTAAATGTACATTTGATATCAGTTTCAAAATAGTGATGATAGAAATAAATGAAGGCTACAGAATCTCTTTGCTGAAAGTGCATTGAAAGAAGAATCATGCCTTGTTTTTCAGTAGAATCCCCTAACAATGTTGACAGTCTCCCTGCAGCCTACACTTGCATACAAAATATTGAGCAAGATATACCTGCATCCTAAGTATGTTTTAAGTTTGTTAATAGCATTTTTCTGAAGATAGAACATTGAACAGTATAGCACAGAGCAGGATCTTTAGCCCACAAAGTTGTACCGACCTTTTAACCTACTACAAGTTCAATCTAACCCTTCCCTCCCACGTAGCCCTCCATTTTATTCATTTCAGAGTCTCTTAAATGTCCTTAATGTACCTGTTTCTACCGCCATCCTGGCGTGCATTCCACGCACCCACCACTCTCTGTGTAAAAATTTTACCTCTGACATCCCCCCTATACTTTCCTTCAATCACCTTAAAGTTACGCCCTCTCTTACTAGCCTTTTCCGTCCTGGGAAAACGGCGCTGGCTGTTCACTCGATTTATGCCTCTTATCATCTTATACACCTCTATTAAGTCACCTCTCATCCTCTTTCATTCCAACGAGAAAAGCTTTAACTCATTCAACCTATCCTCATAAGACACGCTCTCTAATCCAGGCAGCATTCTGTTAAATCTCCTCTGCACCCTCTCTAAAGCTTCTACACCCTTCCTATAATGAAGTGACTACCAGAACAGAACACAATACTCCAAGTGTGGTCTAGCCAGAGTTTTATATTGAACTACGGCTATTGAACTCAATTCCCGCCCCCCCCCCCCAACTAATGAAGGCCAACACACCATACACCTTCCTAACCACCCTATCAACTTGCACAGGGAACTGTGAGGGTTCTATGGACTTGGGCCCCAAGAACCCGCTGTTCCTCCACTCTAAGAACCCTGCCACTAACCCTGCACTCTGCCTTCAAGTTTGACCTTCCAAAGTGAATCACTTCACACTTTTCCAGATTGAACTCCACCTGCCACTTCTCAGCCCAGCTCTACATTCTATCAATGTCCTGTTATAACACATGACAACCTTCTACACTATCCACAACACCACCAACCTTTGTGTCATATGCACGTTTACTAACACATCCTAACACTTACTCCTCCAAGTCGCTTATAAAAATCACAAATAACAGGGATCCCAGAAAAGATCCCTGTAGAATATCACTGGTCATTGACCTCCAAGCAGAATATTCTTCATCTACTACCAATCTCTGCCTTCTGTGGGCAAGCCAATTCTGAATCCACGCAGCCAAGTTTCCCTGAATTTCATGCCTCCTGACTTTCTGAACAAGCCTAGCAAGGGGAACCTCATCAAATTCCTCATTGAAATCCATATACACCACATCCACTGCTCTACCTTCATCAATGTGCTTTTTGTCAGATCCTCAAAGAATTCAATTGGCCTCATGAGGCATGATCCAACCCTCACAAAGCCATGCTGACTATCCCTAATCAGACTATGCTTCTTCAAATGTTTGTAAATCCTGTCTCTAAGGATCCTCTCCAATAGTTTTCCCACCACCGATGTAAGACTCACTGGTCTATAATTCCCAGGACTAACTGTATTGACCAAGGAATAATATTGGCCATCTTCCAGTATTCTGGTACTACTCATGTAGCCAATGAGAATGCAAAAATCATGGCCAAACCACAGCAATCTCGTCCCTCACTTTAATTTAATTTAGATCAATGAAGGTATACCTTCTTTTTGTTCACAATAAATCCTATCTAGAAAACTAAGAAGCCTCAAACCTACCATAAATCTAGAACTATCCTCGCAATGTTCAGTATCATACTTTAGATCATCAACTATAAGTAGCTGCAATAAAATACTTCTTTTAGACCTGATTGCAAGGAAATCTGTTGTACAGAAAAAAGGCAATTATGCTCTCAACTGGACTCATTATGGTTCACTGACAACAAACTTCTTTGCATATCTGTCAGTCCAAACCTCCAAGGTACATTGGCAAGGTTCTCTTGCTTCAAGATGCTGAAGCTGACTGGAGGCAGGAACCTCTCAGTTATCCTGTTAGATTTGTTGACTACAGGCTGGTAATGATCTTTGAAGGGGGAAGTCTTTTCATCATGCTGGTAAGGGCCAATGGATAAAATCTACTTCAGGCACCTAGAGGTTACAGCCTCTTAGCTGTGCTTGGAATGTGGAATGGTTCATTAAATCACATATTTTAACTTAGATTTTTTAAAAATATTGATCCAAATGGCAAATAAAGTCAAGTTATTTCAGAATACTCTATCAGGCCAACAAAATTCATATAAGAGCTTTATACTAAGAAAGAGGAAAGTGGGTTCCACTTTGCACCATATTAATACACACAGTCTGAAAGAATTATATAAACATGCAAACAGTGCAAAAGGTAATGAAAATTTAGAATCTCTAAAGAAACACTTTACATTTGCTGCACAGGCTAGACACTAAATGGCAGCTGTGGCTCAGTAGGTAGTCCTTTCACTCTGGTGTCAGGAGGTGGTGGGCTTAAATCGGTCTCTGGAGAATGAGCACAACTCTAATACTGAGAGAGAAAATGTGGTCTTTCAGTTGAAAGGTTAAACACGTTCACCTTCCGAGATGAACTGGAGAGTTATCCTCAGTGCTTCTGGCTGATACTTAATCTTCAGCATCTTTGTTTCCTATATCATAGCAGTCACTACATTTCATTTGTAATGAGCTTCTGATGTCCTGAGGTTCTCTTTTCTTCTTAATGGATATAAAGTCAAACATTGAGAAGTTGTATTTGTAGTTGGCACAACTGAGAGCGTACCAACTGCCCGATACGGGAACTGCATCAACCTTGATCACCAGGCACTGCAGAGGGTGGTACAGACAGCCTGGTGCATCTGAACTTCCCGCCACTGAGGACATTTACAGCAGCAGGTGTGTAAAGAAGGCCTGGAAGATCATCGGGGACACCAGTCACCCCGACCATAAACTGTTTCCGCTGCTTCCGTCAGGAAAACGGTACCGCAGCATTAAACCCAGGACCGACAGGCTCCGGGACAGCTTCTTTCTACAAGCCGTTAGACTTTTAAATTCACATGTCTGTCCATTACAGCAGAGTCATAACACAAAGATTTTTACTCCCTCGCGTTGTGGGATGAATGTAAGATTTAAATAAATTCTAATTCTAATCCTAAATCTATAATTTAAATATGGACCAGATTTATACAATGAGCAGGATTGTATCCATTCATAAAGTCATAGTGTATCTGGGTGCTGGTAATAATAATAGGTTAATGACAAGTACCTGTAGGACCAGGATACGTATGGATCATTTTGAAAAGTTTGACATCAAATGAAAGAATCTTACACTCATGATATCACACCTGGTCTATTGGATTTGATTATGGCCGATATGAAACTTAACAAATCCAGTTATATGTTATCTTTCACATTGTTCAAACATCCTCAAATCACTTTTTGGCCGATGAATTGCATTTGAAATGTGAGTAATTACATCTATGTAAGAATGTGCACACAATGAGACAAATGACTGGATAATCTGATTTAGTGATGTTAGTTGAGGGAGCATTTTTTACAGGACACTGGTAAATTGCCCTATTTCTGTTTGGTATCACTGAACCTTCTGAGTGGGACAGGGTTTAATGAATCACCCCATCAATGCATCTCCAATAGTCTAGTGCTCCATTAATTTAAAGAGATTAAGTAACTATTGGATATTAATTCAAAGACAGGAGAATGGGACCAGAAGATAGAAATGGAATTGGTTGACAAAGGAGATGTAAGGAAAAAATGCATTTACCAAAAACTGATAAATGCTTGATAGTAGAAATAATACCGAGTTATCCAAAGTACAATTGATTCCTAAGATGGGAAAGCCAGAGTATCAGAAGGATGAGTTTTTCATTTGGTTCCAGGATTAATTTATCTTTTTTCCTTCTTTGGAATCCTTGCTACTGTTCTGCAGCCGTACACCATAGTACAGCAGCTAACGTCTCCAATAGGTCCAACAGAGCCATTAAAGTTCCCTCACATTGGGTCTCACAGAAGGGTCAGAGCCGTCTCTATTTCCTGAGGAGACTGAGGTCCTTTAACATCTGCCGGATGATGCTGAGGATGTTCTACGAGGCTGTGGTGGCCAGTGCTATCATGTTTGCTGTTGTGTGCTGGGGCAGCAGGCTGAGGGTAGCAGACACCAACAGAATCAACAAACTCATTTGCAAGGCCAGTGATGTTGTGGGGGTGGAACTGGACTCTCTGACGGTGATGTCTGAAAGGAGGATGCTGTCCAAGTTGCATGCCATCTTGGACAATGTCTCCCATCCACTCCATAATGTACTGGTTAGGCACAGGAGTACATTCAGCCAGAGACTCATTCCACCAAGATGTAACACTGAGCGTCATAGGAAGTCATTCCTGCCTGTAGCCATCAAACTTTACAACTCCTCCCTCGGAGTGTCAGACACCCTGAGCCAATAGGCTGGTCCTGGACTTATTTCCACTTGGCATGATTAACTTATTATCATTTAATTATTTATGGTTTTATATTGCTATATTTCTTCACTATTCTTCGTTGGTGCGGCTGTAACGAAACCCAATTTCCCTCCGGATCAATAAAGTATGTCTGTCTGTCTGTCTGTCATTGCAGTGTACTGTATTATCATTTTACAGTGGAATTTATGGGAATTGGCTTGATCTTAGAGCTTGAATTGTAAAACCTTTATTTATGTAATCATTTTGTCAACCAGTGGTAGTAGCCACAGAAAAAAGTCTCTGACCATTTTTTTTGACTAAATAGTCCCCAACTTGGGCAGAATGGATATATAATCATGTAGAATCTTTGTTCAAGTGCATCTCAATATGGAGGTTGAATGTTCAAATATTTGCCTGAAGCATTCCCTGTTCCATGACCTTTGATTTTGGAAATAACCCAATCTTAATAAAGTAGGAACTCAAAAATCAGCCCTCATTGTGACAGGACCCAAACTCTGGAACACAACTCTGGAAATCCAATGCTAATGCAATTCCTTACTGCTTCATTTGTGCATGTTAGCAAGCAACTGTTTAAATTTTGCCAGACGGACAGTATATTTTGTTATACAGTGGAATTGTGTGTGTTTTAATCTAAGCACAATATTGAAACAGGTTGTCTCCACATCCCTTTCTATGTTCTGAATCTGTCTATGGATCATCAAACTCCCCACAGCTGAAGGACATTTTGACAGGCTGAGGTCTGTATTCCAAATCTCCTCTGTAAATACCATGATGACAACTCCTGTCTCTGTCCAATCAAGAAAAATGTCAGAGTTTTTCTAATCAGACCACACAGTTTCGTCAATTTCTGCCACCTAAGCAAATTGCTCTTCACAAGACTCAAGTTGTATCTCAACAGCATCCATTGTATCTATAGGACAGGTTAAAGTACACTACATAATGGCTTCACACATCTTGAGGTAAATCACATGGTAAGCAATAAAATAGTATGTTCCTTGGATAAATAAAATTGAAGTTTTGCTTTCATTTGGAGAAAGTCTATCTGTACAGATTAATGTTCATAAAGCTTTCTACTTTTTATAATAATTTTGTCAATAATTTCAGAAGCAATTCACTGGCAGAAAATACAAATGAAAGGCAGAGGACAGAGAGTAGATCCAAAATAAAAAGATAGAATACCTGAAGGAAAAATTGAATGAATCATTTAGTTATCACACCGCATTTAAAAAAAGAAAGAGGGAAATGAAAAGCAAATATAAAGACAAAAAACAGCATATAAGAATTTAGGAAACACAAAGTTAACTCCTTAGCTATAGGATATATTTAATGTAATTATTTTTGCTTTCAAATTAAAGAAGATTTAGAGACTTCTCAAATCTTTAAGAGGATAAAGGCTCAGAGAGTGACGAAGAGGCATGCAGGAGCGAGCTAAATCAACTGGTTGAGTGATGTCGCAACAACAACCTTGCACTCAACATCGGAAGACCAAGGAATTGATTGTGGACTTCAGGAAGGCTAAGTCAAGAGAACGTAGACCAGTCCTCATGGAGGGGTCAGCAGTGGAAAGGGTGAGGAGCTTCAAGTTCCTAGATGTCAACATCTCAGAGGGTCTATCCAGGGGCCAACACATTGATGTAATCATGAAGCATGCCAGCACTTTACTTCATTAGGAGTTTAAGGAGATTTGACATGTCACCAAAGCCTCTTGTAAATTTCCACAAATTTCTACATGGAGAGCATTCTAACTGGTTGCATCGCCATCTGGTATGGAGGCTCCAATGCACAAGATTGCCATGAACACTACTTCATTATTGTTTTTTGCACTATCCAATTATTTCTGTAACTTATACTAATTTTTGTGTCCTGCACTGTACTGCTGCCACAAAGCCACAATGTTAGTGATAATAAACCTGATTCTGACTATGAAGGGAGTAATTCTTGCAAGAGAACCAGTGCTTGTGTAATTTGCCCAAGCGGGCAAGCTTCTTTTATGAGCAAGAAAAGTGAATATCCCCAAACTATCTGACAACAGAGGACACCATAGACAAACCAGATCCTACTTTCATTCAACACTCACACACCTTTACCAGTAGTGTTTTACCAAAATTAAGAACTGTAACTAACACAACACTGATCAGTTGGATCAGAGGACCTTCCTTGTCTGTTTGGATATAGAAACAAGCATTACTGTAAACACTCAGACCTGTCATCAACAAAGATAATCACACCATATGAGTGGGGGGGGGGGGGGGGTTTAATTTCTCTGGATCTGTTCTACAATGCTGGGTGGAGTCTGGAAATAGATATTCTAGATGACAGGGGTTCCCAACCTGGGATCTGTGGACCCCTTGGATAATGATAAGGCTCCTTGGCATAAAAAAGATTGGGAACCCCTGCTCTAGAATAACACAGTAGAGATAATGTCTTCTTGAAACTTTCAGTCCATTTTCATTAGTTGTGCAAAACTAGTGCAAATTTCATGCAAATATCACTCTTTGAGTTAGTTCCTGTACTCCACCTACCTCTCTAAACAATTAAAACGAAGCCAAGTGATTTTGTTTAATACCATCTTGAGCTCCATCTATTGTCTGACACCTTCCATGTTATTTTGCAACTTGTTTTCCAGTAGGAAATGACTTTGCATACGTTTCACAACAGGGTATTCATGCATGGTCAGGATCTCTGATTACGTCAACCAGGATTGGAGAGGGTTTGGAATATAGAAATGGGAGTAGCACATTTAGCCCTTCAGTTGATTCTATTATTGAATGAGATCAGGGTTAATCTATACCACAAGTCCATTTATATACCTTTGCTCGTTTTCCTCGAAAACCTTACCTAACAAAAATCTATCAATCAGTTTCCTATGGATCCACAAGCCTCATCAGCTTGCTAGGAGAGAGAGTTCTACATTTCCACTATCCTTTATGCAAAGAAAGATCTTTCATCATATTCTCCACTAATTGGTCCTCTCAGCCACATTAAGAGGGATTGGATTCACATTAAGGATTCTGGCAACCAACATGTCGTATTAATTTGAATTTCCACTCGCTGGAGTGTGCCTTTCCCTTTTAGTTTTTGCTCTGGTGCCTGGCATGACTATTATCCTGTACACACAGTAGGAGTATTTCATTTGCTTGTCAGGATTTTCTGCTTAAGCCATTCCCCTGACATCGCGTTTGACAGAGGCTGGCTCCTCAAATGAGACGACGGCCGAGGCAGTGGAGGGGAATCAATAACTCTGACCTTAATGCTGGTTGCAGAGCTCTGATGCAAAACCAGTTTGCTTAAAGTGAGAAAAAAATTATTTGCTGCAATTAATTTTAAATTCTGACAGCCAGACTGTCGAGGTGCTAAGAAAAATGGTACCCTACCGTGAATTATACTTGAGCTGTGAGTCTGACAAATGTCTCTGGGACTCGATTAAATGACTTTGTGGTTTTTCAGGTGTATCTCAATAAATAAATTGGTTAGAAGGGTCAGTCCCAATATATTGTATTGATAACCATACTGCTGAGCTTTATTAGTACTGCAGAGAAACTCCAGGTTCCAAGTAGCAAACATTCATTGACTTGCATCATAGCCGCGATCAACCAAAGTGAAATGTGGGGAGGTAAATCAGGCCCACATGATCTGGGCATCATTGAAAGTTCTCTCTCTACTGGTGCAAAGGCCAAATTTGCAGATTGCCCCCCCCCCCCCCCAAATAAAACGTTCCTGATCCGGTGGGATAGCAAGTACACAGGATCAGTGCCACAGTAAATAGAGATTCGAATCACATGAAGGGAACCTTGGCTGGGGCACATGTTTGGCTTGTACTCTGTCTGATGGTCAGTCCTGGAATTGCCTAAAAATGGAAAATTTTCCCAACAACTACATCTCTCACACAAATAAATGACTTTACAGGGAATTCAGTTTCCTCTCTCTCTTCTCCAAAAAAAAGGTATAAGTGTAAGGTTTCTAGAGGGAATTGAACCCAGTTCCTTGAGGGTGATTGGTTACTATCAGTAAGTCTATGGTTTTGCAGACTCAAGTATGGAGATCACAATGGTGCTTGATATGAGAATCATCAAACTTGGGTTCAATCTTCACTTTGGGTGTTGACTATGGAGTTTGCACTTTCTTCCTGTGACCATGTGGATTTCTCCCCCCACCCCGTGGCCTGGTTTCCTCCACACATCCTGAAGTGTTGCTGGATGGTAGGTTAATTACAGGTTATTATAAATTATCCCAAGTATTAGTGAGAGCTGGGAACATCAAAGTGGAGTTAATAGGTTTGTGAGGGAGAAAATTGGTTACATGAAAACAAGTGGGTGAATGGGACTGAGCCGGCAAAGGTTTGATGGGCCAAATCTCATATGAAAAGATGAGAAAAATGCAAGTCTTGTTGGGAGTGAGTCACTGTTTGAAGTAGTGAGTGAGAGAGTGACATATTGCAGGGGGAAGCTACTTGAAAATTGCAAGTCTTGTTGGGAGTGAGTCACTGTTTAAGCCAATAAAAAGAAAGGAGGTGTAAGCGGGCAGCCATTGTTGGAGTGGACACTGTTAGAGTGGTCCGGCTTTAGTTCAATAGGCTTAGGCGAGAACAGACTCAGCTCTAAAGTAAGTTTTCTTTTCAGTGCATAGCTAGTGCACTGAGAATTGGTCCAGAGTTAATGGTATGTTCCCTGTGTGAGATGTGGGAACTTTGGGAGACTTCCAGTCTCCCTGATAACTACACTTGCACAAAACGCATCAGACTGCAACTTCTTAGAGACCATGTTAAGGAAATGGAGCTGCAGCTAGATGACCTTCAGCTCATATGAGATAGTCACCCCCAAGTTGCAGGAGGCAAGGTACCTGGGTAACTGTCAGGAGTGGGGAAAGGAAATGGACAGCCAGTGCAGAGGTCCCCTCTGGCTGTTCCCCTCAGTAATAAGTATACCACTTTGGATACAGTTGGGGGTGGAGAGGGAAGACCTACCAGAGAGAAGCCATAGTGAGCAGATCTCTGGAAATGAGTAGGGCTCTGTGGCTTAGAAGGGAAGAGGGGAGAAGAGGCACACTGTAGTGTAGGAGATTCATTGACTAGTGGAACAGAAAGGAGATTCTCTGGCCAAGAACAAGATTGCCAGATGGTTTGATGTCTCCCATGTGCCAAGATCATCTCAAATTGAGTCCAAAGCATGCTTAAGTGAGAGGGTAGGCAGCCAGAGGTTGTGGTCCACAACAGTATCACTGAAAATGGGTAGGATGGGTGACGAGGTCCTACAAAGTGAGTTCAAGGAGTTAGGTGCTAAGTCAAAGGATAGGACCTCCAGTGCTCCAGTGTTGTGATCTCAGGACTGTCACCTCCCCCCACCCCCTGCCCCCCACATGCTAGTAAGGCCAGAAATAGGAAGATCATGCTAAGGAATTGGTGCAAGAAGAAGGCTTCAGATTTTTGGATCATTCAGTTCTCTTCCAGGGAAGGTGGGACAGTTTGCACCTGAACTGGAGGGGCGTTAATATCCTAGTGGGAAGGTTTGCTAGTGGGGGGGTAGGGGTGGGTGGTGGTTGTACTAGGGTTGCAGGGGGATGGGAACCGGAGTGCCAGAGCAGATAGTGGAGTGGTTGTGGAGAAAGCTGTTGTTAAGACTACATAAAAACTCAGGAATCAAAAGGATGAGCACCGTGGGACTAATGTTCCGAGCTGCGTATACTTCAATGCACGGAATATTGTAGGAAAGGCGGATTAGCTTAGGGCATGGATCAACATGTGGAATTATGACATTGTAGCCATTAGTGAGACTTGGTTACAGGAGGGACAGGACTGGCAGCTCAGTATTCCGGGGTTTTGCTATTTTAGACACAATAGAGTGGGAAGGATTAAAGGGGGAGGACTGACATTACTAGTCAGGGAAAACGTCACTGAAGTGCTCAGTCAGGACAGACTGGAGAGTTCGGCTAGTGAGGCTTTATGGGTGAAAGTGAGGAATAAGAAAGGTATGAACACGTTAATGGGGTTATATTAAAGACCGCCCAACTGTCTGCAGGATTTAGAAGAGCAAATTTGTAGAGAGATCGCAGACTGTTGCGAGAAACTGAAGATTGTGATAGCAGGTGATTTTAACTTTCCACATATTGACGGAGACTCCCATTCTGTAAAAGGGCTGAATGGGAAAGAGTTTCTCAAACGTGTTCAGGAAAGTTATCTTAATCAGTGTGTAGAACTAGAGAGAGCATGGTACTTGATCTCCTATTAGGGAATGAGACAGGGCAGGTGACAGAAGTTTGTGTAGGGGAACATTTTGATTACAATGCCATCAGTTTCAAGGTCATTATGGAAAAGGATAGATCTGGTCCTCTGGTTGAGATTCTAAATGGGAAAAAGGCCAATCTTGAAGGTATCAGAAAGTGTGGTTTGGGATAAGTTGTTTTCTGGAAAAGGTGTACTTGGTAAATGGGAGGCCTTCAGAAGTGACATTTTGAGAGTACAGTCAGAATAAAGGGCAAAGATAACAGGTTAAGAGAACCTTGGTTTTTGAGAGATCTTGAGGTCCTGGTTAAGAAAAACAAAAAAGTCCATAACAGGTACCAGCAGGAAAGCGCAAAAGAGGTGATTATAGAGTATAAGAAATGCAAGAGAATGCCTAATAAGAAAATTAGGAGGGCTAAAAGAAGACATGTGGTTGCACCAGCAGTCAAGATGAAGGAGAATCCTAAAGACACCTACAGATAGGTTAAGAGTAAAAGGATTGCAAAAGACAAAATTGGTCCTCTGGAAGATCAGCATGGTAATGTATGCGTGGAGCCAAAAGAGATGGGGAGATCTTAAATGGACTTTTTGCATCTGTATTTACTCAGGAAATTGAAGCAGAGTCTATAGAAGTGAGGAAATGCAGCAGCGAGATTATGAACCCGATACAGATTACAGAGAAGGAGGTTGATGCACCATCAATAACTCACTCTGAGACGTAAGAAGTGAGGTATCGGCTTTTATTGACTGGAAGAATGAACAACACTACATCCTGGAGAATGAGGCCGGGCTCTGGCCTCAATCGCCTTTATACAGGGGTCTGTGGGAGGAGCCACAGGAGCAGTCCAGACAGGTATATGTAGTTCACCACAGAGGTATTTGCTGTCTTGAGGCAAACTAAGGTGGATAAATCCCCAAGACTTGCCAAGGTGTTATCTCGGACCTCGTGGGAGGCTAATGCAGAAATTGCAGGGGCCCTAGCAGAGATATGTAAAACATCCTTCAGGTAAGGTATCAGAGGATTGGAGGGTAGCTAATATTGTTCTGTTGTTTAAGAAAGGCTCTAAGAATAAGCCAGGAAATTATAGGTCAGTGAGCCTGACATCAGTAGTGGGGAAGTTACTGGAAGGTGTTCTAAAGGACCGGATATATGAGTATTTGGATAGACAGGAAATGATTAGGGATAGTCAGCGTGGCTTTGTGTGTGGTAGGTCATGTCCAACCAATCTTATAGCGTTCTTGAAGGAAGTTACCAGGAAATTTGATGAAGACAAGGCAGTGGATGCTATCTACATGGACATTAATGAGACCTCTGACAAGATGAGATTGGTCAAGAAGGTTCAGTTGCTTGGCATTCAAGTTGAGGTAGTAAATTGGATTAGATGTTGGCTTTGTGGGAGAAGCCAGAGAGTGGTTGTAGATGGAAGCCTCTGACCAGTGTTGTGCCGCAGGGACAGGTGCTGGGTCCCTTGTTGTTTGTCGTCGATATCAATGATTTGGATGATAATGTGGTAAACTGGATCAGCAAATTTGTGGATAACACCAAGATTAGGGGTGTAGTGGATGGCAAGGAAGACTATCAAAGCTTGCGACGGGATCTAGACAAGCTGGAAAAATGGACTGAAAGATGGCAGATGGAATTTAATGCAGACCAGTGTGAGGTGTTACACTTTGGGAGGACCAACCAGGGTAGGTCTTACACAGTGAACGGTAGGGCACTGAGGAGTGTGGTGGAACAGAAGGATCTGGGAGTACAGATCCATAACTACATGAAAGGGACATTATAGGTAGATAGGGTTATAAAGAAATCTTCTGGCACATTGGCGTTCATAAATCAATGCACTGAGTACACAAGTTGGGATGTTATATTGAAATTGTGTGAGATGTTGGCGACCCTAATTTGGAGAATTGTATGCAATTTTGGTCACCTACCTACAGGAAAGATGTAAACAAGTTTGAAAGAGTACAGAGAAAATTTACAAGGATGTTGCTGGGACTGGAGGACCTGAGTCATAAGGAAAGATTGAATAGGTGAGGACTTTATTCCCTGGAGTGTAGGAGAATGAGGGGAGATTTGACAGAGGTATACAAAATTGTAAGGGATATAGATAGGGTAAATGCAAGCAGGCTTTTTCCACTGAGGTTGAGTAATGCTACAACTAGAGGTCATGGATTAGGGGTGAAAGCTGAAATGTTTAAGTGGAACATGATGGGAAACATCTTCACTCAGAGGGTGGTGAGAGTGTGGCACAAGCTGCCAGTGGAAGTGGTGGATGTGGGTTTGATTTCAATGCTTAAGAGAAGTTTGGATAGGTACATGGGTGGGAGGAATATTGAGGGCTGTGGTCAGGGTGCAGGTCGATGGGAGTAGGCAGATTAATGTTTCGACATGGACTGGATGGTCCAAAACGCCTGTTTCTGTGCTGTACTTTTCTATGACCCGATGGCTTTAAAATAGTTCACTGATACTGAATAGATACCCTCATTCATTGGGGGAAGAGATGCCTATGCACAGGGTGCCAAAGAAACCCTCAAGGGTAGAAATGAGTCACCGAGAGAAGGAAGTAGCTGGAGATCAATGTTTGGAATTGTTTAGTGTTTAGGTGTTAGCTCATATGGTTGTTCCAAATCAGTGGAACCAGCTACTATAGTAACACACAATTACTCCAGAACAATCACACACAATTATAGTTCTTCAACCATGGAAACAATTTCCTATGTATATTTCAAGATAATGTGTTCACAAACACTCTTCCTTCTCTCTAGCTGAGAATGACTAGCAGGATGGGGCTGGCTGCTGGATCTAAAGGCTGAAGGCTCGGTCAGTAAGAGGCAAGATTGCTGCTGATCGTGGAGTCTGCCGCTATGCAATCTATGACCACCTGCGGGTTAGATTCCATTGAACATGATGGTACACTCTTCTCAAGTGGTCCCTCACGATCATTTACTCCAGTTTGAATTTTGTGGTTCCTGAGGTGACTGATGAAGCCAATGTGCAGACTCTGCCACAGATGGAGCAGGAGGACCCTGATGAGATGGGCAAGTAGGTAACCTGTGAGGTGGCCTGTCCCTTCCACCACTTACGCAGGGTCTCTGTGTATTTCTTAAGCATTGCCTTAAAGTTCTCAACGCATGCCAAATGCTCCTGCACCACTTTGAATGGTCACAGGTCAGAGCCAGTGGGGATGTTCCATTTCCTCAAAAAGGCTTTGAGCACACCCTTGACCCCTCCTGGTGAACTTTTCTTATGATAAAGCTTGGAACAGAATGTCTATTTCAGGAATTTGGTGTTAGGCTTATGCATGTAATGACCTGCCCACCTCAGCCATTTGAACCTGTCTACTAGGGAGGTTGACGGCATAGTGGACACTGACATTGGTTAGCTTATCTGTCCAGTTAACTTGGAAGATTTTTCAGAGACAATGGTAGTATTTATCCAGTGCCTTCACGTTCAAGTTTGAGTTTATTGTCATCTGACTGTACATATATACAACCAAATGAAACAATGTTCCTCTGGACCACAGTGCACCTAATCAATATATATCATACACAGTACATAAGCTAAAATATTATACTATAGATAAGTTAATAAAATAAAATTCAAAATGCAAGCAGTAAAGCACGGCACAGGTGAACAGTAAACAGTAAACGGCTCGCTGTCCTAGTGACGAGACCTCGATGGTGGCAGGGTATTCATTAATCTCACAGCCTGGGGAAAGAACCTGTTAACCAGTCTGACAATCCTAGTCCTGATGCTCCTGTACCACCTTTCTGACGGTAGTGAGTCAAAGAGATTGAGGGATGGGTGGCAGAGATCCTCAACAATGTTATTGGCCCTTCGTCTACAGTGCTCCCAGTAAATATCACCAATAGTGGGGGAGGGAGACCCTGATGATCCTCTCGGTGGTTTTTACTGTCCTCTGTAGGGTGTCGCGGCCCGATGACTTGCAGCTTCCGTACCACACAGTGATGCAGCCAGTCAGGACGCTCTCAATGGTAGACCTGTAGAAAGTTGTTAGAATGGGGACTGGGAGTCTTGCACAGCTCAGTCTTTTCTGAAAGTGTAGATGCTGCTGTGCCTTCTTGACGAGTGAGGAAATGTTGTGAGTCCAGGTTAGATCATCCGTTATGTGTACACCAAGGAACTTTGTGCTCTTCACTCTCTCCACGCCAGAGCCATTGATGTTCAATGGAGAGTGGTCGACCTGTGCCTTCCTGAAGTCCACAATCATCAATTTTGTCTTCTCCACGTTGAGACTCACGTTGTTGTTCTCACACCATTTGACTCTCTACCTCTACCTCCTCTCTGTCTGCTGACTCATCATCGTTGCTGATGAGGTCGACCACTGTCGTACCATCAGTGAACTTGATGATGTGGTTTGAGCTGGATCTGGCAGAGCAGTCATGAGTCAGCAGGGTGAACAGCAGTGGGCTGAGCACACAGCCCTGGGGAGGGGGCACAAGTGTTCAGCGTGAACATTGAGGGATGATTGTATTAAACGCTGAGCTGAAGTTGATGAACAACATCCCAACGTATGAGGGTTTGTTTTCTAGGTGGGACAGGATGGAGTGGAGGGCTGAGGCTGTGGCATCATCAGTGGACCGGTTTGAGCGGTAGGAGAACTGGAAGGGTCCAATGTAGCTGGAAGGTGGGAATTTATACAATCCGTTACCAGTCACTCAAAGCACTTCATGATTGCTGAAGTCAGTGCCAGTAGGCAGTAGTCATTTAGGCCAGTTACCGTTGCTCTCTTGAGCACTGGAATGATGGTGGCTGCCTTGAACCCTGCAGGGTTGCAGAGAGGTGCACTGTTTCAGAGAGATATTAAGGATGTCTGTTAAGAACTCTGTTAGCTGGGCCGCACAATCCTCCAGTACCCGACCAGGAATGTTGTCTGGCCCTGCAGCTTTGCATGGGTTTACCCTGGCTAGGATCCTCCTCTCCTTGGCTGCGGCCAGACAGGGTGCCTGTTCCTCAGGGGAGAGGGGGCGTTCCTCTACATCACATCATTTAATGTGACAGATCGTACATAGAAAGCTTTCAGCCTATCGGAAGGGAGGCACCACTGTTGTTGGCGTGTGGGGTAGACTTGTAATCGGTTAAGGATCGTATACATTTTCCTATGTAGCCAGTCACTGATCCCACATACTCATCAATGTTGACGTGATGATCGTAGGTAGCCTCCTCCCTGAATGCTTTCAAGTTGAGTAGGCACCTTCTGGCCATGTCCTGGTTTCCCTGTGAACTGATTTGACTCGTTTAACAGGGATTAGCAAATTGGATTTGTGGTCTGAGTATCAGAGGTGAGGATCGGGGAAATAGCCTTGTAGGCTTCACGAACGTTAGTATAAACCAGGTTCAAAGGTACATTTAATGTCAGAGAAATGTATTCAATATGCATCCTGAAATACTTTTTCTTCACAACCATCCACAAAAACAGAGGAGTGCCCCCAAAGAATGAATGAGAGATAAACGTTAGAACCACAAAGTCCCCCCCAGCTCCCCTCCCTGTCATGTGTAAGCAGCAGCATAGCAGCGACCCCCCCACCAGCAAAAAAGCATTGGCGTTCCCCCGTATCAACACTCAAGCGTGCAGCAAAGCAACAGCATAAACAACACTGACTTGCAGTACCCCAAAGACTACTCATTCAACATACCACACGCTCTCCCTCTCTCTCTCTCCCTTATAAGGGAGAAAGAGGTGACCCGTTTCACAGCGAGAGGGGAGACATAACAAACAACTCACTGGCTTACGATGTTAAAATCTGTTGCATTGCTTTTTCCGAGCTCTGTGCCCAAAGAACTCGGGTCTCTGGGTACACAGCCAGCAGCCAGCTTGCTTCTTTCAATCTTCTGTCTCCCACGACGCACCAGATTCCCGAGGAGACGCCAACCTTTGGTCCGCCTGTCTCCCGGGACTCTGAAGGCGAGCTAATCTCTTAGGCCGCATCCTTGGCATATCGAATAACGGCCATCCGTGAAACCCTGAGAGCGGGTCCCATTCCCACAAAGACCCATAGTCAGCGTGTAACTCCAGGTCAGGGTCTTCAAAAGAACCCTGAAAGGGAAAAATAGAGATAATAAAGATGGAAACGGAGTTGTTTCCGAAGATGCAAGCAAAGGAGTTGCCGTTAGGCGCCATTGTCTCCTCCTAAGCTCCTCCTCCAATCAAAGGTCTAATACATTCTCTCTCCTGGATGCAAAGTTGACATGCTGGTAGAATTTTTGGCAGGGCTGTTTTTAAGTTGGCGTGATTAAAGTCGTCAGCAACAATGAAGACGCCATCGGGGTGCGTGGCTTTGAGGTTGCAGATGGTGCCGTAAAGCTCCTGCATCACTTCCCCAGTTTTAGCATGGGGGGGATGTAAACAGAAATAATCACAATGGCAGGGAACTCCATTGAAGGGCCAGCACTTCACCATTAAAAACTCTATCTGGGGTGAGCAGTGGGCCATGACTACCAAGGCATTCACACACCAGTTCTTATTGATGTCGACACACCTCCTTCACGCGTCTTGCCAGAGGTCACAGCACTTCTGTCCACCCAAAAGGAGATTAGGCTTTCTAGCTGGATGGCTGAGTCTGGAATGATGTCTTGAAGCCAGGTTTCTGTCAGGATGAGTGTGCACCAGTCCCTCATCTCCTTTGAGGTGTAGGTGGTCCAGGGCTTAGAAGTGTATCATTAAACAAGCATAAAGTGGAAACAAATTTCTGTGAAGTTTGAAGAGGATTTTCTACAGTCAGTCCCAATGCAAAGGTGATCTCAGATATTCTGTAATTTTAACCATCTTCAAGAAAGTAGACATCTGACTGTGTAGCCACAGAGAGCTCTCTAAGATGATACTCCAGTGATCTGTCCTCCAACTGATAGCTTAGCCAGCAGGTGCCCTGCTCTAAGTAAGCATCAGTGGGCTTATGGAATACTGGACAAATCTACATTGACCATACGACTTTAATTTGATAGCCACACACCTTCTCGTCACTTGCAAAGACTGCGGTTCACAGAAAGCCCATGATACCTGGTGCTCTCTCCTCGACAAGAAAGAAGTGGATTTGCTCTCATTGAGTAGAGAACATCTGTGACATTTCCAACAAATTGTAAAAGGTACCTGATAGATACCATTGCTGGGAGGCTGAGAAGACCAGAGTGACAATGACAGGCAGAGCAGCCCAGCCACAGGGTTGTGGATGGAACCCTGCCTGTAGTAACAGGTTTTCTGATACATTATCTTTGAACAAGTCATACCAGGAGCATAGTTCCTGCAAGAATTTTGGGGAATCAGCTTTCCACCCAGAACCCTTCCCCACCTTCCCAATTTCTCCTCTTCTTGTATCGTAACCATGCTGGAGGGCCTGTGGAACCATTGCTAAAGATCTTATTGGAAGAAGTAATAAAAGACAAACAAGCTCAACACTCACTCAACACATAATTGTAGCTTCTGCTTATAGAATGGAATAATGTTAGCTTCAACTAAATCCCCTATAAACCTTCAAGCAATTAATAATCTATTTAAATATCACAGGTGCAGGCTTTGAGCTTTCCTATCTGTTGTCCACACTGGGTGTTAATTACATTTCTGTGATTTAATTTCACAGGGGAGCAATAATTAGATGTTACATGTCGATTGACATACCACATGCCTGCTCTCCGTGCATCGCCCGCACAAAAGTAGTTGATCAAAGAAGTGATTAAGTACCGTGATTATGTACCATGAACACTAAGGTAATGATTCTGCTTCCCCATCAAACTCACATTCAAAATCAATCATGTCGCACTTAAAAATATGCATGGCAGAGTTGAATTTCTAAGCCCATATATTTCCAATGTCAGACTTTGAAAGTGTCTTGTTGTTTTGATTTTTTGGATATGTAATGCTGTTTTATACCCTTTCCCCTGTTAGTTAACTATTATTCCATCAAAGTATTTTCCCTCATACCTCATTTTATCTATATTGGTTTAGTGCTGGCTTGGCCACCCAAAAATGACTTGCATTTTGATTCAGAAGAGTAAGTATTCTTCTGTATATATCTATTACAAAAGCAGCAGACGTGAAAAGGGCTCTGCAGAGAGTAAATCCCTATAAGGCGGCTGGGCCAGACAACATCACAGGCTGTGTACTTAGGGAGCGTGCACACCAGCTCACTGATGTCTTCTGGGACGTCTCCAACACTTCACTCATCCCGGCTGCTTCTCCAGATGCTTCAAATCAGCCACCATCATCCCTGTACCCAGGAACTCTACTTCAGAACTACTCTGTGGTGGCACTGATGCCAATCATCATGAAGTGCTTTGAACAGCTGGTGATGGCACGTACAAGAACTCCATTCCTGCCACACTAGGCACTCACCAATATGCTTACTGACAGAACTGCTCTATGCCAGGTGGCTTAGTATCTATCATTCACCTGGCCCCGACACACCTACAAAACAAGGACACTTGTGTCAGAATGCTATTCATGGATTTCATTTCGACATGCAACACTACTGTCCCACAGACCTTGGTGAACAAACTCCTCCTCTTTGGTCTAAATACGCTACTGCGCAACTGGAGGTGGGTCTTTCTAATCAACAGGCCTCAGACAGTCAGGATGCACAACCACTCTTTCCACCCCCCCATCATCAACAGGACACACAGCCACTCCTCCCTACCCATCATCCATGGGCAGCGTAGCAGCTAGCGAGATGCTCGTACTACTCGGGATGTTCCGGAGTTCGGAGTTCAATTCCGGCACCGTTCTGTAAGGAGTCTCTGTACATCCTCACTGTGGACAGCTGGGATTTACCCCAGATGCTCCAGTTTCCTCCCACAGTCCAAAGACGTACTGGATAGGTTCACTGGTCATTGTAGGTTGTCCCGTGATTAGGTTAGAGTTAATCGGGGTTCTGGGGTTGCTAGGGCGGCCTGGCCCAAACAGCTGGAAAGGCCCACTCCGTGCTGTATTCTAAATGCTGAGCCCATTGCTGTACTCTCTGCTTACACACGACTGCGTGGCCAAACACCCGAGTGATCACATTATCCAGTTCGCTGATGATTTGACAGTGGCGGGGATCATCACTGAAAATGGTGGGGCGACCTACAGAAAGGAGATGGAAGAGCTCAAGGCGCCAGGCAGATAACTTCTTCCTCGATGGCAACAAAAAAGAGGAGATGGCTATCCACGTCAAAAGAACTCGCACCACTCACACCCCTCTCTACATCGGAGCAGTTTCAAACTCCTGGGAGCGCATGCCTTGCACAATCAGGAAAGCTCGAGCATGCCTTTACTTTCTGAGGAGGCTGAAGAGAGCTAGACTTTCCACGTCTATACTTGTCATTCTACAGACGTGCAGTAGCGAGCATCCTGACAAGCTGCATCACTGCACGGTACGGAAACTGCAGTGCAGCAGACAGGAAGCCTCTACAGTGGGTAGTCAAAACTGCCCAACTCATTACCAGCCTACCGACCGTCACCATCAGAAACATTCAGGCATATACAGCAAGTTGCCAGAAAAGAGCCAATAACATCATGAAGGATCCCAGACATTCTGCTCATGGTCTGCTTGTCCCACTTCCATCAGGGAGGAGGCAACGTAGCAATCCATGCCAGGACCACCAGACTCAAAACCAGTTACTTTCCCCAAGCAGTAAGGCTGAACAACACCTCCACCCACTAACCCCCAACCACCATTACTTTATCATTTCCTGTCATTATGGAGAGACACTCCTGTGCCTAGTATCATTTTATGGACATACAATCAGTTAAGCTCACAAACATGAGAAGATCTGCAGATGCTGAACATCCAAAGTCAACCCTCTTTCCCCCTCTGTCACCTGTGCTTGATTTTTCCCTCTCTGAGGCAGAGTGCTCTGTCCTCAGTAAGGGCCTCTCCTTTGTCCCCCCGCACCCCCACCTCAGTGAGTGCCACCGCCTCTACGCCTACTTCTTTGGCATGGACTCTCCACTGCACACCAATGACCCCTTCTCCCTTCTTCAACCCTCCTTCTCTTCCTGGACACCCCGTTCTGGATCTTTTTACTGCTAGCTGCCAACAAGTCACCAACTGTCTCGACTTTACCACTCCTCTCTCCGGTTCTGACCTCACTCCTTCTGAAAGTGCTGCTCTCCACTCTCTCCATAATTATCCTAACTTCACCATCAAACCTGCAGATAAGGGGGGTGCTGTGGTGGTCTGCCGACTGACCTCTACCTTGCTGAGGCCAGGCGGCGACTCTCGGATAACTTCTCTTACTTACTCCTCGAACAGGACCCCATTAAGGAGCACCTGTTTCCCTCTCTCACTTTATCTCCCGCACCATCACTGACTTTATTAACTCTGGGGATCTCCCATCCCCTGCCACCAACTTCATAGTTCTGTTATCTCGCACCTTCCATTTCTACCTCCTACCCAAGATTCATGAACCTGTCTGTCCAGATAGACTCATTGTTTCTGCCTGTTCCTGCCCCACCAAACTTATATCTTCATACCTTGACCCTGTTTTACACCCCCCCAGCTCAGTTCAGTTCCTTCCTATGTACGTCCGTGATAGTTCATGCGCTCTTGATCTTTTCAATGACTTCAAGTTCCCTGGCCCCGATCATCTCATTTTCATCATGGATGTCCAGTCCCTATACACCTCCATCCCCCATCAGGAGGGCCTTAAAGCCCTCCGCTCTTTTCTTGTCAACAGACCTAACCAGTTCCCCTCCACTACCACTCTCCTTCGTCTGGTGGAACAGATCCTCGCTCTCAATCATTTCTCCCACTTCCTTCAAACCAAAGGTGCAGCCAAAGGCACTTGCATGGGTCCCAGCTATGCTTGCCCTTTTGTTGGCTACGTGGAACAATTTCAATGCCTACACTGGTATCACTCCCCAACTCTTCCTACGCTACATCGATGACTGCATTGGGGCTGCTTCCTGCACCCATAATGAGCTCGTCAACTTCATCAACTTTGCCTCCAACTTCCACCCTGCCCTCAAATTTACCTGGTCCATTTCCAACATCTCCCTCCCCTTTCTCAATCTTTCTGTCTCTATCTCTGGAGAGCTTATCTACTGATGTCTATTATAAACTCCCAGACTCTCACAGCTAGCTGGACTATACCCTCTTCCCACCCTGTTACTTGTAAAAATGCCAATCCCCTTATCTCAATTCCTCTGCCTCTGCCACATCTGCTCCCAGGATGAGGCTTTTCATTCCAGAATGAAGGAGATGTCCTCCTTTTTCAAAGAAAGGGGCTTCCCTTCCTCCACTATCAACACTGCCTTCAACAGCATCTCTCCATTTCACGCACATCTGCTCTTGCCCCATCTTCTCACAACCCTATCAGGGAGAGGGTTCCTCTTGTCCTCACCTACCGCCCCACCAACCTGCACATCCATCACATAATTCTCCGTAACTTCCACCATCTCCAACAGGATCCCTCCACCAAGCACATCTTTCCCTCCCTACCACTTTCTGCAGGGATCGCTCCCTACGTGACTTCCTTGTCCACTCGTCCCTCCTCACTGATCTCCCTCCTGGTACTTACCCTTACAGGTGGAACAAGTGCCACACTTGCCCCTACACCTCCTCCCTCACCACCATTCAGGGCCTCAGACAGTTCTTCCAGGTGAGGCGACACTTCATCTGTGAGTCTGTTGGGATTATCTACGCAGGGGTGTCAAACTCATTTTAGGTCACGGGCCGGATTGAGCAAAATGCAGCTTCATGCAGGCCGGATCAGTCGGACGCATGCGAACGCAGCTTTCGTTGCCTCCGTTTTTTCAGCCTGCTCTCATGTGTCTCAGTCTCTGCTATAACTACAAGGTGTTTCACTTTACAAATTCCGTTTCTTATGAAGAAGACTGCCGAATAAACACTAAAAACCCTGAAAACCTGGTACCTGAATAAACTCAGCATGAGCCATATCATACGCCATAGGCGCTTCGATTACTGGGGTCAGCTTTAATAGTAATTAGATATTATCTCGCGGGCCAAAGATAATTCCACCGCGGGCCGGATTTGGCCCGCAGGCCTTGAGTTTGACATATATGATCTACAGTATCTGGTGCTCCCAATGTGGCCTCTTATACGTCAGTGAGACCCAATGTACAAAGTAGATTAAGACACCGTCTCACTGCCAAGCACCTACAGAAGTCCGCCAGAAAAAGCGGGATCTCCCAGTAGCCACCCATTTCAATTCTACTTCCCATTCCGACATGTCAGTCCCTGGCCTCCTCTGCTGCCGCGATGAGGCCACACTCAGGGTGGAGGAGCCACCCCTTGTATTCCACCTCCAATCTGATGGCGTGAACATCGATTTCTCAAACTTTTGCCAATTGCGCCCCCCACCTCTCCTTCCCCATTCCCCATTCCCATTTCCCCCTCTCACCTTATCTCCTTAACTGCCCATCACCTCCCTCTGGTGCTCCTCCCATGTTCCTTTCTTCCATGGTCTTCTGTCCTCTCCCATTAGATTCCCCCTTCTCCAACCCTTTATCTCTTTCACCAATCAACTTCCTAGCTCTTTATTCCCCCCTCCCCCTCTCCCGGTTTCACCTGTCATCTGCCACCTTGTACTTCTTCCTCCCCTCTCCACCCCACCTTCTTATTCTGACTTCTCATCTTCCTTTCCAGCCCTGATGGAGGATCTTGGCCTGAAATGTCAACTGTTCACTCTTTTCCATAGACGCTACCTGGCCTGCTGAGTTCCTCCAGCATTTTGTGTGTGTATGTATATAAGCTATCTAATATATTCTTGAAATCTTTAAATCTTGAAGTCTTATTGGCAAAGGCAGGCAATAATGCTGAATTAAATGCCCCTCCTAAGTCTTATTATGTCCCTTAAATTCTGTAAATGTACTGAGGCTATTGAAATATTGTTGATCAATGCATAGGATTCCAATTCTTTTGTGCTTTCCACAGTGCTGTAGGGGAACCAGCATGAAAACTGTTAAAATGAGAAGTCAGATACAAATCTACTTATATCGATATTTTATATATAAGGAACTAGTCAATAATAATTTGGTTTCACTTTGACCATTTATTCCCCTAATCTTTAAGTGATTAAAGTAAATGTAAGCAAATGTTGTGCTCATCACGCCTGGAGATACCCAATGAGAAAAAAGTAATACAAGTATTTCCTAACCTGTTTATTTTTGCACAAGATATCTGCATTAAATTACATTAACTTAGTATCAGTCTACCTCTCTGAAATTCAGCTTTCAGTGTGCTTTGAGCTATTGAGTTCTTGTTATACATACAGAATTACAAACTCATTAGCCTGAATTACAAAATGATTGACATCAACAATTAAAAGTAAGCTAAAATAATACTTTGAAAATAACACAAAATAATATGCGGTAGGAGAGAGCACATCTTGCTTTAACATACCCATAGAGCTTTTTTGGAGGAACAGAATATTCTAAGTTAAAGAGCACGTACTGGGACATCCACGAGATAAGGGTTCCAGTTTTGGTTCTCTTTCAGAGATCCCAACCCTGTCTTCAGTTTGAATTATAAAATCAGGTTCATGCGTATTATATCCCTCTTTAGGTAGAGAGACTGCATCTGTGCACGATATTCTAAATGCCGTCTCACTCCACAATTGGAATGAGATATCTCTACTCTTGTGCTCAAATTGTCTTACAGCAAACATCAAACTTGTACATATTGCACATGATCATTACACTAGCACCAATTCACTTCAAAAGTAGCCCACTTAATCTTATCCTGTTTTCTGTCCATTAACCAGTCCACAATCCACACCAGGATCTAACCACCAAATCCATTTGTTTTAGCTTTATTTAAAGATTTCTGAAAGTCCAAATAAACCACATCAGAATAGATTAGAGTAAACACATTGATTTACTCTAAGCTATTCTGCTGGCTTACCTTTTAAGTCTGACAAAAATAATTCCTTATACATTTTTCAACAATACAATACTTCAAGTGATTATACAGTTATACTGATTATAATTTGCTTTCTACATCTTATTTAATACCACTTCTTGTTTATTGCATTTCACTAAATAGCTCATCTTTTATGAGCAAACACAAGGAAATCTGCAGATGCTGGAAATTCAAGCAGCACACACAAAATGCTGGTGGAACACAGCAGGCCAGGCAGCATCTATAAGGAGAAGCGCTGTCGACGTTTCGGGCTGAGACCCTTCGTCAGGACAATAATAATTCGTTAGTCCTGACAAAGGGTCTCGGCCCGAAACATCGACAGTGTGTGTGTTGTTCCTCTTTTATGAGAATTGGCAAACAATTTTCAACTCACGACTCATCTCCCTACCCCTCAAAGCATTACTGTGATGTGACATTTTTTTTTACTTCGAAGATAAATTGTAGTAAATATGCAATGGTGCATAGGTCAAAGTTCAGTTCAAGTTTAATTATCATTCAACCACACACATGAACACAGCCAAACAAAACAGTGTTTCTCCAGGGCCAAGGTGCAAAACACAGAACCAGCAGTCATACACAGCACAAAGCACATATAAGATAGCAAGTAAACATACAGCCACACAGAAATATATTTACCCCACGTCCCTGAGTGACATGCCCTTTAATTGATGGTGCATGGGTATTATCAGCAAGAACAAGCAGTTCTCAGACGAACGTGCACATGCACACACGCACGCAATCCAACTGGAGAGCAGCACCGACAGGAGGGGCAGGCACCAAACTCAGCACGGATGCTGCGCTACACCGCCTCTGGCACCTCCACACCTGGACTGCTGCAACAGGCAAGCCTGTGCCTCGAGGCCTAGTCCATGCTACAGCCAAGGCCACACAGTTCCCCCACAGTCTGTCTTACCAATGAACGAGAGAAACTGACTCGCAGCTTTCTACAGTACCAACATCCAGCAGGGTCTTGCAATCACAATCCAAGACTATCACTCACCGTTAGACTGCCCACAGCTTTTGCGCATCGACACTCTATAGCAGGCAGCAACACAGCCCTCACGAAATCCAGCTCCTCTACAAACGAGCAACTCACTGGTGGGGTCGACCTGCAGTATTTGAACTTTTTAATGTCCTGCAATCATAAAAAAAGACAGAACACCTTTGGTTAGTTTCGGAGAGGCTGCTGCATCCGAACACACCACCATCTTGATTGTTGATTATTGGCTTTCATCTATATTTTATATATATATATATCCCTTTAACTGTCTGTTTTTATTAAAGATATCTCATCACTTGCATAAATTAAGAGTTTGATTATAGAAATGCTGGCAATGCAATCTGATTTTGTAAGGCTTTTGTAAAATGAAAAGTGTATCTAAACATACGAGCAATTAGACAAAGGCCATCGGTGTCATGGGTGCAACACTTCAGTGCCATCCCTCGACAAATATCTGAAATTTCTTTTGTAAATCTTATTCAAAACTAATTTGCAGTGGAAGATAGGATCTGTGGAATACTGCATTGTCATGTCAACAATGACTCCTTTGTACACAATCCCTTTCGGGACCTCTGTGTGGAGTTCCATCAATGTGTTTGAGAAGAGATACATGGTTACTGAAAAAAAGATTTGCATTTATATAGAACCTTTCGATGCCTCAATGTGTTCCAAACAGCCTTACATCCAATGAAGTATTTCTAAATTGTAATGCAGAAAAGAAATCAACAACTTCCCACAAATAGCAAGGCAATAATACTTAAATCAGCAAATAACAACTGCTCCGCCCTTCGTCAATTCAATGGGATTTTTTTTTAAAGTCCACCTGAAACAACAGGTCTTTGGTTTAACACCTCATTTTCAAAACTGCCCTTATGACCGTGACTGCAGTATTCCCTCAAATTTGCATTGGATTGCTCGTCCAGCTTCTTCTGCTCAAGGAGGGTTGTGGAGGTGGGAAACTGACTTTAATGTTCAGCAAAGGCCTAAATTTGTGAAGTGGGCAAGTTAAATGGGAAAATGATGGCAAATTGGCAGACCAACTGCAGTCGTTTGATTTCCATGCCTTACTCGAGTAAGACAGAGGAACGAATATTTTAAATTTGTTATTGAGAATAAAACCCTGTAATTTAAATTTTGTCTCCACTTCTCCACTACCCAGGGATTGTAGGGCTGCTGTCAATATCTAAAAACAAGTTAGTCCCTTTCTATACTTCCAACAAGCATCTAACATTTATTTTAGGCCCCATTCACAAACAAGAGAAAATCTGCAGATGCTGGAAATCCATGGAAAGGAGTAAACAGTCAACATTTCAGGCCAAGACCCTTCATCAAGTCTGAAATGTCGACTGTTTACTCTTTTCCATAGATGCAGCCTGGTCTGTTGAGTTTCTCCAGCATTTTGTGTGTTGCTAGGCTCTGTTCATGCTAGCTTGCCCCAAGGCAATCTAGGGCCATTTTGCTTGGCCACTCCTAGTTCTGGAAAATCCTTGGTAGGACAACACAGTAAAAAAAACAAGAGTAGAAAAAAAAGAAAAGATATTAGTTGAAAAGTTAAACCCTTTAATTAAAAAAATAAGAAAATAACCTTTGTTCCATCTCACCACTTCCATGGCCCTGTTTCTTGCTAAACATTTTGATTGTACATTTGTTTCAGCTTTGATCATCTCAGTGAGGGCAATCAAACAACACGTGCCAAAGAGTTTAGAGGTTGCAGGTATTATAAATGAGCATCATGTAAGCAACAGGTAGTACGTGTGAAGACACACAGTTATGACCATGTTGTGAATCCCTGGATAATTTTGCCCTCAGCCTAATTGTGTCAAACAACCTATAATTAGGGTGATGCCAAAGCTCTTTGGAAGATTGGAGCTCCTGGAAAGCATTTTCTACTGACAAATGTCCAGGTAGTCTAACATGGGGTCCAGCTCCAATCTAAAAGAAATCATTACATGCTAATCCAGATAAGAAAATGAAATTTTTAAAAACCTGAAGATTCTGGAAATCAAAGATAAAAATAGAAAATGTTGGAAATACTCAGCAGGTCAGTCCGCATCTGAGGGAAGAGGAACAGAATCAACATTTCATGTTGATGACGATTTTTCTGAGCTGGAAAGGAGACAAAAGAAGCTTGTTAAACCTCAGGGATGGTGCTGGCTGGGGCTGGTGGGTTAGGGTGGGGAAGTGTCTCTAATAGGGCCATGGGGATAGGCTGTAAACAAGGGTATCTGGTAAATGAGTGAATGGGAGCAGTTAAAAAGTGAGAACACAGACAAAAGAGCAGGGATGTAGAGCAGGGAGATCAGGATGAGCATATCCTCCACTCCCAGAGGGAAACAAAGAGGAAATGGTGGGGTGGTGGAGAGAAAGCTAAGCCAATGACACAGAAGGATAACTGATCCAGGTGTAGAATTTCAGAAAGTGTCCAGAAGGCTGCAACATGCTTTTTTTCAGCCTCATTGGAGTAATATGGGCCACAGATTAGACTGGGAGGGGGATAGATCCAAGAGGTCTCTAAATGCCCCCATTCATTTACTGATAATGTTCAGAATAGCTTATCCCCATGGTTACCCCTTGATTTGCCTGATCAGAGGCATCCCTCCCACCACCTTTCCAGTGGCTTAACAAGAGGGGGGGCAGCTCACACTCAAGCAGCATTGGGAAAATATAAGCTATTGATCAGGCCTCCATTAACGACAGCCGCTCACCCCCATGTCAGGACATCCCCACACCCCCACGTGAGGACGGTCCCTCACCCCCTCGTGAGGAAAGTCCCTCACCCCCTTGTGAGGAAAGTCCCTCACCCCCTCGTGAGGACGGTCCCTCAGCCCCTCGTGAGGACAACCCCACACCTCCACGTGAGGACAGTCCCTCACCCCCTCGTGAGGACAACCCCACACCTCCACGTGAGGATGGTCCCTCACCCCCTCGTGAGGACAACCCCACACCTCCACGTGAGGTTGGTCCCTCACCCCCTCGTGAGGACAACCCCACACCTCCACGTGAGGACAGTCCCTCACTCCCTCGTGAGGACGGTCCCTCAGCCCCTCGTGAGGACAACCCCACACCTCCACGTGAGGACAGTCCCTCACCCCCTCGTGAGGACAACCCCACACCTCCACGTGAGGATGGTCCCTCACCCCCTCGTGAGGACAACCCCACACCTCCACGTGAGGATGGTCCCTCACCCCCTCGTGAGGACAACCCCACACCTCCACGTGAGGACAGTCCCTCACCCCCTCGTGAGGACGGTCCCTCAGCCCCTCATGAGGACAACCCCACACCTCCACGTGAGGACAACCCCACACCCCCACGTGAGGACAACCCCACACCTCCACGTGAGGACAGTCCCTCACCCCCTCGTGAGGACGGTCCCTCAGCCCCTCATGAGGACAACCCCACACCCCCACGTGAGGACAGTCCCTCACCCCCAACGTGAGGACAGTCCCTCACCTCCACATAAGGACAGTCCCTCAATCCCTCATGAAGACGGTCTCTCACCTGCACATCAGGGCAGTTTTGCGCATCAAGTTAGCGAAATGCTGTGCAGTTTGGGGTAATGATTCAAAACGTATCACAACCTCAATAGAAATGTCAACATGAGAGCAGCAACCGTTTAATCATCTCTTCACATATCCTTATTCAGATGTTTATAATCAATCAACGTTTAAAGCTCATTAATGATCCTAAGAAATCATTGATGCACTGCAGGGATTCTCTCTTTCTTCTTCAGAATTTTGAATCCTCTTTTGTACTATTGAAGGAAGTCCTGTGCCACGTACATGCCGAGGGCCTCTGTCAATGAGCTATTTTTTACTGATGGCTGTCGAAGTTATCGAACAGCATCTGATTCACGCCGCTCCTCATCTGTGCTCACGTAAGTCTGTGAAGTCTGCTATGTTGAGAGTTGCCCGCTCACTGCAGGACGTTTTTCGATGAGGTATTGGGAACTCGAGCCTTTCGTTTCATGCTGATTCAGTATTAAATCATTCCATGGCTTGTGACCCTCACAGTCTCTCCAGTCATAAGCACATCCCTTTCAACTTGCTGCAATGGCCATTGGGAGAGTCGTTATACTTGAAATCCATCGTCCGTTCCACTGCCATCTGAGTGACTGGACTTGCTTGTGTGACAACCCAGTGTTGCTTCAGTCTCTGTTACAGGTAAAGAAAATGCATAGTGGAGGTAGTCAATAAGGTGCTGATAGATTGTGAGGTCAAATGTCCATCTGATTGTACTTGGGAACCATTCAATGATCTTATAACAGTGAGGTAGACGCTGTCCTTGAGCCTGGTGGTACGTGCTTTCAGGCTTTTGTATCTGCTGCTCGATAGAAGCAGGGAGAATTGATCAGAATTTAAAGTGTTTTGATGGCAACAACTTAATCAAACTGAAGAACTGTGCATCAACATGATCTGATCAATCTTGTAAAGGATTCAATCACAGTGTGGCATACTTTTGAAGGTAAGACTTATCTGCTTACTTTTACCTTTCAGGATTTGTTCTTTCATTTGGGGTACAATAACGCTATGCTCTTGATTGAAGACTCTCTGATGGTCATGCACGGCCTTCTGTGCTTTTCTGAAAGGTCAGTTGTCTTACAACAATTTAGTTCAGTGTGTGAGGGAGATCAGCAAAGTGACATATCCATGTGTTAGAAAAGTCTGATCTTCTGTATTAGAAGAAAGAAAGGAAGTCCCTCTACTAGGACTACATAGCACGAGTAATTTCCCTAATACTGCAGGAGTAAAACAATCCGATATGTGGCATAGATCAGTAATGATTCTGTGGTTGGGACATTCTAACTTTGATCTTGACTTCTTTAGGTAAGGCAATCTGGCTGGAGGAAGAGTGTGGATCTTCATAGGCTCCATGGTGATGGGATACTTGAATATGAGAGCATCTCTGCTTCCTCCCTTGAGATCCTTAACCTTGCTTGTGGTACATTTCCTGTCCACTAATCTGTTGAAATGTCTTTTAAAGACCTCTGTCACTTGTTCCATTTACCCACCACCCTCAGGTCCCCTTTAAATCTTTCCCCTCTCATTTTCGACCACACCCCTCTAGTTTTAGTCTCCCCTACCATGGGAAAAAGACTGTGATCATCCACAAATCATGTGCCTCATAATTTTATTCACCTCTGTAAGGTCACCCTAGTTTCCTTTGCACCAAAGGGAAAAGTCCCAGCCTATCCAATCTCTCCTTATAACTCAAACTGTCCAGTCCCAGCAACATCCTGGTGAAGCCTATCTGTGCCCTCTCCAGCTCATTCACTTTTTTGCCTATATTATGACGGCCAGAATTACACACAATATTCCCTGGTGCAGGCTCACTAATATCTTGTACAGCTGTAACATAACTTGATATCCTGTCCGATGAAGGCAAGCTTGCCGTACACCGCCTTCACCAGAGCTCAAGGCTCTCTGCGGCACATTTTTGATGTTAGAATCTCATTTCGGTGGCAGGCACGCTTTAGACTAATGTGACCTAATCTCTACTTGTACCAGCCTCAAACAAAATTGCACAAGGAGTTACGTTATTCTATAATGTGACATTATTCACATATGACTTGGAAAATCACCCTCACAAGTCCCAAATGAAAGTGGTAGGTAACAAATATCCAGAGTAGTGAGATTTGACCTGGAAATAGAATTGTATTCAATTCCAGTAGTAAGAAAACTTTCATTCAGTAAGTGCAGAAATAAAGCTATGCTATTGAATTTGTAAGCTTTATATTGGACATTAAAAATGGTTGATCTTAGTGTGTTATTTTAACTATGGGATAGATTGTTAATGTGACTTTGAAAAAAACTTCAGTAGGTTTCTGGAGCTGGTTTCTGTAGAACCATAATATTGACATCTTCATCATCATTTTCTTTTATTTGCTGTAAAAATTGAAGCCAGTAGTCTGTGAATAATGAACCAATTCTTCATATTTATCCTAACCTAAAAATCATTTCTCTTAATTAACACAAATTATTTTTAATTTGTGCCTTTTCCAGATTTTCAAATCCCAGCTTTAATTTATGGTTGACATCCAGGGAATAAGCTTATAAAAAATATTGGGGTTTCATTGGCTGTAGTAATGCTTGAACATATACATCTTGGTGACAGCTTGATGATTTTGTGAGGTATTTACATTTCATGGCCTGAGGCATCAATTAGTCAACCTTGTTCAATCCAGGAGATTGTTCTTTCCAAGGACAAATTTCATTATCAAAAACAATATATTTTATCAAAAATATATTGGAATATGTTATGTAGGAACTGGGAGGATTATCCACAAATTTCCAGAACCACCACTGATTAGATGGGTCCTCAAATTGTCAAGGAACTAGTAGAGGAATACAATTCGAAAATGAAAGAAATACTCAGTAGGCCAGGCAGTATTTCTGGAAAGAGGAGCAAGAGCTTAGGTCAAAGTTCAAAGTATATATATCACCATATACAACCCTGAGATTCATATCAATAAATCCATAATAGAATAATAACCATCATAGAATCAATGAGAGACTGCACCAGCTTGGGTGCTCAACCAGTGTGCAATTTCAAACTCTGCAAATACAAAAAGAAATAATAATAATAAATAAATAAGCAATAAATATCAAGAACAAGAGATGAAGAGTCCTTGAAAGTGAGTCCTTAGGTTGTGAGAATAGATCAGTGATGGGGCGACTGAAGTTGAGTGTAGTTATCCCCTTTGGTTCAAGAGCCTGATGGCTGAGGGGTAATAACTGTTCCTGAACCTGGTGGTGTGAGTCCTGAGGCTCCTGTACCTTCTTCCAAATGGCAGCAGCAAGAAGAGAGCCTGGCCTGGGTGGTGGGAGTTCCTGATAATGAAGGCTGCTTTCCTGCAACAATGCTCAGTGTAGATGAGCTCAATGGTGGGAGGGCTTTACCTGTGATGGACTGGTCATGTCCACTAAGTTTTGTAGGATTTTCTTTTCAAGGGCATTGGTGTTTCTATACCAGGCTCTGACGCAGCCAGTCAATAGAGTCTCTACCACACATCTATAGAGGTATGTCAATATTTTAGATGTCATCCCAAATCTTCACAAAGTCCTAAGGGAGTAGAGGTGCTGCTGTGCTTTCTTCATAATTGCACTCACGTGCTGGGCCCAGGACAGGTCCTCTTAAGTGGTTACACCGAGGAGTTTGCCAGAAAATGTTCTTCAATCTGAAATGTTAACTCTGTTTCCAATACCTTCTGTCTTTATTTCACATTTCCAGCATCTTCAGTTTTCTTGATTTAATAGAGGAAATGCTTCAGTTGATGCTTTTCAAAGAAGCACCTCGAAGACAAAAGTGACCAAATGCAGCTCCAAGATTCAAAACCTAATAATTACAGACTGGTTCATCTGTCACATTGGGGGAAAATTAGAAGAATTTGCTAGAAAGATTTACCTAAAGCCAATTCAATTTGATTTATAAGTCATAAATCACACCTTTTAAATTTATTGCATTCATCCACTCACTGTCCATTGCCTATCGTTCTCCGTCCTCCATTCACTACCCAGAGTTATCTGTCTGATGCCCTCGATTTGTGTCCCAGCTCAGCAGCCTTTCTCCCCTGTTTCCGGCTTACCACTCTCCATTCAGCAGCTACCAATCACAGCTTCTGGTAACAGGCAGAGGAGGTGGTTGAGGGAGGTACATTAACAACATTTAAAAAACAGTTGGATGGGTATGTGGATAGGAAAGCTTTAGACCAAGGGTTCCCAACCTGGGGTCCATGGACATCTTGCTTAATGGTATTGGCCCATGGCATAAAAATGTTTGGGAACCACTGGTTTACAGGGATATGGGAAAATATGATTAGCTTTTGGGATTAGTTTTTATTCCAACCATTACAGGGTCACATAAGCTCCACTGTGTAACAGGAGATCCCAGGAGCAGCACTTTGGCCCAACTGCCTCCTGCAACCATGGACATGATGTGTAATGATACTAAATACATGAAAGAAGAATGAGAAAATATTCTACAGAAACTACCAGCTACCCATTCCTGAAATCTGACCATTTTTTGAGAGCACAACAGTACTCCAAGTATGTGTTCTTACATTCAGAAATAAAACCTGAAGGCAGCACACCAGTCCATTCAGATAAAAGCATAAAAGCTTAAGCTTTTTTTCCAAAATGCTTAGTCATCATATACTGCTAAGTAAGGTAGGTGCTGTTAAATCCAGGATCATTTACTACTTTGTCCACTTCATCAACATCAGATTATTTTTTTCAAAAATATACTTCATTCACAAAATTTGCATATATATAACACAGTGGATTCATTTGTTGCCATTCACACTACAATCTGTATCAGTGTATTTGCTCACAAGTTTTAAATTATATCAGCACTTTCAGTATGTCCTGTTCACAAAAAAAGCAAGATAAATACAACCTAGCTGATTCTCAATCGTCATTCTACTCTCAAATATCAGCATGGCGATGGAAGCTGTCGGCAAGAGTGCTTTCTCTCAAGCAACCTGCTCAGTTAGGGTTCTGCCAGAAACACTTGGCTCAAGACGTCATCACAGCATTGGTCTACACGTGGACTAAAAAACTGAGGTGAGGTGAAAGTGACTGCACTTGGCAATGTGTGTGTTATGAAGAAGTGGTGGTACATATTGGCACCAATAGCGATGGTAGGAAAAGGGATGAGGTTCTGAAGAGAGAATATAGGGAGTTAGGAAAGAAGCTAGAAAGCAGGACCTCAAAGGTAGTAATCTCTGGATTTCTACCTGTGAGGGTACGAATAGGATGATTTGGCAGATGAATGTGTGGCTGAAGAATTGGGGCAGGGGGCAGGGTTTCAGATTTCTGGATCATTGGGATCTCTACTAGGGAGGGTATGACTTGTACAAAAGGATGAACTTGAAGGAATCAATGTCATTGCAGGCACAGCTTCAGAAAGGGAGGACATCATGGAGGGATCATCTTTTGAGTCAGTGTGAGTGGAAGTTAGAAACAGGAAAGGAGCAATCACTCTACTGAGGGCATTCCATAGACCCCCACCAGCAACAGGGACACTGAGCAGCAGATCAGTAGGTGCATTTTGGAAAAGTGCAAAAATAACAGGGTTGTTGTCATGGGTGACTTTAACTTCCTGAATCTTGATTGGCACCTCTTTAGCGCAAGGGGTTTAGATGAGGCAGAATTTGTTAGGTGTGTCCAGGAGTGTAGGATTAGGGAAAACCCTGAGGTGTTCTACACGTATGTGAGGAACAGGAAGATGACTAGATGCTGACCTAAATTTACACATCCCTTTAAATATGATGCACTTACTTAACTTTCTATAGACTTTTCTACATAACATAAATGCTTAGGGTACTTAATTAATAAAGCAGTGACCTTTGCAGCACCAGTGCATCACTTTGTGCCATATCTGTTACCTTGGTTCAGATAGGATTGCAAATCAGGGTAATAGCTTCATGGGCAATTGGTCGTTCCCAATTAAAGCTAATAATCTACCGATCCATTGTTTTAGTCCAGGGCTCTTGTACCAAAACAGAACAAGGTGAATGAAAACAAGTTCATTCTTACCAAAGTTCTTTTGAATTTCAGAAGATACAACTTTTATTTTTCCATTGTTCCATGGAAATTCTGCTGTCATTAAGTGTTTCAGTTGCGGCTTTTTTTCCTACTGAGCTGCCACTGGCAGTAATTAGGCTGCTTGTAAACATGATACACTAATCCTTGTCACTGTTAATCAATATGATCCACACACTCCATCTCCCCCAGCCTTTCTGCCTCAGTGAACCTATATTTTTGCTGTAAATTAAAATACAAAAATAAATTGAAGCACCGTTTAACCAAATGTCATGATTAAGTTGCAGTAATTTGTGCAATAATTGGCACCATTGCATGCTCATTGATCAAATTGTATGCTTTAAAATTAACTTTCCTTCTGCAGTATTTAAGAGACATTGGTATAACAGTGAGTAGCTACCGTGCCAACTGTAATATCCCTTTAATTCTTTGCATGGAGAATATTAAAAATTAGCGAAGTAATTACAGGAGCACATTCAGCCAGTGGGAAGGCAGGCTGGGACAGGGGTATGTCCCTGATTCTCCAATTAACACTTCCTCCTGACAATCACTAATTTATCCTTTCTACCTATTTTAATAATTTTTTTAAATCAGGAAGTTGTTCTTATTTCACCCTTCCTTCCCCACATCCACCATACACCCTTCACACTTCTAAGGCTCAAGGCCCACTCAATACTATTGACAACACACTCCTTAGTTTATACATGGGAAAGAGGGTAAACTCCTTTCATGAACAACTTGCCTCCTCCCGTTCCGCCAAAGGAACCAGCAAGAAATTAGCATCTCATTGAGGCATATTTTATTAATAAAGAACCAGGAACTGCAGGAGGTCATTCATTCTTTGAGCCTGTTCCACCATTCAATAATACCTTGGTGACCTCTTACCTCAACTACACCTTGTTGGCCCTATCTAATTATCCATTATTAAAGGTCATTGATTGGAAACATCAATTACTTTTTTTCCCTCCACAGACACTGCCTGACCTTCTGAGTATTTCCATCACTTTCTACTTTTACCCTGTATCTATTGATTCCCTTAATAGTCACAACTCTACCAATCTTTCTTAATGTACTTTGCAAATGAACAACTCTGGGACAAAGAAGCCTGACCCTCAAACTCAAAAATCTTTCTTTTATTCCCAGTCCAAAATATTAATCTCTTTCGACTATGATCTGGTTCTATTTAATTCATTTGTGGATCTCATCACTGAAAATCCAAAGTTACACATACAATTATAGCTGTATTCAATGCTTTTGAACAGAAATTACTAATATTATTATCAATGTTAATGATTGTGATAAAATATTTTCATGGCTGCAGTATTATGATTAGTTTGTACATTATAGTTTTATCCAGGCATATGAATATCCATGTTATCCAGCATAATCAACCATCCTCGCGAGAGTCCTGTACTGTGTGCACTAATCCACCTTGGATCTGGGAAAGGAAAAATCAGTGTATTTTATGAAAAGTGAAGAGGAACAAAGGGATTTGGTACTTACTGTAACTGCACAAATCACAAAAAGCAAAAACATGGGTACAGAAGAGGTTGATATAACATTGGCCTTTATCTAACAGGAGCTGCAAAACAAGCTATCTTCAATTGTTTTGAGCCTGGGTATGTCTCCATCTGATGATTTTCCTCTTGTTGGGTGTAACAAATTGCTTGGATGCAGCACATAGGGGAAAATCAAATAGGAGGACTGCATGCTGGAAGCACAACACCCTGATTTCATATCCATATAAGTGAATGTACTTGACTGTTGTGTTCATTTTTGCTTAGTCTCTCCATATACTAGCTCCACGTGATCCTTTGTATCTAAGCACAATGTTGAGTTGCTCCGCGAATTATCAGCCCAGCTCAGCAGCCAGATGGTCATAATACAACAACAAAGACCACGTTTACTGCACCTTTAGTGAAATATGACCCAGCGCAGGAGCCCTGCAAATGAAAATGACCAGAGAAGGAGATACTTAAATGGGTCACCAAAAGTGTAGTTGGAGTGACTTAAAAGACAAAATGAATTAAACAAGCAATTAACACAATGAAAACAATCTGATGGAAATCATCTAGCAAAGTATGAAGAGAGGGTGAGAAAAATAAATATTAGGAGCTTATGAAGACCTGGAGGTGTCCAGTTATTCAGTTGGTTAAGTGAACAAAGACATTGTTTGTCATTGTATGGCCGTTGTCCATCGTGTCCGACGATGACAGGAAACATGTACGGGAGAGTTTTTAAAGTAGAAAAGAGTCAGAAGTCCGTGTCTAGTGTAAAATAATATAGGGCAAATGAGAGCAAAATTTGCCCAGGTGGAGGGGGTGGGAAGGGAATGGACAAGATAAAGGTAACACCTCAGGAGTAAGAAAAGTTATTATAAAAATGTGCTTTGGAAGCTGTAATTAGTTTTCTCAGATTTTAGAATCCCAGAAGGGAGTGTCAGCAGTCTTCTACACCTCCCAGTAAAAGAAGTGATTGTTCTGCACCCAACAAGTTAAATCATGCTTTTTTTAGACAGTAGCCATGAGAAAGCTTATTGCACGGAATACTCTTGCATCATGGCCATGACAAGAAATGGAATCTGAAAAATGGGCAGTTCAGGACCCTTGGCTGAGAGAACATCAGGTGCTTTCCACCAATTTATACTTAACAGAGTTGAGCAAGGTTCCATACATGAAATGCAGTCAGTGGCATTGTGTAGTCTTATTTAGTCATTACTGTCCTTACCCCACCTGTTTCTCCCCAGCATACCAAACAGCTGTTGTAGCTCCTTTCTTACGCTGGTTGGATTGCAGCCTAAGTGAATGTCAATATCTTCTAAATACCGCCATTCATTTGTGCTACAATGTTGGCTATGGTCTATTCATGGATTTGGCCTCGAGATTGATACTCGACATTTGCTTTTGAATTCTGTATCTAGAATGCAATCAACCAATCAAAGCGCGCACTGGGGAACAGCTCAAAGATTCACTGTCAAAATAGAACTTTGAAAATTTGCTGCAATCCTTAAAACACCTGCAATCATACTTAACTCCAATGTTCTTTTGTGCCTCTATTCTACACCATATGCCATGTAAAATCAAGATTATTTTTTATAAATATTCCGTGAGCTACCAAGCAGTTTTGTGCATATTCTTGAAAACAGAAGTTTATCTCAGTTGCTCTATTTAGTAAATAATGCATAGACTTTAAAGGTTTTGTTCACCTTTTATGGTTTCTTTGATACAACACAGCTTCAGAATAGAAGTGAAAAGACTTTTTTACTCAAATTGTACATAATTGCAAATTTTGTTTGTGCACTTAAGTGTCCTCTGGGACTATTCTACCCTTTGGCTCGGGGTATTTCTGGATCGGGTCATGAATATTACAGTTATAGTTTTATAAAAGTCGTCACAGAATTACACTTCCTCCAGCTTGGATTTATGCTATTAATTGGGGTTTTGAACAGTACATGCATGATCGTTTATTTGTTGTTTCTTTCAATTGTCTCTCAAAGAAAACTAAAAGGAATTAAATGCATATCTCCAATTCAGCTTTTCCTAAAAGAAAATCGAGCTGAAAGACAAATAGCTGAAAATTGGAAAAATAAGCCAAATACAGGGTGATGCTTGAGGTCAAGAAAGCAGCGATTCAAGCAAAAATGTCAGAAACATAATCCTAGGGATTGAAGACTTGTTACCTTGACATCTATAATGCAGATAAAACTTGCATCTATTATAAAGCAAGCAATTCACAAGCATCAAACAAGCATAAGTGCAATAAATCCAGTTTAACCTGGGTTTATAAAAGCCAGAATGTGCCAGATTAATTTATTGGTATCCTTTGACAGTGTAACCGAGGCTGTGAAGAAAGCAAAGACTGTATATTTCATCTCTCAGGATACATTTGATAAGGTCTTTCGTGTGGAGGCTCATGCTGAAGCTGAAAGGTCATGGGATCTCAGATATTGCTGAAAATTGATTTTGAAATTGGTTGGATGTTGCAAAACAATACGATATATTACAATAGTGATAGTTCTAAGTTGGCATTTCTTAACCTGTAGACAGGGCTGCCAAGTACAATAAATGGTTTAAAACCTAAACAGATTCTTAATCAGGTGGAGAATATAGTAGATGAACTTTGAATCAAAAACAGAAAATGCTGGGAACAGTTAGCATGTCAGACAGCATCTATGGAAAGAGAAGCCCAATCAATAAATCAAATCGCAGACCCTTTGGCAGAACTGGCATCGATGTCATTCAGCAGCTGCGGAAGTAAAATGTTGATGGATTTTACTTTCTCAGTTGCTGCCCGACCAGCTGACTTTTATGAGGAATTTCAGTTGAACCATCACCCATGACATGCTCTCTTCTCGCTGTTGCCATTGGGAAGAAAGTACAGGACTCGCGCCACCAGGTTCAGGAACAGTTACTACCCCTCAACCATTAGGCTCTTGAACCAAAGGGGATGACTTACTAACTTCACTTGCCCCATCATTAAAATATTCCCACAACCTATGGACTCACTTTCAAGAACTCTTCATTTCATGTTCACAATATTTATTGCTTATTTATTTTTTATTATTATTATTTATTTTTTTCTATTTGTAAAGTTTCTGCACACTGGTTGAACACCCAAGTTGGTGCAATCTTTTCATTGATTCTGTTATGGTTATTATTCTATAGACTTATTGAGTATGCCCACAAGAAAATGAATTTCTGAGTTGTATATGGAGACATATATGTACTTAAGATAATAAATTTATTTTGAACTTCACAATCAGAATTAGAATCACCAGCATGTGACATGAAATTTGTTAACTTAGCAGCAGCAGTTCAATGCGATACATAATCTAGCAGAGAGAGAAAAATTAAAATAAAACATAGTAATAAATAAACAAGTAAATCAATTACATATATTGAATAGATTTTTAAAAAGTGCAAAAACAAAAATACTGTATATTAAAAAAAAGTGAGGTAGTGTCCAATGATTCAATGTCTATTTAGGAATTGGATGGCAGAGAGGAAGAAGCTGTTCCTGAATCGCTGAGTGTGTGCCTTCAGGCTTCTGTACCTCCTTCCTGATGGTAACAGTGAGAAAAGGACATGCCCTGGGTGCTGGAGGTCCTTAATAATGGACACTGCCTTTCTGAGACACCACTCCCTAAAGATGTCCTGGGTACTTTGTAGGCTAGTACCCAAGATGGAGCTGACTAGATTTACAACCTTCTGCAGCTTCTTTTGGTCCTGTGCAGTAGCCCCTCCATACCAGACAGTGATGTAGCCTGTCAGAATGCTCTCCATGGTACAACCATAGAAGTTTTTGAGTGTATTTGTTGACATGCCAAATCTCTTCAAACTCCTAATGAAGTACAGGCTTTGTTTTTTTATTTCATATTTCCAGCATCTATAAGTTCTTTTGTTTAATTTTTACTTACCTTTGCAAATGAACTTTCTACTCAAAAGGAAAACAAGTGGTTTGAGCAAATCCACCTGGACAAGAAAGCAGTATTGGGATGGAGTCTTCCTAGTCACATGCATGGGGCATAAAACTGAGTGAGCATTTGTTTTAATATCACAATCCTGTCTAGGCTCTGGCTTTATTTTGTATGTGATTCCACGCCAGGAGCGAAACTCAGCAAATCCATTCCTCAGGAGGCACTGAGGAGTGCGTTAGAGCAAGGGGATCTGGGAATGCAGTTCTATAGTTCATTGAAAGTGGTGTCACAGATTGACAGGGTTGTAAAGAAAGCTTTTAGCACATTGGGCTTCATAAATCAAAGTATTCAGTACAGGCGATGGGATGTTATGTTGAAGTTGTCTTAGAGAGGAGCTGAGAGGTAATGTTGCAGCTATATAGGACCCTGGTCAGACCCCACTTGGAGTATTGTTCTCAGTTCCGGTCGCCTCACTACAGGAAGGATGTGGAAGCCATAGAAAGGGTGCAGAGGAGATTTACAAGGATGTTGCCTGGATTGGGGAGCATCCCTTATGAAAACAGGTTGAGTGAACTTTGCCTTTTCTCCCTGGAGTGACAGAGGATGAGAGGTGACCTGATAGAGGTGTATAAGATGATGAGAAGCATTGATCATGTGGATAGTCAGAGGCTTTTTCCCAGGCTGAAATGGTTAGCATGAGAGGGCACAGTTTTAAGGTGCTTGGAAGTAGGTACAGAGGCCATGTCAGGGGTAAGTTTTTTTACTCAGAGAGTGGTGAGTGTGTGGAATGGGCTGCCGGCAACGGTGGTGGAGGCGGATACGATAGGGTCTTTTAAGAGACTCCTGGATAGGTACATGGAGCTTAGAAAAATAGAGGGCTATGGGTAACCCTAGGTAATCTCTCAGGTAAGGACATGTTCAGCACAGCTTTGTGGGCCAAAGGGCCTGTATTGTGCTGTAGGTTTTCTATGTTTCTATGTTTCTAAGATGGTGGTGATGGTGGTGATGCCTAATTTGGAGTATTGTGTGCAGTTTTGGTCACCTACCTACGGACAAGATGTAAACAAGGTTGAAAGAGTGCAGAGAAAATTTACAAGGATGTTGCTGGGTCTGGAGGACCTGAGTGATAAGGAAAGATTGAACAGGTTAGGACTGTATGCCTTAGAACATAGAAGACTGAGAGGAGATTTGATAGAGGTATACAAAATTATGAGGGGTATAGATAGGGTAAATGTAAGCAGGCTTTTTCCACTGAAGTTGGTGGGACTACAACCAGAGGTCATGGGTTGAGGGTGAAAGGTGAAAAGTTTAAGGGGAACATGAGGGAAAGTTTCTTCACTCAGAGGGTTGTGAGAGTGTGGGACCAGCTGCCAGCACAAGTGGTGCATGCAAGCTCGATTTCAATGTTTAAGAGAAGTTTGGATAGGTACATGGATGGTAGGGGTATGGAGGGCTATGGTCCCGGTGCATGTTGATGGGCCGAAGGGCCTGTTTTGTGCTGTACTTTTCTATGACTTTATTGTATCCCCATTTCTGTACGGGGGGGGGGGGGGGGGGGTTGCAAGTGCAAGGGACAGGCATGACATGGTCCAGGCAGAAGTACAGAACCATGAGAACGAAAGGCAGTGGACTTGGGGTCACAGGGCACCTGGATGAAATGGGATCTTCTCAAGCACAAGATCACTTGGGCAGAGTTTTGGAGACTGGAGCCCTTCCACATTTCTTTCCTCCTGCAGCCCATGTATGACACTCTCTCTACCCCATCACAGCTGCGCACATGGGGCCTTAACTGCAAGTTTTGTCATCAGCAGGGTTCACAGGCACACATACTGTCAGGATGCAAAACAGTTTTAACACAAGGATAGTATCCTGCTATCCCTTGCTGACACACTGGAGCAGGAGAGGTGTAAAAAGAGACCAGCTGGCAGAGAGCCAAACAGGACAGTCATTTTCATCAAGGAGTGGGCCACACCAGTCATATCAAAGAGGCCTAAATCCAATCTGCTGCAAACTGCCTTATCATGGGAGATGACGGTTGATGTGGGGAGGAAGTTGCAGTTCCCGGAGGTGGTGCAAACCACACTTCAACCAGACATAGTACTGTGGTCCACCGAGGACAAGAAAATCATCCTGGTGGAGCTCACAGTACCGTGAAAGATATAAGGAGGCTCATGAGAGGAAGGCCCTGAGTACCAATCCTTAGTCCAGGAGTGCAGGGACAAACGATGGCAGACGTGGCTATTCCCCATAGAGATCGGCTGTAGAGGGTTCCTGACAAGGTCGGCATGGAGGTCGCTATCTGCACTGGGCCTTGATGAAAAGAGCAAGAACCGAGCAGCTCGCAGGATGGGGGAGGAAGCAGAAAGAGCCTCTTGTTGGATATGGAGCAGGCGAGAGGAGTTAAGCTGAAAGTCAAGAGCAGATGGGCAGTGACTTGACCACCACTGCTGACCCGCCAACTGGAGAGTGTAGTGGTTAAGGGTCAAAACACTCTATGAAGGTTGAGCACCACTTGACAACATCTGCTCCTGGCCAAAGGCTACGGTTACCTCATCAAGTAACTGAAGAAAGCACCCCAGTGCATGATGCAATTAGGCCAAATTGACGACTTCCTGCCTTTCGATAATTCCTTATTGTATTGTCTTCTTTTGTTTTCAAAATACTGTGAATGTTTCTTATTTTTCTGCTCAGAACCTCTGTGAATATGGATTGTGCTTACTTAGGTCATAAGATTGTGTCTTATTTATGTTAGACTGTCCTCAAGCAAGGAGGTCACCTTAAAGGGCACAAAATCTGTAATTTCCCCTTTGAAAAGATGAGACGTTTGCTTTTTAATTCTTGGTGGTCAGTATGGCATGTCTAGACCGTTGGATCAGCAATTTTGCTGTTGTAACCAATCAAAATACTGCTTGTTATGTTCCATCGCAACATGAGGCCGACTGATCCATAGGTCCCTGTTTCCCCTCTTCTATCTTTCTTGTTTCCTAATCTACTGGAAGCTTTTTACAGAATCTCGGGAGCTTTGGAAGTTGGCAACCAATACTTCCACCATCACGATAGCCCAGGATGCAGGTCAAATCCAGAAAATTTATTAGCAATTAATCTCATTGATTTGCCAAACATGATTTTTTCTAATGATGCTAATTATTTAAAGTTCCTCCCTCTCATTTGCTCCTTTGATTATCTACAATTTTTGGTGTACTTGAGAGTTTTTAACCTAATGGTAGATGCAAAATAATTGCTTTCTATGTTTCCAATTTCTTTATTATTGATTTCCTTTTCCAACTCTTACTGTTGTTTTCATTTCCTCCTAATGTGCATGTAGAAACTTACAATTCAAGAAAGTTTAAGTTGAAATTCTATTTTTCCCTCTTTATCAATTTTTAGTCATCTTTTCCTGATTTCCAAAACTCTCCCAATCTTCAGGGCCACTATTATTGTTTGCAATCTTATGAGCCTGTTTTAGCCCCATCCTTATCTACCTTAGTTAATCACATATGAACAATTGAGCCCATTTCTCAGTGGAATATGTATTGATTGCGAATTATAAACTATTTCTTTAGTAAATAAAAAATGTGGATGCTTGAAATCTGAAATATAGCAGGAAACACTTTGCAGGTTCTAATGAAGGGTTTTCAAACTGAAATGTTAACTTTGCTTCTATTTTTACAGACGCTACCTGACCTGCTGATGTTTCCATCAACTTCTGTGATATTTAAATACGTCTTAAAATTGTCCACAACTGTTCACCTACCATCAAACCTTTTAATCTAATTTACTAAATTTGTACTAATGACTTGAGTTTTTCATTCTCAAACTGGACATGAAATTCATTAAATCATTTTCTCTCTTCCTCAGGGGTTGCTTTATTATGAGATAACTGATTAAACCCGAGTCATGACACTCGATTAAATAGCTTGTTTCCTGGTTGGGTCCATAACATTTTATTTTAGGATACTCATTGAACTTGACCTAAAGACCACTTTTGCTCAGCAGGTCAAGCAGTAGCTGCGGAAAGAAATCGAAGTCAATATATCAGATCATTTTCTGATTATATTTGAAATTTTGAACCTCTGCAGTTTTAAAAAAATTTTGTTTTCTGATTTGACTTACCAAGTGAAAGTTAAACTGCCTGTGAGTATTTCACAACTTGCACACTATCCATACATTTAGCCACTGCTTAAAAACTGTGTTGCATAGGGAATGGTGTCATTAGATACATTCTGATAACAAAAACTTGGCAGCTGCAATTCCATTTAGCCAAACTTCCAAAATGAAGCAAAGTGACCTGGAAACCATTTTGCTGAGTTTCATTCAGGAAATTATCAATTTTTATGTACATTGCACATAATCAAATTGCTGGGTCACTGATTAATTGTTATCTAATAAGATGACTGTTGAAAATGAGCAAAAAATGACTAAAAGTGCTGGCTTACTAACCTGAACCCAATAAGACTTGATTAAGTGTTAGACTTGGGCTGGGCCAACTCCTCATAAATAAATGTGCTACTGTTCATGAGTTTTATAAATAATACACTACTCTGTAAAGAAATACATTCTTAAAAAGGGTCATACTGAGGTCTTGCAATGCTGGATCAAGTGAATGCTCACTGCATTACTGGGCCACAATAGGATTCTGGATGGCCATGGTTTAAAAAAAGTCCTCAGTTTCAGACTATACAATGTGAAGAACAAATATTTTATCACTGATTCTACAACAGAAGTCCCTGACTTCAACCTCCCTCAAAGACATTGGAAAGGACTCAACAGTTTGTGCAGCCTTGGAGGATGTGGCCACCAGCTCCACAAATGGGAGATGTACAGTGACCCAACATGCAACTGTGACCATGAGTACCAAACCGTGGACCACATCACATCAATGTCTCACAAGAGGCACATCTCCACTTGGGATCTCAGAAGACCAATTCATGAATTAACAATCAGATGTTCAAGTGTGAGGATTTTCATTCATACAATAGATAGATCAGTGTTAATTCATGGCTCTGAAATTCCTTCCCTTTGGTTCTCCAAGGCTGTTGTTGCCATAGCAAAGCATGAATGGGAATGTTTTAGAAAGATGATCACATTAATGACCTTTGAACTTTCATCAATTTTACAAGAGCAAAAAAAAGTGACTTTAGCAACAGCCTGATTGACTCTAATGCCCCTATCAAAATAAGTGACATGACATGGATGTTTAGAATGAAAATCCTGTCCCAAAATAAGTACCCAACCTCAACTTCAGTCACTATTAGGCTGGGTGTACCATAAGCAGGTATACATCCAATTATCTGATTATATCCTAATCTAACAACACAGCCTGACTTCAGCAGGAATACTGCAAAAGCAGAATACTGCAGATTCTGGATAAACGAGAGCAAAAGGAACATGAAAAGCTGGAAATAGTCAACCAGTCAGGCAATATCTCTAGAGAAAGGAACAGTTCACATTTCAGGCTAACGGCTTTCTAGAGAACAGTTCTCAAAGTTCAAAGTAAATTTTTCAAACTACATATATGTCACCATATATAACCCAGAGATTCATTTTCCTGCAGGCATACTCAGCAAATCTATAGAATAGTAACTATAACAAGATAATAAAAGATCAATAAAAATGCAGAAGACAACAAACTCTGCAAATGCAAATATAAATAAATAGCGATAAATAACGAGGACATGAGATAATGAGATAAAGAGTCCTTCAAGTGAGATCATTAGTTGTGGGAACATATCAATGGATGGGCAAGCGAATGTTGTTATCCTCCTTTGTTCAAGATTCTGATGGTCAGAATCAGAATCAAGTTTATCATCACTGGCATGTGTCATGAAATTTGAGGGGTAGTAGCTGTTCTTGAATCTGGTGGTGCGAGCCCTGAGGCTCCTGTACCTTCAACCTGATGACAACAGTGAGAAAAGAGTATTGCCTGAGTGGTGGGGATCTCTGCCTTCCTGCATTTATGTAGATGTACTCAATGGTTGGGAGGGCTTTACCTGTAATGTTTTAGGAACAGCTTCTTCTCTTCCGCCATCAGATTTTTGAATGGTCAATGAACCAACAACCCATGAACACTACTACCTCACTACTTCTGCTCCCTTTTTGCACTACTTCTTTCATTTTAGAATATTTCTGATTGCAATTAATAGCTTCTTTTCATGTATTGCACAGTACAGCTGCCGTAAAACAAATTTCACAACATATGAGGGGTGATTGATAAGCTCGTGGCCTAAGGTAGAAGGAGTCAATTTTAGAAAACCTAGCACATTTATTTTTCAGCATAGTCCCCTCCTACATTTACACACTTAGTCCAGCAGTCATGGAGCATACGGAGCCCTTCTTTGTAGAAGTGATCCACAGCAGGGGTGATTGATAAGTTTATGGCCTAAGGTAGAAGGAGATGAGTTATACAGCTCTCGTTACATGCAAGGGCAGGTCAACTCTTTGAGTGATTATGCAGAAAGTTTGAAGTTAATAACTCATCTCCTTCTACCTTATTAACTTCAAACTTTCTGCATAATCACTCAAAAAGTTGACCTGCCTTACATGTAACGAGAGCTGTATAACTCACCTCCTTCTACCTTAGGCCATGAACTTATCAATCACCCCTGCTGTGGAGACTTTCTGGAGATCCAAGATCCGTATGCTCCACAACCGCTGGACTAAGTGTGTAAATGTAGGAGGGGACTATGCCGAAAAATAAATGTGCTAGGTTTTCTAAAATTGACTCCTTCTACCTTAGGCTATGAACTTATCAATCACCCTCGTATATCAGTGATTTAAAATCTGATTCTGGTTCTGATTCTGATACCAGCATAAGGGCAGTTCCGCAAAGTGGACTCAGAGTTGTTAGGAGCTGTATTTAGATTACCAAAACCAGTCCCAACCAGGATTATTATAGCCCACAGACAGGGGAGCTTTATGGTATCAATCTGGCACCATATTGAAATATCAAAAATCCACTTAAACTTTGGGAAATTGAAAATAGTTATGAGTCATTGGTATGAAGACTTGGCCCTTTAGAAAACTCGAAAAGTTGAGAGCATGGACAGAGATTTGATCTCTTAGAATGTGATCAAATTGGAATGGACAGTTCATTGAAATTTTGATAGATTGGGAGTTATTGAGAATTGATTAACCTATTGGGTTTCATCTATTAAAAATTAAGAAATTGATATTTTTAAAAAATTCTTATGGATTAAAGCTATTGCATTTAGAAGTGGATTTTTTTAAAATGTCAAGACCACAGGAGTATGCTGGAAAGGTTTATGTACAGAATTGATTTTACAAGGCAATGTGTGCAAACGAAGAGGGTATTGGACATTCATCAATATTCTTTAGATGAGCTGAAAAATGCTCATCTGACTACACCCAGTGACAGGTTGAGAAATGTTACTGTGGGTCCTCGGAGGGTTAAATCTCGGATGATATGCAACTGAATATTCAGCAATCTGAGTGTGCAGAGTCGACGTGTGGCATTTCCATCTGTGATTTATCTAAAGGGCTGAGACAGGTGCTTGACAAGCAGTCAGCTGATCAGCCTACAGGCTGTCAAACTCACTCAGACATGGGTTTGTTTCCCAATAGTGTCAAAGCTGTGATTACAGTGTGTCTTACAATTAAACCGGTTCGCAATACAGTGGACCTTCAATTATCCAAAGCCCTTGGGATCATGGGCATTTCAGAGGTGATATTGGAATATCTAAAGGGTTGCCTCTCTCCAACTTACAGATAAGGCTTAAACCTGAACAATATTCATGTTAAGATTTTAAGGCTGATATAGTAACACAATAATCACACAAGTACAGTCCTTTAAGCTTTTTGATACAGACAACTCTAATATTAAATACAAGAGATATTTATTGGGGACAATAACATCAGCAACTAGATAGAACCACCAAAAAGAACTTTACAATTTGAAATTTGAAATCAAACTTCTCCATTAAAAGGAAACTTAATTACTGGAACAAGTTTTGCTATTTGGATTGGGTGGTGCAACTCATAGAACTGTTATTCAGAGACCCAGGTTGAATCCTGACCTGGGGTGCTATCTGTGAGCTGTTTGACTGTTGAATTTCCCCTGGGTGCTCCAATATCCTCTCACATCCCAAAGATGTGTGGGTTTCTATACTAATTAACCTTTGTAAATTGCACCTTAACTTAGGATGTGAAAACCATTGAAAGGGTGCAGAGGAGGTTTACAAGGATGTTGCTTGGATTGGGGAACATGCCTTATGAGAATAGGTTGAGCGAACTCGGCCTTTTCTCCTTGGAGTGACGGAGGATGAGAGGTGACCTGATAGAGGTGTATAAGATGATGAGATGCATTGATCGTGTGGATAGTCAGAGGCTTTTCCCCAGGGCTGAAATGGCTAACACGAGAGGGCACAGTTTTGAGGTGCTTGGAAGTAGGTACAGAGGAGATGTCAGGGGTAAGTTTGTTACGCAGAGAGTGGGGAGTGCGTGGAATGGGCTGCCAGCGACGGTGGTGGAGGCGGATACAATAGGGTCTTTTAAGAGACTCCTGGACAGGTACTTGGAGCTTAGAAAAATAGAGGGCTATGGTTAACCCTAGGTAATCTCTCTGGTAAGGACATGTTCGGTACAGCTTTGTGGGCCAAAGGGCCTGTATTGTGTTGTAGGTTTTCTATGTTTCTATGTGTAGATGAGTAGTGGAATCTAAAGTAGTTGATAGGAGTGCAGACAGAATAAAAAACAAGATGGAATTTGTGGGTTGTTGCAGATCAGAATCCTGTGGAGTCAAAGGCGTCCCAATTGCTTTCTAACCCCACCTGAAGGGAAGAGAGAATTTCCCACAAGGTGTAATGGGGGGGGGTTTATAAGGGATGAAGGACCCTCCAAGGTTAGGTATGAAATTTTCCTTTGTTGGGCATGAAGTGCAGGAAAGAAAACTGATTAGAGGTCAAGGATTATCCACTTAAACTTTGGTTCCTGACATCCTTTCAGAACCTTTTTGTCCATCAGGAAAGACTTATAATTAGTTGCACTCTAGAGGCAGAAATAAAGTTCAGCACATCTATGAACTATCAGCTCAACATTTCCAATGAATGCCAGAGAAAATTTATTTTTCTCTTTCCAACTGATAAGATTAAAAGGGGACTTGAAATAGATGGTGAAAGAAATAGAGAAGGAATGCACAGGAAGATTAATTCGACTGACATGTAAATCAAAGAAAGGATTGGAGATTAGAGGATATCCAGTGACAGCTATGTATACTGTCCAGCTGTTATCTGCTTTCTGTGGTAAAAATGTTGAAGATTAAGTCCTTTGAAAACATGGCAGTTTTTACTTGCTTCTTCTGTGCGTGTACAACAGCTGTCTTGTGTGGAAATCATCACCCAAGGTGGGTGAATAGATGTGATATTCTGATAGGAGACTTGCGTGAAGAGCCACCCATGAGCCAGGTGTGTGCAGGTTTCTCTGTGATGGAACGGCATTTGTTGCCCAGATATCAAATAGGCACCAGTTGCATACAGTGCAGATCAAAGCAGATGAGAAGCATCTTGAGCATTCAAGGCTTGTGGAATGACTTACTGAGACCCCAGAATATACTCAATTCCTCATAGTGGATCTTGAGGGGTTGTAAAGTGTCTCGGTCATCATAGATACTTCAAGAAGTGCCAAGAAGTACATTGTCAGCTTTCCAGTGATTGGCCACTTCCTCTAAAGTAGAATCACATTTTGTCATCCCATTTTCTGATTGTTGATGTATGGCTTCAAAAGACTGAACCTAATTTTCTCTCCCCAGCTAAGTAGAACCAATGCAGTCAGAAGTATTGTAAAATTACTGGTGCCTGATAATCAGATCCCTGTTGCCCTTCAGTGATGTTGTGCACTGAAGGTTATCAGACCTCACTTTGTGCAACACCGAGCTTAGAAAAATGGAGGGCTATGGGTAAGCCTTGGTAATTTCTAAGGTAAGGACATGTTCGGCACAGCTTTGTGGGCCGAAGGGCCTGTATTGTGCTGTAGGTTTTCTATGTTTCTCTATGTTTCTACTTGAGGAGCAGTCTATGGAGTGCTTGAAACAAGGTAACAATCTATCAACCAATAGCCAATGAATTACAGAGAGACTAAGGTTATCAGCATTTGGTAAAAGACATAGCTAGGAAACCATCTTCCTCAGCTGCAAAAAACCGCTGGAGGAACTCAGCAGTCAGGCAGCATCTGTGGAGGTAAACAGATGGCTGACACTTTGGGTCAAGACCCTTCATCTGGACTGAAAGAGTGGAGGGGAAATGATCGGCAAAAAGAGATGAGGGGGAGGAGATGTGCAAGTGTTGGCAGGTGAGAGGTGGAGCCAGGTGAGAAGGGGTTGATTGGCAGATGGAGTTTGGTGGGGGGGGGGGGGGGGGAAGGTGGAGATAGTGACAGAGACCGGGAGGTGATGAGTGAAGACAAAGGGTTGCGGCTTACGGAATTTGATAGGAAAAAAAGGTGAAGGGGAGCCACATAAAGGGAGGGAAGGTGGGCAGATGTGGACAATGGGGGTGGGGACAGTGGGAGGAGTATGTGGGTGATGGGCAGATGAAATAAGTGAGGGACAGGTAAGAAATTGAGTGATGGGGGCGGACCACTGTAGATTGGAACAAGAAGGAGAAAGGTGCTCGGAAAAGTGGCTGCTTATTCTTCACTTGGCCTCACCAACATATAGAGGACACGTCGAGAGCACCAAATGCTATCGATAATGTTGGAGGAGGTGCATGTGAACCTCTGTCTCACCCAGAAGGGCTGTTTAGGTCTCTAGATGGCGGTATAAGGGCAATTGTTGCACCTGCTTTGGTTTCCGGGGTAAGTGCTTGGGGCAGGAGAGGGATGGGCTAACCAGAGAGCTATGAAAGAGCAGTCCCTGCGGAAAGCAGAAAAGGGTGAGAAGATGAGACTGGTGATGGGATCACATTGTAACTGGCAGAAAAGTAAGAACCAACGGAACTCTGTCCTTGTGCTATCTGGGGAAGTTAGTGTGATAGTAGAAGTGGGGAAATGGAGGAGATGTGGGCACCATCAGCTACAGCAGTGGAATGGGCAAAGCCACACTTACTGAAAAAGGAGGATATCTCAAATGTCCTAGAGTGAAAAACCTCATTTCAAAAACAGATGCAGTGCAGGTGAATACACTGAGAGGAAGGGATGTTGTCCTTACAAGTGGAGCCTCTGTTGTGCACAATGGCACCTGTCATTGTCATTAAGTGAGGAACAAAAAGATGGCCATCCTCCTCATGTCATGATGGACACCAGGGAATGTTGGACCACCTCTACCATACTCACATTATCTCCATCACTCTGGTTCTAAAACATCAACATCAACAGAGACAATACAGCAAAAAGATCAACGTCCATGCTCTCAAGGACCCCACAAAGGTCGCATCTGTCAGACAACCTATCAATTCACAGCCTACAGGGGTTTCAGAGTTTCCATAGGTTATAGGAGCCCTGAAGTCCCTTATAATTGACAGCTTTGAAGAGACTCTTAGCTTTTCTACAAGAATAATCAGGACTGGCTTAATGAGAATGATGCAGATTGAAGAGATAATTAACTGTAAATGTAATGCCTTTCAGAATTGGCAGTTCCATTGTCCCTTAAGAGAAAAGAAATGGCTCTACAAGTAGCTGAAGGAAGAAGTCCAACAGAAAACTGATGCCCTAGGATGGTATAGGATAGACAAAGGCTAGTCAGTAGATGTCATGTACTTGGATTTTCAGAAGGCCTTTGACACGATGCTGTGCATGAGACTACTTAACAAGATAACAGCCCATGGTATTATAGGAAATCTACTAACATGGACAGAAGACTGGCTGACTGGCAGAAGGCAAAGAGTGGGACTAAAGGGCGCCTTTTCTGGTTGGCTGCAGGTGACTAGTGGTGTTCCACAGGGATCTGTGTTGGGTTCTTTACTTTTCACCTTGTATGTTAATGATCAGGATGATACGATTAATGAGTTTGTGGCCAAGTTTGTGGACAATAGATGGGGGTAAGTAGTTTTGAGAAAGGAGGGAGTCTGTTGTAGAAGAACTTGAACAGATTAGGAGAATGATCAAAAGAGGTGGCAGGGGTGTATATGGGCATACACTTTGGTAAAAGGAATAGAGGTGCAGACTATTTTCTAAATGGGGAAAGAATTCAAAAATTGGAGGTGTAAAGGGACTTGAGAATCCTTGTGCAGGATTCCCTAAAGGATCCTACAAAAAGTACTGGATGCAGCCTAGTCCATCATGGGTAAAGCCCTTCCACTATTGAGCACATCTACATGGAGCATTGTCACAGGAAAGCAGCATCCATCATCAGGGACCTCCACAAATCAGGCCATAGATGCCACTTTTCTCACGGATGCTGCCTGACCTGCTGAGTTCTTCCAGCGTTGTGTACGTATTCTTTGATCCACAGCATCTGCAGTTGTATTTTCGTGTTACAAATCAGGCCATGCTCTCTTCTTGCTGCTGCCATCAGCAAGAAGGTACAGGAACCTCACGACTCACACGAGCAGGTTCAGGAACAGTTATTACCATCAGGCTCTTGAACCAGAGGGGATAACTTCACTTGCCCCATCATTGAAATGTTCCCACAACCTATAGACTCACTTTCAAGGATTCTTCATCCCATGTTCTCAATATTTATTGCTCATTTATTTATTTTTGTATTTGCACAGTTTGTTGTCTTTCGCACACCGGTTGAACACCCAAGCTGGTGAGGGCTTTCATTGATTCTATTACAGTTATTATTCCATTATGGATTTATTGCATACGCCTGTAAGAAAATGAGCATCAGGATTGTATATGGTGACATATATGCTCTTTGATAATAAATTTACTTTGAGCTTTGAATTTGCAGGTTGAATCGGTAGTAATAAGACAAATGTAATATTAGTTTTTATTTCATGAGAACTAGAATACAAAGGCAAGGATATAATTCCGAGACTTTATAGGGCATTGATCAGACCATATTTGAAGTATTTTCAGCAATTTTGGGCCCTATTTCTAAGGAAGGGTGTCCTGGCATTGGAGAGGGTCCAGAGGAAATTCACAATGATCCCAAGAATGAAAGGATTAATGTATGAGGAGCATTTGATGTCTCTGGGTCTGTACTCACTGGCATTTAGAAGAAAGATGGAGGGATCTCATATAAATCTATCAAATATTGAAAGGCTGGATAGACTGGACATGTAGAGAATGTTTCCAATAGTGGCGGAGTCTATGACTAGATGCCAAAGCCTCAGAATAAAAGGACATCCCTTTAGAACAGAGAATAGACACAAGCAGCCCCTTGAATCAACTCCTTTTGTTGAACAGCCTCTGGTGGGTATTCATTTTTACACTCATGCTGTCAATGATGATCTGCGCCTGCATCTGTGTTTTGCCTTTACTTTATTCTTCAAATCTGCCCACTCAAAAACTTTTTTCCTTTCTAATTAACAGAACTTGCATGTTGCTGGCAATACTGTATTTATTGACCAGAACTGAGGATGTAATTCTATAGTTTCATACTGAAGCTAGCTTTGATTTTCACAATTTAGATTTATTTAATTATTTTAACTTACATTCAACTGCTATGGTGGGATGCAAACTTAGGTCACTGGAGCAATGCTTATAGAATAACAACCATAACATTGCTGTTCTGTATTTACCAAGTGTCATTTTTACTTTAGCTTGCTAATAATGCTGGTCTTTCTGGCTGAGCAATTCAATAGCAGGACAGTGGATTTCCTGCCCTGTGTTACTATTAATGAAGCTAAGTGTTGTTTGCCAATCCCCATGTGTATCTAAGGAAATGACGCTTTGGGCAATTGGAAGTCCAAAAAAGGACACAGACAATTGGATTATCAACGCATTCCTTGCCCCAAACCTGTCAACCTTGTTTATCAAAACCCAATGAAGTTACTTGACCTCCATTTCTCTCTCCACAAATGAAGCCTGTATTTTCTGCATTTATTTTAAATTTTCAAGACCTGCAATACGTTGCTCTTGGGTAAACCTGGATTAGACACTTGAACTGGGATCCTCGCCAGTTGTGGTATCCTGATGTGATTTTCCCGAGCCAATGAGTAGCGCATATACAGCACTCTACAAAGTGGTGCTTCAAAACTGAACAAACGATTTCCCTTTTCTTTTCGTGGTGATCCTTCTTGCCAGACAGAGACACTTTGTTCCGGTGCCAGTACGAAGGTAGCAGCACCAGCGCCAGTGCTGGATCTGGGTGACTTCACAAAAGGGGTGAGTTGCAACCAGTCGCCAGCCATGCATTAAAAATGCTTGACCACAACACAGGTTGGGCCTCCTATGGCTGCAAGCGATTGAGTGACCTAATTGCAATGTTTTCCGCCTGTCCGGTTATCACGTTGAGCTAAAATCGGTCCCAGTACATCAGAGCGCACAGCAAGCCCACAAGCGCTGCCTTTCCGACCATACGTCAGCAGCAGCAGCTTTGGCCAACCAGCAATATATTGTATTTTGTTGAATCATATTCAAAGATCCTTACTGCGTACGTATTGTCATAAAACGGACCAAAGAGACATTATAGTCTATTTTCATTGAATGTACTTTTTAAGTGCCATAGTCAGCAATGAAAATCACAATAAATGCACCTTCTTTCCCAGTTAGGCAAAACATCTGTCCTTCACTCCAAAAGCATGCCTACAGCCACACAAGTAGTTCCAGCTATCCCAAGAAGAGGCCAATTGCTTTTTATTTTAAGGTACTGATTGAAAATGTAAGGGTTTACACCAAGCACAGGCTCAAGGGAAAACTCAAGAGTGAAGAAAGCCAAGGACTGAGATCCTTCAGTTGACCCTCTACCATAGGAGGTGCAGCAAGCTCAGAAGTGCTGTGAAATATGAGGGGTGATTGATAATTCCATGGCCTAAGGTAGAAGGAGTCAATTCTAGAAAACCTAGCACACTTATTTTTCAACATAGTCCCCTCCTACATTTACACACTTAGTCCAGTGGTCGTGGAGCATACGGATCTTGGACCTCCAGAAAGTGTCCACAGCAGGGGTGATTGATAAGTTTGTGGCCTAAGGTAAAAGGAGATGAGTTATTAACTTCAAACTTTCTGCATAATCACTCAAAGAGTTGACCTGCATGTGCATGTAACGAGAGCTGTATAACTCATCTCCTTCTACCTTAGGCCATGAACTTATCAATCACCCCTCGTACATTATGAACAAATGAAAAACCCTGGAATGCAACTACTGCCTTTACGGTGGTTCAAATGGGAAAAGGACTTGAAGAAGATGGAAGAAGATTCTGGAATTCAGCTCTTTGCTTCAGGTTTGCATTGAGGCTATGATGATGCCTGAAGCTACGTAGTCCTGGAGAAACCTACACTGGTATTGGTGAGAAGCTTATTGAAAAACGAGTGCCATTTGATCAAACTGTTGACACAATTTCTGTAACTTTAAGATGTGCTAGAGGAGACCGATGTGCAGTACTTAGCAACACACGCTCAAAATGCTCAGCAAGTAACTTAGCAGGTCAGGCAGCATCTACAGAGGGAAATAAACAGTCGACATTTTGGGCCAAGACCCTTCATCAGGACTGGAAAGGAAGGGGCAGAATAAGAAAGTGGGAAAAGTAGAAGGATTACAAGCTGGCTGGTGATAGGAGAGACCAGGTGAAGGGTAAGGCAGTGGGTGGGGGAGAGGGCATAAAGTGAGAAGCTGGGAGAAGATAGGTGGAAGAGAAAAAGGTCTGAAGAAAAAGAAATTTAACAGGAGAGGGCAATAGACCATGGAATAAAGGAAAGGAGATGGGGAACCAGAGGGATTTGACACATATGCCATGAGGGCAGAGAAGGGGTGAAAAGGCCACTAGAATGAGGGAAAACAGAGGGGAGTGGTTACCGGACACTAGAGATATTGATATTCATGCCATCAGGTTGGAGACTATGCAGATGGAATATGAGGTGTTGATTCTCCAGTCTGGTTGCATTTTGGCAGTATAGACAGACATATCCGTGTGGTAATGGGAAGTGGAATTAAAATGGGTGGCCACTGTGAGACCCTGGCCGCCTCAGCAAATGGAGTGAAGGTGCTCAATGAAGCTGGTCCCCAATCTGCGCTGGGTCTCATCAAAGTTGAGGAGGCCACACTGAGAACACCAGATGCAATAAGTTACCCCTGGCAGGCTCACAGGTGAAGTGCTGGAAGGACTGCTTAGGGCCCTGAATGGCAGTGAGAGAGGAGATGTAGAAGCAGATGTAGCAGGGTTAACTGACAGGAGGCAGATTGGTGTGGAGGGATGAGTGGGAGTCGTAGAGAGACCGAACCCTGCAGAAAGCTGGGAGGGGGAGGGGAGGGAAAGATGTGGTAGAATCCCATAGGGGTTGACGGAATTTGTGGAGAATGATGCGTTCATCTGGTAGGGTGGTAGGTGAGGCCAGGACAGGGGCACCTTACCTTTGTTATGTCAGTAGGAGGGGTAGAGATGGGATGGGAGCAAATAAATGGAAAATAGAGGAGATAGGGGTAAAGGCAGCAGTAATAGTGGCGGTAGGGAAACCCCATTTTAAACTGAGAGAAAGGAACAGCATTCTTACAACCAACAAGGCAAGAAGAGGAAAATTCAAGATAACGGTGGGAGTCAGTGGGTTTGTAAAATATGTCAGATCCCATTGCTATTTCTGTACCCAGTACTCTTGGCCTTTATTTTAATATCATTTGACTGAATCAAATTGGTTGAAGGTGAGTTTCTCTGATGGTGGCATGACGAAATTGATTGTGCACTTGGCACTTCTGGCAGAACATGCAGGCAAATGCAATAGCCATTATTGAGGATAGGATACACTCAGAGCCATCTCTTCTGATAAGCTGTTTAATTGTCCATAATAGTTCACAAATTGATGCTGCAGCATTGCAAGGCTTTGACAGAATGCATCGGTTGTAGGATCTCTTACTTTGTTCTAATGCATGCTGATTGTGCTGTAAAGCATACAAATTATTTTTTGATGAATGTACTCAATTTTCCACTAAAATTTTATTGAGGAAGCACATTAATGGATGCTAAAAATTATGCAAATTACAGCCAGAAATTACTAGAGAAATACTTGGCAACCCTTTTCTGTATCAGCACAAATGCTGAAATGTCATTCACATGCAAAGCTATTGTGATGCTAATAGACCCTGGTCCTCTGGCTATTGCTCCTCCATGACATAAAACAAAGTCTGTTTCATGGGTACTGGGTGCTGCAGTGCATCAAAACAATGTGCCTTCACCTGCAGTCAAAGAGTTATGAAGCACTGCAGCACAGAAACGGGCGCTTCAACACTTCTAGTCCATGCCAAACTGTTATTCGGCCTAGTCCCATCGACCCGTATCTGGACCATAGACCTCCATATTTCTCATGCCCACGTACTTATCCAAGCTTCTCTTAAATGTTGAAATCAAACCCATATCCACCACTTTCTCATTCTACACTCACACCACCCTCTGAGTGAAGTTCTCCTTCAGGTTCCCTTAAATATTTCACCTTTCATCCCTAACCTCCAGTTCTAGCTTCACCCAACCACAGTGGAAAACACCTGTTTGCATTAACACTGGCTATACCCCTCATAATTTTGTATACCTCTATCAAAGCTCCAGGGAATGAAGTGCTAACCTATGCAACTTTTCCCTATAGCCTGAAGTCCCAACATCCTTGTAAAGTTTCTCTGTACTCTTTCAATCTTATTGATATCTTTCCTGTAGGTAGGTGACCAGAGCTGCATACAATTTTCCAAATTAGGCCTCACCAACATCTTAAACCACTTCAGCATAACATCCCATCTCCTGTACTCAATACTTTGATTTATAAATGCCAATGTGCCAAAAGCTCTCATTCTGACCCTCTACCTGTGGTGCCATTTTCAAGAAATGATGGATCTGCCCTTTGTTCTACAGTACTCCTCAGTGCCCTACCATTCACTGTGTTAGGCTTACTCTGCTTGACCTTGCCAAAGTGCAACACCTCACATTAAGTTTCTCAGCCCAATATTCCAGCTGGTCCAGTTCCCGCTGCAAGCTTTGACAGCCTTCCTCACTGTGCACTACACCCTCAATCTTGGTGTCATCCGCAAATTTGGTGATCCAGTTTACTGCATTGTTATCCAGATCATTGATATAGATGACAAGCAACAAAGGACCCAGCACTGATCCCTGTGGCACACTATTGGTCACAGGCCTCCAGTCAGAGAGGCAACTATCTACCACCACTCTCTGCCTTCTCCTATGAAGCAAATGTTGAATCCATTTTACTACCTCATCCTGAATGCCATGCAACTGAATCCCCTTGGCCAGCCTCCTATGTGGCATTTTGTCAAAGACCTTGCTATAGTCAATGTAGACAATGTCCACTGTCTTTCCTTTATCAACTTATACATCAGTTCCTTAGAATGCCTTCCAATAATTTACTCACCACTAACATCAGACTTAACAGCCTATAATCTCCCAGCTTATTCTTCAAGCCGTTCTTGAACAACAGAACAGTAACTATCCTCCAGTTCTCTAGCACATCACCTGTGGCTAAGGATTTTTTAAATAGTTCTGTCAGGGTCCGTACAATTTCGGAAGTAGCCTCCCATAATGTCTGAGGGGACACCTTGTTAGGCCCTGGAGACTTATCCACCCTAATTTTCCTCGGGACAGCAAGCACCTCCGCTTCTCGAATCCGTATTTGATCCATGACCTCAATGCTGTTTTGCCTCAGCTCTATAGTCTCCGTGTCCATTTCCCGAGTAAATACAGATGCAGAAAAATCCATGTAATATCTCCCCATCTCTTTTAGCACCATGCATAGATGACCATGCTGATCTTCAAGTTGACCAATTTTGTCCCTTGCTATCCTTTTTATCTTGGAATTCTTCTTCACTTTGTCTGTCAGAGCAACCTCGTGCCTCTTTCAGCCTCCTGATTTCCCTCTCTAATGTCCCCTTGCTTTTTCTCTACACCTCAATTGCCTCATTAGTTCCTTGCTGCCTATACCTGCTATGCATCTCATTCTTCTTCTTAACCAGGACCACAATATCCCTCAAAAACCAAAGTTTCCTAAACCTGGTTGCCTTGCCCTTTATTCTAACAGGAACATATGAACTCTGTACTCTCAAGATTTCATTTTTGAAGGCCTCCCACTTATCAAACTGTCTAAATCCACACTTGCCAGGTCTTTTCTGACACCATCAAACTTGGCCTTTCTCCAAATTGGAATCACAGCCCAAGGACCAGTCCTATCCTTTTCTTGAAACTAATGAAACTATGATCACTAGTTCCGAAGTGTTTCCGTACACACACTTCTGTCACCTGTCCTGTCTTGTTCCCTAACAGGAGATGTAGTATCGCACTCTCTCTAGTTGGGACCGCTAGATATTGATTAAGAAACTTTCTTGAACGCATTTGAAAAATTCTACCCCATCCAGTCCTTTTACAGTATGGGAGTCCCAGCCAATATGTGGAAAGCAAAATTCACTTACTATCACAACCCTTATGTTTCTTACAAAAGTCTGAGATCTTACTACAAATTTGTTCCTCTAAATCCATCTGACTATTGGGTGGTCTATAATATAATCTCATTAACGTGGTCATCTCTTTTTTATTCCCCAATTGCACCCATATAGCCTGAGTAGACGAGCACTCAGTCTGTCCTGTCTGAGCACTGTGGTGACATTTTCCCTGACTGGTAACTCCCACTCAATCATGTCTAAAATAACAGAGCCCCAGAACAAGCTGCCAGTCCTGCCCCTCCTGCAATTAAGTCTCACTAATGACTACAGTACCATAATTATACATGCTGATCCATGCTCTAAGCTCATCCACCTTACCTACAACACTCTACTTGCATTGAAATGGACACAACTCAGAACATTCTTCTCACCATGCTCAAACTTTTGGTTCCTGGTTTAACAGGCTGAATGATACAAAAATCTGAAGCACTCTCTCCTCCACCATCTCCTTAGCCATGTGCAAAACTGTAGTATCTTCCTATTTCTGGCCTCACTAGCACATGGCTCAGGTAGTGATCCTGAGATCACAATCCTGGAGATCCTCTCCTTTAACTTAACTCCCTGAATTCACCTTCCAGGACCCTGTCACCTTCCTGATGTTCTCCACATTCCAAGCACAACTCTTGTCATCGAGTAGTTGTGTTGCCAAGCAGTTTCATGCCACTGAAAGTATCAGTTTACATTTCATTGATATGAACCCTTTGTAGATAAATATGGTGGCTGGAGACATTGTCATTGGTCTCCAGCCACTCCAGCATGACATCTAAAACCTTGACAAACTTCCATAGATGTGTGGTGGAGAGTATATTGACTGGCTACATCACAGCGCAGTATGGAAACACCAATGTCCTTAAATGGAAAATTCTACAAAAAGTAGTGGATACGGCTGCTGTAAAGCCCTCCCCACCATTGAGCACATCTCCACAGAGTGCTGTTGCAGGAAAGCAGCATCCATCATCAGAGAGCCCCACCACCCAGGACATGCTCTCTTCTCACTGCTGCCATCAGGAAGAAGGTTCAGGAGCCTCAGGACTCACTCCACCAGCTTCAAGAACAGTTGTTACCCTTCAACCATCAGGCTCTTAAACCAGAGGGGATAACTTCACTCACCCCCATCACTGAACTGTTCCCTCAACCTATGAACTCACTTTCAAGAACCCATCATAGACAATAGACAATAGGTGCAGAAGTAGACCATTCGGCCCTTCAAGCCTGCACCGCCATTTTGAGATCATGGCTGATCATCTACTATCAATACCCGGTTCCTGCCTTGTCCCCATATCCCTTGATTCCCCTATCCATAAGATACCTATCTAGCTCCTTCTTGAAAGCATCCAGAGAATTGGCCTCCACTACCTTCCGAGGCAGTGCATTCCAGACCCCCACAACTCTCTGGGAGAAGAAGTTTTTCCTTAACTCTGTCCTAAATGACCTACCCCTTATTCACAAACCATGCCCTCTGGTACTGGACTCTCCCAGTATCTGGAACATATTTCCTGCCTCTATCTTGTCCAATCCCTTAATAATCTTATATGTTGCAATCAGATCCCCTCTCAATCTCCTTAATTCCAGCGTGTACAAGCCCAGTCTCTCTAACCTCTCTGCGTAAGACAGTCCTGACATCCCAGGAATTAACCTTGTGAATCTACGCTGCACTTCCTCTACAGCCACGATGTCCTTCCTTAACCCTGGAGACCAAATCTGTACACAATACTCCAGGTGTGGTCTCACCAGGGCCCTGTACAAATGCAAGAGGATTTCCTTGCTCTTGCACTCAATTCCCTTTGTAATAAAGGCCAACATTACATTAGCCTTCTTCACTGCCTGCTGCACTTGCTCATTCGCCTTCAGTGACTGATGAACAAGGACTCCTAGATCTCTTTGTATTTCTCCCTTACCTAACTCTACACCGTTCAGATAATAATCTGCCTTCCTGTTCTTACTCCCAAAGTGGATAACCTCACACTTATTCACATTAAACGTCATCTGCCAGGTATCTGCCCACTCACCCAGCCTATCCAAGTCACCCTGAATTCTCCTAACATCTTCCTCACATCACACTGCCACCCAGCTTAGTATCATCAGCAAATTTGCTGATGTTATTCTCAATGCCTTCATCTAAATCGTTGATGTAAATCGTAAACAGATGTGGTCCCAATACCAAGCCCTGTGGCACCCCACTAGTCACCACCTGCCATTCCGAGAAACACCCATTCACCGCTACCCTTTGCTTTCTATCTGCCAACCAGTTTTCTATCCATGTCAATGTCTTCCCCCTGATGCCCTGAGCTTTGATTTTACCCACCAATCTCCTATGTGGGACCTTATCAAATGCCTTCTGAAAATCGAGGTACACTACATCCACTGGATCTCCCCCGTCTAACTTCCTGGTTACATCCTCAAAAAACTCCAATAGATTAGTCAAGCATGATTTGCCCTTGGTAAATCCATGCTGGCTCGGCCCAATCCTATCACTGCTATCTAGATATGCCACTATTTCATCCTTAATAATGGACTCTAGCATCTTTCCCACCACTGATGTCAGGCTGACAGGTCGATAGTTCTCTGTTTTCTCCCTCCCTCCTTTCTTAAAAAGTGGGATAACATTAGCCATTCTCCAATCCTCAGGAACTGATCCTGAATCTAAGGAACATTGGAAAATGATTACCAATGCATCCGCAATTTCCAGGGCCACCTCCTTTAGTACCCTAGGATGCAGACCATCTGGACCTGGGGATTTGTCAGCCTTCAGTCCCATCAGTCTACTCATCACCGTTTCCTTCCTAATGTCAATCTGTTTCATTTCCTCTGTTACCCTATGTCCTTGGCCCATCCATACATCTGGGAGATTGCTTGTGTCTTCCCTAGTGAAGACAGATCTAAAGTACTTATTAAATTCTTCTGCCATTTCTCTGTTTCCCATAACAATTTCACCCAATTCATTCTTCAAGGGCCCAACATTGTTCTTAACTATCTTCTTTCTCTTCACATACCTAAAAAAGCTTTTGCTATCCTCCTTTATATTCCTGGCTAGCTTGCATTCGTACCTCATTTTTTCTCCCCGTATTGCCTTTTTAGTTAAGTTCTGTTGTTCCTTAAAAATTTCCCAATCATCTGTCCTCCCACTCACCTTAGCTCTGTCATACTTCCTTTTTTTTAATGCTATGCAATCTCTGACTTCCTTTGTCAACCACTGTGGCCCCTTTCCCCCCTTTGAATCCTTCCTTCTCCGGGGGATGAACTGATTCTGCACCTTGTGCATTATTCCCAAGAATACCTGCCATTGCTGTTCCACTGTCTTTTCTGCTAGGCTATCCGTCCAGTCAACTTTGGCCAGCTCCTCCCTCATGGCTCCATAGTTTCCCCTGTTCAACTGCAACACTGACACCTCCGAGCTGCCCTTATCCTTCTCAAATTGCAGATAAAAACTTATCATATTATGATCACTACCCCCTAATGGCTCCTTTACTTCAAGATCGCTTATCAAATCCTGTTCATTACATAATACTAAATCCAGAATAGCCTTGTCCCTGGTCGGCTCTCGTACAAGTTGTTCCAAGAATGCATCCCTTAGGCACTCTACAAACTCCCTATCCTGGGGTCCAGCACCAACCTGATTCTCCCAGTTCACCTGCATGTTGAAATCCCCCATAACTACTGCGACATTACCTTTGTCACATGCCAGTGTTAACTCCCTATTCAACTTGCACCCAATATCCATGCTACTGTTTGGTGGCCTATAGACAACACCCATTAGGGTCCTTTTGCCCTTACTGTTCCTCAGTTCTATCCACACAGACTCTATTTCTCCTGATCCTATGTCCCCCCTTACAAAGGACTGAATCTCATTCCTCACCAACAGGGCCACCCCACCCCCTCTGCCCACATTTCTGTCCCTACGATAGCACGTATACCCTTGTACATTCATTTCCCAGGTCTGATCTCCCTGCAGCCATGTCTCTGTTATCCCAACAACATCATAGTTACCCATTCACACCTGAGCTTCAAGCTCATCTGCCTTATTTCTGACACTTAGTGCATTCAGATATAGAATTTTTAGCCCATTTCTCCTCTCTCTGTTTGAATCTCTGCCTATTGTGCGTAACCCAGCTCCCCGAACTCCCATTGGGCTATACGCCCCTAGAATTTTGTTGTCCTTCCTAAACATCTTATGTTCTTGATATTTATTGTTTGTTTATTTATTTGTTTATTATTCTTTCCCCTTTTTTTGTCTTTGCACAGTTTGGTGTCTTTTGCATACTCTTTGAACACCCATTCTTTCCTTGATTTTATTATGGTTATTATTCTATCATGGATTTATTGAGTATGCCTGTGAAAACCCTATTTCCCAAATAAAATGAAGTGAGGTGTTTTAGGTTTAATGAAACCCATAACACATTTATTGAACTCCAAAACCTAAACACAAAAGCGCGCTAAAAAGTCTTTACATAATAACATGATCAAGTCAGACCAGCCTCTAAGTGAAATCCCGGTGGCTGTGAATTATGTACATTTCTCCCAACTACATTACCCTACACAGGCCCTTCCCAAAATTCACTAAAGTGGGCATTGAGCCTGTCCAGGGTTCAGACGAGCCACCCGGCTTGAGTCTTGCATTCCATGGGTGGAGGAACAGTAGGTATCTCTGGCTCATCCAGAGGTGTGTTGACACCGTGGTGGTCACATTGTGAAGACAGGGGCATGGCAGCGGAATACTCCAAATCTTGTTGGGCTGGTTTAAGGCGATCTACTGAAATACGTTCAGGTTTACCCCTCTCCTCTATGATATGTCTTTTCTTCCAGTTCCAAAACGTGGAATGAGCTATCATAAGGGGGCCTCAGGGAATTTTGGTGTGTGTCATGGTGGATGAAAACTAACGAGTTGGAGTGTAGGGCAACAGGAACCCAAGAGTGCTGTACGGTATGATGGGAGGTAGGAATAGGTGAGGAGGAATTGAATTTACTGAGGAGGGTGGAATGCTGTTGAGGGGCCGACCAGGCAGTTGTGGCATCAGGAATGAAATCACCTGGCACTTGTAATGGCTGCCCGTATACCAAACTGATCTGTGGATGACTGAAAGGGGGGGGACGAATGGACAAGGGAGTTGCATAGGGAGCAATCCTGCAGAAAGCAGAAGGTGGGGAGGGAAAGATGTGCTTGGTGGTGGGATCCTGTTGGAGGTGGTGGAAGTTATGGAGAATTATATGTTTGACACAGAGGCTGGTGGGGTGGTAGGTGAGGTCAAGAGGAACCCTATCCCTAGTGGGGTGGCGGGAGGATGGGGTGAGAGCAGATGTGCGTGAAATGGGAGAGATGCGTTTGAGAGCAGAGTTGATGGTGGAGGAAGGGATGCCCCTTTCTTTAAAAAAGGAAGACATCTCCTTCGTCCTGGAATGAAAAGCCTCATCCTGAGAGCAGATGCGGCGGAGACAGAGGAATTGAGGGAAGTGGATGGCATTTTTACAAGTAACAGGGTGGGAAGAGGAATAGTCCAGGTAGCTGTGAGAGTCCATGGGCTTATAGTAGATATCAGTAGATAGGCCGTCTCCAGAGATGGAGACAGAAAGATCAAGAAAGGGGAGGGAGGTGTCAGAAATAGACCAGGTAAATTTGAGGGCAGGGTGAAAGTTGGAGGCAAAGTTAATGAAGTCAACGAGCTCAGCATGCGTGCAGGAGGCAGTGCTAATGCAGTCGTCAATGTAGCGAAGGAAAAGAGGGGGACGGATACCCGTATAGGCTTGGAACATGGACTGTTCCACAAAGCCAACAAAAAGGCAGGCATAACTGGGACCCATGCGGGTGCCCATGGCTGCACCCTTGGTTTGGAGGAAGTGGGAGGAGCCAAAGGAGAAATTATTGAGAGTAAGAACTAATTCCACTAGACGGAGGACAGTGGTGGTAGAGGGGAACTGGTTAGGTCTGGAATCCAAAAAGAAGCGAAGAGCTTTGAGACCGTCCGGGTGGGGGATGGAGGTATATAGGGACTGGACGTCCATGGTGAAAATAAGGCGGTGGGGGCCAGGGAACTTAAAATCACTGAAAAAATTCAAAGCGTGAGAAGTGTCACGAACATAGGTGGGAAGGGATTGAACAAGGGGGGATAAAACAGTGTCAAGGTATGCAGAAATGAGTTCGGTGGGGCAGGAGCAAGCTGAGACAATGGGTCTACCTGGACAGGCAGGTTTGTGGATCTTGAGTAGGAAGTAGAAACGGGAAGTGCGGGGTGTGGGAACTATGAGGTTGGTGGCAGTGGATGGGAGATCCCCAGAGCTGATAGGTTGGTGTTGGTGTGGGAGACAATGGCCTGGTGCTCCTTAGTGGGGTCATGATCAAGGGGTAAATAAGAGGAGGTATCAGAGAGTTGTCACTGTGCCTCGGCCAGGTAGAGGTCAGTACGCCAGAGTACTACAGCTCCCCCCTTATCAGCGGGTTTTATAGTGAGATTAGGATTAGTGTGGAGGGAGCGGAGAGCAGAGCGTTCGGAAGGAGTGAGGTTGGAATTGGAACAGGGTGCAGTGAAGTCAAGACGGTTGATGTCCCGTCGGCAATTAGCAATAAAGAGATCCAGAGCAGGCAGAGGACCAGAGCGGGGTGTCCATGAAGAGGAGGAGGGTTGAAGATGGGAGAAGAGGTCATTGGTGGGGGTAGAAGAGTCCTTGCCGAAGAAGTAAGCTCGGAGACGGAGCAGGCAGAAGAAGAATTCGGCATCATGGCATACGCAGAACTCGCTGAGGTGTGGACGAAGGGGGACAAAGGTGAAGCCCTTACTGAGGACAGAACACTCTGCCTCAGAGAGTTGAAGGTCAGAGGGAATGGTAAAGACCCGGCACAGATGACAGCTGGCATCAGACGGGGGGGAGGGAGGTTGGTAGTGTCAGTGGAGAGGGGAGGGTTGGAGTGAGAGGAAGATGGAGCCTCTGAGGGCCCAGGAGCTGATGATGGGATCTGAGGGAGAGGGGATGGCAGAGTGGTGGTGGGGGAAGGGGAGACGGGAGTTCCAATAGCAGCATGTGAAGACCCGGCCTGGAGTTCAAGGCTGGAGTCACAGTTGGAGGCTGCGCAATTGCTTGTTGACGAGGGGATCTGAGGGAGAAGTTGGGGTGTTGGGCCAGGCGGTAAGGTACTTACAGCAATTAGAAGCTCTTAAACATTGCTGTATCTAAACTATGATGGAGTTGATATTCTTCAAAAATACTGTAAAAAGATTGAATTTTCTGCATAGCTGTCTAGTAAAGGCAATTTTTCTTGAAATACTTGTAACAAATTTCTGTGTGTTACACTCTTGTAGCTGTACAGAGTATCAATAGTTCCGTGGTTAGAGGCCTATCGGTGTTGATCCTTGTGTTCTTTCATTTCTTTAGTTATCGTATTATGGAAATGTAGCCTGGCTTGGTGAAACCTCTTTAAAATGTCTCCAGCCACTATAATTATCCACAGAGGGTTTGTGTCAATGAAATGTAAACTGATATTTTCACTGGCATGTCATGTAAATTCTTGGCAACACAACCACCCGATGACAAGTGTTGTGCTTGGAATGCGGAGAACATCAGAAGGACCAAAGATGAGGGACGAGGTGTCAATGATTGAAGGATTTTAAAAAAATTTAGGCCCTTTGCTCAAATCAATCCAGCTGCCTCAGTGAAATCCATACAACCTCAGGCCTCTTAAACATATTTCATTATCGAACAATTCCTCTGTGTTGATTTATCTAGGCTGATTACCTTGAATACGAGAGTTGCTTTACTTATCTGAAAATAATTATGAATTAATGTATTGATCCATTTGAAATATGTTCAAAATTTCTCATAGCTGGAAATGATACACTGGGTACTGAATGGACAATGTACATATTTTAGGGAGCCTTGTGCAAGAATAGAATGCATGACTGGTATCAAATATTCAGAAAAGGTGGTCTACAAACTGGAGCTTATTGCATGTAGGTTTTTCAATACTATGCGACCCAAATTGATTTTATCTGGAGTGAATTGCGTCAGGAATCATTTCAAAGTGAAACTGCAGCCTGTGAAGTTGATCTAGCCGCTTCTGGTCACAATAAATGCTGTCACGCCTGATCTCTGTGCAGTGGAAGATATGCCTACAGTTACATTACATCACTGAAACCACGTCTTTGACCCCGCTTCCCATGTCAGGAGAATGTCCGTCATAGGACAGACACTAAAGTTTATAGTACACAAACCACTGAAACCTCCAATAGAACATGCATTATAAAGCTCGCCATCTGACTGAAGTTTTAAGCATAATGTCTGATAGTTACGTATTCCAATGGTCAAAGCGTTTGTCCGATCAATTTTCACTGCATCATCTTCATTTGCAACCTTCTTATTTTATGCACTTCAGTGCATTATCTCACACCTCATTGTGGCTTGGGACCTCAACTTCCCTCAACAACATGGCGTTATTTTATGCAGCTAGTCTGTAGTTCCCATGTAAAGAAGTCCTTTAAGATCCAGCAAACTTTCCTGTGCACAGCTCAACAAAGACATGCAGCAATGATAATGCTCTGGAGCCCTTGTTGGGAAACATATCTTGGAAGATACCACTTATTTCACAATAAGAATAAAGTCAACACAATTTCAACAATCAATTTTACAATTTTCACGGGGATTCAAAACAGCATTTGTATTCAATGCATGACTGTCGTGATGTACTTAAAAGAGTCCAACACAAGTTTTAGGCAGATATGTTTTAGGTGACCATTGGACTTGAGACTGTACTGTGAGGTATCAGTTTAAGATATTCTAAAAATCCCCCCCTCCTTCAGTTTCATGAATACAATAGCCATTCTATTTAAATTAATGCCCCAACGCAACAGCTCCTGCAGGAATTTCTGGTTGATAATCCAAACATTTATTCATATGTATCTCAAAGCAAACTTTCAGGCTTGAGTTTTTTTTAAAAAACAGACTTAAAATTGTGGGTATTTCACCTCTCCGTTTTAGTTGTAGTTACTGCTAGGTAGGAAAGGTACCATTTAGAAAATTCAGACGTAATTCTGGTAACAGCTGAAAACAGTTAATTTCAAATACAAATATTAAGATAGTAAAGTTCAAAGTAAATTTATTATCAAAGTACATACATGTCACCACATACAACCCTGAAGATTCATTTTCTTTAGGCATACTCAGCAAATCTATAGACTAGTAACTATAACAGGATCAATGAAAGATCAACCAGAGTGCAGAAGACAACAAACTGTGCAAATGCAAATATAAATAAATAACGAGAACATGAGCTAAAGAGTCCTTCAAAGTGAGTTCATTGTTGCGGGAACATTTCATTGATGGGGCAAGTGAAGTCAAGTGTAGTTATCCCCTTTTGTTCCGGAGCCTGATGGTTGAGGGGTAGTAACTGTTCTTGAACCTGATGGTGTGAGTCCTGAGGCTCTTGTACCTTCTACCTGATGGCAGCTGTGAGAAGAGAGCATGACCTGGGTGGTGGGAGTCTCTGATGATGGATGCTGCTTTCCCGTGACAGCGTTTCATGTAGATGTGCTCAATGGTTGACAGGGCTTGACCTGTGATGGACTGGGCCGAATCGTTCAAGGGCATTGGTGTTTCCATACCAGGCTGTGATGCAGCCAGTCGATATACTCTCTGTGGCATATCTATGAGCTTTGTCAAAGTTTTTGATGTCATGCCGAATTTTCACTAAGGAAATAGAGGCGCTGCTGTGCTTTCTTCACAATTGCACTTACATGCTGGGCCCAGGACAGGTCCTCTGAAATAGTAACACTCAGGAATTTAATCCCTCTCTCTCTCCCTCTCCCTCTCCCTCCCCCTCTGGTTTCCCTCTCCTGAAGTCTATAATCAGTTCTTGGTCTTGCTGACATTGAGTCATAGAGAAGTACAGCACAGAAGCAGGCCCTTCGGCCCATCTAGTCCATGCTGAGACCATTTAAGCTGCCTACTCCCGTCGACCTGCACCGGGACCATGGCTCTCCACATCCATGTTCTTATCCAAACCTCTCTTAAGCATTTGAATCAAGCTCGCATGCACCACTTGTGCTGGCAGCTCTTTCCACACTCTCACAACCCTCTGAGTGAACAAGTTACCCCTCATGTTCCCCTTAACCTTCTCACCTTTCACCCTTAAGTCATGACCTCTGGTTGCAGTCTGAACCAACCTCAGTGGAAAAAGCCTGATTGTATCTACCCTATTTATACCCCTCATAATTTTGTATACCCCTATCAAATCTCCTCTCAATCTTCTACGTTCTACAGAATAAAGTCCTAACCAGTTCAATCTTTCCTTATAACTCAGGTCCTCCAGACCCGGCACATCTTTAAATTTTCTCTACACTCTTTCAACCTTGTTTACATCTTTCCTGAAGGTAGGTGACCAAAACTGGACACAATACTCCAAATTAGGCATTGCCAATGCCTTATACAACTTCAACATAACATGCAATCTCTGATTTTTTGATTTATAGAGGCCAATGTACCAAAAGCTTTCCTTACAACCCTATCTACCTGTGACACACTTTCAACAAATTATGGACATGTATTTCCAGATCCCTTTGTTCTACCACACTCCTCAGTGCCCTACCGTTCACTCTGTAAGACCTACCCTGGTTGGTCCTACGGAAATGCAAAACCTTGCACTTGTCTGAGCGAGGGGTGATTGTTATAAAACAGCTCAGTTAGATTTTCGTTCTCCCTCCTATATGCTGATTTGTCACCACCTTTGATTCGGCCCACATCAGTAGTGTTGTCAACAAACTTGAATATGGAGCTGTGCTTAGCCACACAGTCATAGGTATAAAGCAAGTAGAGCAGGTGGCAGGGAGTAGGGTAAGGTATATCATTTAGAAGTAAAGCAGTGTATGTTGAGAAGAGGTAGGATAAATACAAAGCTTAAAAAAAAGAGACAACTGCAGCATCATTTCTCCCATTCAGCCGTCCTATTGCTGAACTCTTTCACTGAAGCATTTAAGAAACTGATGTTTCAGTCCCAGTGGCTCAGAGCAGAGTTTGCATGGCACACATGAATACATTTGAAGGCTGAAAAAAATCAAAATCATCCAGCTGACAACCTGGAGAAATAAACCTCAAAGCTGTAAAAACAAAAATAACAAGGATGAAGGAAGTAAGTGTACGAAGTGTGGTTGAATTTGTCAGAATTTTTGAATGACAGCGCTCAGTTGAACTGTGAGAAATGAGGAACTGCACAATTGTTTAACCTCCTTTCAGATGTCTTTAAAATACAGAACAAACTATGCTGTGCAGACTTGTTTAAGTTTTGCTTGATTTAGCATAAATATGGAGAATTAATTCATTAGACAGGCTTCATTATAAAGGAGGTGTGGGATTTCAAATATCCAAGCAGACTGTACCCATTAGGGTATATTTCATTGCCACTAAAGCTGATTGTAGGGCATCTGCTTTTTTTTTTAAAATTTCCTGGCTTAACGTAACTATCTACAATTCAGCTGAAATGTTCAGCTGTGTACAATTTCCTGCTCTTGAAATAAAAATGTGCTCAGTCAATTCTAAAATATTTGCTTTGAATTATATAAATCCACTTTTAGTACATACTTTAGAATAACCTGTTATAAACATGCTGTTATACAAAGACAATTTAATAAATAACGTCACAAAGTTACCCTCGGATAACAACAGAATGTGCTGAAGGTACACAGCAGATGAGGCGACATCTGTAAAAGAACAAACAGGTCAATGTCTTTCTACCAGAATTGAAATAACCTGAAATGTTAACTGTTTTTCTCCCCACAGATGATGCCTGACCCACTGAGTGTTTCTGGCATTTTCGGTTTTTGTTTAAAACTTCACAGAAATCCCTCTTGACCCACTTGGACAATTTAGCAAGCCACAGGAGGTTTTGGTGACTGGACATAGCTAACGTCACCTAATTATAATAATATGCTAGAACTTCCACACACAGTTCTGCGAATGCCTGTGGTGAATCTAGAGTTCAGGCCATGAAGTTCATTTTCTGTGCTATTTGACAACACACCTCTCCATAGCTGTGGATGCAAGGGCGTGGAGTTGAGTGCAATAAGAGTTCAGTAATCACGGTGTGGAGCAGCATGTTTCTTTCTTGCCTATTGCATGGGATGTACAGTATAACCAATTTTCCTCCTGAATAGCAATTCGGGACTCTCTGTGCTACTGTGCACTACTTTTTTAGGAATAGCACTTAACATAAAAATCTTAGACCATAAGACATAGGAGTAGAATTAGACCATTGGGCTCATCGAGTCTGCTCTGTCATTCCATCATTGACAATTTATTATCCATCTCAATCCCATTCTCCTGCCTTTTCCCCATAACCTGACATCCTTACTAATCAAGAACAGCAGCCAATCAGAGATTGGGAGCAAGAGAAGAGGAGACTCACACAGGTTGGTAAGTGTGCATTCAAAAGCAACGCTTCATGGGAGTTTCAGCATTTGAACAGCAGCTAACACAGATTAGGTTTCATTAGCAAGGGCAAATAAAAACAAGGCAGGGGCAAGCAGAGTGGCCTTTGTTGGAGTGGGCAGTGTTAGAGCGGGGATTTGAGGCTTTAGCTCTTCGAGGTTTCAGCGAGAAGAGGCCTGAGTGAGAGAAGGTGAAAATCTGTCGGTAGAGTTTTGTTCCAGTTTATTTATTGTTTCCTTCTTTATAATTGCACAGTTAGAACAGTAGAGATGCCAGGGAGGATAGTTGAATGCTCCTCATGTGGGATGTGGGAAGTCAGGGAGACCTCCAGTGAACCTGATGACTTCATCTGCAAGAAGTGCATCCATTTGCAGTTTCTAACACTCCGCATTCAGGAACTGGATGAACTCTGAATCATTTCAGAAACTCAGGGAGTGATAAACAGGACATATGGAGAGGTAGTTACACCCAAGGTGCAGGACACAGGAAGTTGGGTGACATTCGGGGGGGGGGGGGGAGAAGGGGCTAAACAGCCAGTGCAGAGAACTCCTGTGGCCATCCCCCTCAACAACAGGGATACCTCTTGGGATACTGTCAAGGGGGGGTGGGTAGGGGATGGCCAAACAGAACAAGGTCACAGAATCTCTGCACTGAGTCTGGCCCTGTGGCTCAGAAGGGACGAGGGGAGAAGAGTTGAGCTGTGATGATAAGGGATTGATTAGCTAGTAGAACAGAAAAGAGATTCTGTGGACGAGAACAAGATTCCCAGATGGTATGTTACCTCCTGGGTGCCAGGGTCCAGGACATCTCAGATGGAGTCCTCAGCATTCTTAAGTGGGAGGGTGAGCAGCCAGAGGTTGTGGTCCATATAGGTACCAATGACATGGGTAGGAAGAAGGACGAGGTTCTGCAAAGTGAGTTCAGGGAGCTAGTTAAAGGGCAGGACCTCCAGGGTTGTGATCTCAGGATTGCTACCCATGCCATATGCTAGTGAGTGCAGAACTAGGAAGATTATACAGTTTAATATGTGGCTAAGGAGGGAGGGCATAAGATATTTGATGGGCAGAACAAGTGCTGGCAAGGAAGGCACCCCCCCCCCCCCCCACCAGGGGAGCAGACACTCCGTCCATCTGAAGCTGAGGTGAGGAAGACCTTGGCCAGAGTCAAAGCCGTGGTGCCCGATGATGTACCAGGTCTGGTTCTGAAAGACTGTGCAGCCCAGCTGATGGTGATGCGACAGATATATTGAACATCTCTCTGGAACAATCTATCGTCCCCTCGGTTTTCAATGTGGCAACCATCATTTCAGTGCCAAAGGCAGTGACAGTAACCCGCCTAAATGACTTTCGTCCAGTGATATTAACATCAACCGTTATGAAATGCTTTGACGGCTGGTTAAGGAGCACTTTAAAGCCTTTCTCCCAGCTACGTTGAAACCTTTCCTGTTCACTCACCAATCTGCCGATGATGCAATAGCCTCTGGCCTTCACTCAGCCCTGTCCCACCTGGAAGATGGGCTCTCATCTGCCAGAATGCGGTTTAAAGACTTCAGTTTAGCGTTTAACACCATCATACCCCAGAAACTGGTGGGGAAACCGTCCTCACTGGGTCTCAACACCTCCCTCTGCAACTGGATACTGGACTTCTTAATGATAAGGCCACAGTCAGTCCAAGTGGGCAGCAGAATCTCTCGTCCCATTATGCTGAGCACTGGTGCTCCCTAGGCCTAGCCCACCGCTGTTCACGCTGCTGACACACGACTGTGTGCCTAGCCCACCGCTGTTCACACTGCTGACACACGACTGTGTGCCTAGCCCACACTGCTGACACACGACTGTGTGCCTAGCCCACTGCTGTTCACACTGCTGACACACGACTGTGTGCCTAGCCCACACTGCTGACACACGACTGTGTGCCTAGCCCACCGCTGTTCACACTGCTGACACACGACTGTGTGCCTAGCACACCGCTGTTCACACTGCTGACACACGACTGTGTGCCTAGCCCACACTGCTGACACACGACTGTGTGCCTAGCCCACGCTGCTGACACACGACTGTGTGCCTAGCCCACACTGCCGACACACGACTGTGTGCCTAGCCCACCGCTGTTCACACTGCTGACACACGACTGTGTGCCTAGCCCACACTGCTGACACACGACTGTGTGCCTAGCTCACGCTGCTGACACACGACTGTGTGCCTAGCCCACGCTGCTGACACACGACTGTGTGCCTAGCCCACCGCTGCTGACACACGACTGTGTGCCTAGCCCACACTGCTGACACACGACTGTGTGCCTAGCCCACCGCTGTTCACGCTGCTGACACACGACTGTGTGCCTAGCCCACACTGCTGACACACGACTGTGTGCCTAGCCCACCGCTGTTCACACTGCTGACACACGACTGTGTGTCTAGCCCACACTGCTGACACACGACTGTGTGCCTAGCCCACGCTGTTCACGCTGCTGACACACGACTGTGTGCCTAGCCCACACTGCTGACACACGACTGTGTGCCTAGCCCACACTGCTGACACACGACTGTGTGCCTAGCTCACGCTGCTGACACACGACTGTGTGCCTAGCCCACACTGCTGACACACGACTGTGTGCCTAGCCCACCGCTGTTCACACTGCTGACACACGACTGTGTGTCTAGCCCACACTGCTGACACACGACTGTGTGCCTAGCCCACCGCTGTTCACACTGCTGACACACGACTGTGTGCCTAGCCCACACTGCTGACACACGACTGTGTGCCTAGACCACACTGCTGACACACGACTGTGTGCCTAGCCCACACTGCTGACACACGACTGTGTGCCTAGCCCACACTGCTGACACACGACTGTGTGCCTAGACCACACTGCTGACACACGACTGTGTGCCTAGCCCACACTGCTGACACACGACTGTGTGCCTAGCCCACGCTGCTGACACACGACTGTGTGCCTAGCCCACGCTGCTGACACACGACTGTGTGCCTAGCCCACGCTGCTGACACACGACTGTGTGCCTAGCCCACGCTGCTGACACACAACTGTGTGCCTAGCCCACCGCTGTTCACACTGCTGACACACGACTGTGTGCCTAGCCCACACTGCTGACACACGACTGTGTGCCTAGCCCACACTGCTGACACACAACTGTGTGCCTAGCCCACCGCTGTTCACACTGCTGACACACGACTGTGTGCCTAGCCCACACTGCTGACACACAACTGTGTGCCTAGCCCACCGCTGTTCACACTGCTGACACACGACTGTGTGCCTAGCCCACACTGCTGACACACAACTGTGTGCCTAGCCCACCGCTGTTCACACTGCTGACACACGACTGTGTGCCTAGCCCACACTGCTGACACACGACTGTGTGCCTAGCCCACCGCTGTTCATGCTGTTGACACACGACTGTGTGCCTAGCCCACCGCTGTTCACACTGCTGACACACGACTGTGTGTCTAGCCCACACTGCTGACACACGACTGTGTGCCTAGCCCACCGCTGTTCACACTGCTGACACACGACTGTGTGCCTAGCCCACACTGCTGACACACGACTGTGTGCCTAGCCCACACTGCTGACACACGACTGTGTGCCTAGCCCACCGCTGTTCACGCTGCTGACACACGACTGTGTGCCTAGCCCACATTGCTGACACACGACTGTGTGCCTAGCCCACGCTGCTGACACACGACTGTGTGCCTAGCCCACCGCTGTCACACGACTGTGTGCCTAGCCCACCGCTGTTCACGCTGCTGACACACGACTGTGTGCCTAGCCCACACTGCTGACACACGACTGTGTGCCTAGCCCACGCTGCTGACACACAACTGTGTGCCTAGCCCACCGCTGTTCACGCTGCTGACACACGACTGTGTGCCTAGCCCACACTGCTGACACACGACTGTGTGCCTAGCCCACACTGCTGACACACGACTGTGTGCCTAGCCCACACTGCTGACACACGACTGTGTGCCTAGGCCAAACTGCTGACACACGACTGTGTGCCTAGCCCACACTGCTGACACACGACTGTGTGCCTAGCCCACACTGCTGACACACGACTGTGTGCCTAGCCCACACTGCTGACACACGACTGTGTGCCTAGGCCAAACTGCTGACACACGACTGTGTGCCTAGCCCACGCTGCTGACACACGACTGTGTGCCTAGCCCACGCTGCTGACACACGACTGTGTGCCTAGGCCAAACTGCTGACACACGACTGTGTGCCTAGCCCACACTGCTGACACACGACTGTGTGCCTAGGCCAAACTGCTGACACACGACTGTGTGCCTAGCCCACGCTGCTGACACACGACTGTGTGCCTAGCCCACGCTGCTGACACACGACTGTGTGCCTAGCCCACGCTGCTGACACACGACTGTGTGCCTAGCCCACGCTGCTGACACACGACTGTGTGCCTAGCCCACACTGCTGACACACGACTGTGTGCCTAGCCCACACTGCTGACACACGACTGTGTGCCTAGCCCACGCTGCTGACACACGACTGTGTGCCTAGCCCACGCTGCTGACACACGACTGTGTGCCTAGCCCACCGCTGCTGACACACGACTGTGTGCCTAGCCCACACTGCTGACACACAACTGTGTGCCTAGCCCACCGCTGCTGACACACGACTGTGTGCCTAGCCCACGCTGCTGACACACGACTGTGTGCCTAGCCCACGCTGCTGACACACGACTGTGTGCCTAGCCCACGCTGCTGACACACGACTGTGTGCCTAGCCCACGCTGCTGACACACAACTGTGTGCCTAGCCCACCGCTGTTCACACTGCTGACACACGACTGTGTGCCTAGCCCACACTGCTGACACACGACTGTGTGCCTAGCCCACACTGCTGACACACGACTGTGTGCCTAGCCCACACTGCTGACACACGACTGTGTGCCTAGCCCACACTGCTGACACACGACTGTGTGCCTAGCCCACCGCTGGTCACGCTGCTGACACACGACTGTGTGCCTAGCCCACCGCTGGTCACACTGCTGACACACGACTGTGTGCCTAGCCCACCGCTGTTCACGCTGCTGACACACGACTGTGTGCCTAGCCCACACTGCTGACACACGACTGTGTGCCTAGCCCACACTGCTGACACACGACTGTGTGCCTAGCCCACCGCTGTTCACACTGCTGACACACGACTGTGTGCCTAGCCCACCGCTGTTCTCGCTGCTGACACACGACTGTGTGCCTAGCCCACACTGCTGACACACGACTGTGTGCCTAGCCCACCGCTGTTCACGCTGCTGACACACGACTGTGTGCCTAGCCCACCGCTGTTCTCGCTGCTGACACACGACTGTGTGCCTAGCCCACACTGCTGACACACGACTGTGTGCCTAGCCCACCGCTGTTCACACTGCTGACACACGACTGTGTGTCTAGCCCACACTGCTGACACACGACTGTGTGCCTAGCCCACCGCTGTTCACACTGCTGACACACGACTGTGTGCCTAGCCCACCGCTGTTCACACTGCTGACACACGACTGTGTGCCTAGCCCACACTGCTGACACACGACTGTGTGCCTAGCCCACCGCTGTTCACGCTGCTGACACACGACTGTGTGCCTAGCCCACCGCTGTTCTCGCTGCTGACACACGACTGTGTGCCTAGCCCACACTGCTGACACACGACTGTGTGCCTAGCCCACCGCTGTTCACACTGCTGACACACGACTGTGTGTCTAGCCCACACTGCTGACACACGACTGTGTGCCTAGCCCACCGCTGTTCACACTGCTGACACACGACTGTGTGCCTAGCCCACCGCTGTTCACACTGCTGACACACGACTGTGTGCCTAGCCCACACTGCTGACACACGACTGTGTGCCTAGCCCACGCTGCTGACACACGACTGTGTGCCTAGCCCACCGCTGTTCACACTGCTGACACACGACTGTGTGCCTAGCCCACGCTGCTGACACACGACTGTGTGCCTAGCCCACCGCTGCTGACACATGACTGTGTGCCTAGCCCACGCTGCTGACACACAACTGTGTGCCTAGCCCACACTGCTGACACACGACTGTGTGCCTAGCCCACCGCTGGTCACACTGCTGACACACGACTGTGTGCCTAGCCCACCGCTGTTCACGCTACTGACACACGACTGTGTGCCTAGCCCACACTGCTGACACACGACTGTGTGCCTAGCCCACACTGCTGACACACGACTGTGTGCCTAGCCCACCGCTGTTCACACTGCTGACACACGACTGTGTGTCTAGCCCACCGCTGTTCTCGCTGCTGACACACGACTGTGTGCCTAGCCCACACTGCTGACACACGACTGTGTGCCTAGCCCACCGCTGTTCACACTGCTGACACACGACTGTGTGTCTAGCCCACACTGCTGACACACGACTGTGTGCCTAGCCCACCGCTGTTCATGCTGCTGACACACGACTGTGTGCCTAGCCCACCGCTGTTCACACTGCTGACACACGACTGTGTGCCTAGCCCACACTGCTGACACACAGCTGTGTGCCTAGCCCACCGCTGTTCACACTGCTGACACACGACTGTGTGCCTAGCCCACCGCTGTTCACGCTGCTGACACACGACTGTGTGCCTAGCCCACACTGCTGACACACGACTGTGTCCCTAGCCCACCGCTGTTCACGCTGCTGACACACGACTGTGTGCCTAGCCCACACTGCTGACACACGACTGTGTGCCTAGCCCACCGCTGTTCACGCTGCTGACACACGACTGTGTGCCTAGCCCACCGCTGTTCACGCTGCTGACACACGACTGTGTGCCTAGCCCACCGCTGTTCACGCTGCTGACACACGACTGTGTGCCTAGCCCACCGCTGTTCATGCTGCTGACACACGACTGTGTGCCTAGCCCACATTGCTGACACACGACTGTGTGCCTAGCCCACCGCTGTTCACGCTGCTGACACACGACTGTGTGCCTAGCCCACCGCTGTTCACACTGCTGACACACGACTGTGTGCCTAGCCCACCGCTGTTCATGCTGCTGACACACGACTGTGTGCCTAGCCCACACTGCTGACACACGACTGTGTGCCTAGCCCACACTGCTGACACACGACTGTGTGCCTAGCCCACCGCTGTTCACACTGCTGACACACGACTGTGTGCCTAGCCCACCGCTGTTCACACTGCTGACACACGACTGTGTGTCTAGCCCACACTGCTGACACACGACTGTGTGCCTAGCCCACCGCTGTTCACACTGCTGACACACGACTGTGTGTCTAGCCCACACTGCTGACACACGACTGTGTGCCTAGCCCACCGCTGTTCATGCTGCTGACACACGACTGTGTGCCTAGCCCACCGCTGTTCACACTGCTGACACACGACTGTGTGCCTAGCCCACACTGCTGACACACAGCTGTGTGCCTAGCCCACCGCTGTTCACACTGCTGACACACGACTGTGTGCCTAGCCCACACTGCTGACACACGACTGTGTGCCTAGACCACCGCTGTTCACACTGCTGACACACGACTGTGTGCCTAGCCCACACTGCTGACACACGACTGTGTGCCTAGCCCACACTGCTGACACACGACTGTGTCCCTAGCCCACACTGCTGACACACGACTGTGTGCCTAGCCCACCGCTGTTCACACTGCTGACACACGACTGTGTGCCTAGCCCACCGCTGTTCACACTGCTGACACACGACTGTGTGCCTAGCCCACACTGCTGACACACGACTGTGTGCCTAGCCCACACTGCTGACACACGACTGTGTGCCTAGCCCACGCTGCTGACACACAACTGTGTGCCTAGCCCACCGCTGTTCACACTGCTGACACACGACTGTGTGCCTAGCCCACACTGCTGACACACGACTGTGTGCCTAGCCCACACTGCTGACACACGACTGTGTGCCTAGCCCACCGCTGGTCACACTGCTGACACACGACTGTGTGCCTAGCCCACCGCTGGTCACACTGCTGACACACGACTGTGTGCCTAGCCCACACTGCTGACACACGACTGTGTGCCTAGCCCACACTGCTGACACACGACTGTGTACCTAGCCCACAATGCTGACACACGACTGTGTACCTAGCCCACAATGCTGACACACGACTGTGTGCCTAGCCCACCGCTGTTCACGCTGCTGACACACGACTGTGTGCCTAGCCCACCGCTGTTCACGCTGCTGACACACGACTGTGTGCCTAGCCCACACTGCTGACACACGACTGTGTGCCTAGCCCACCGCTGTTCACGCTGCTGACACACGACTGTGTGCCTAGCCCACCGCTGTTCACGCTGCTGACACACGACTGTGTGCCTAGCCCACCGCTGTTCACGCTGCTGACACACGACTGTGTGCCTAGCCCACGCTGCTGACACACGACTGTGTGCCTAGCCCACGCTGCTGACACACGACTGTGTGCCTAGCCCACCGCTGTTCACGCTGCTGACACACGACTGTGTGCCTAGCCCACACTGCTGACACACGACTGTGTGCCTAGCCCACCGCTGTTCACACTGCTGACACACGACTGTGTGCCTAGCCCACACTGCTGACACACGACTGTGTGCCTAGCCCACACTGCTGACACACGACTGTGTGCCTAGCCCACCGCTGGTCACGCTGCTGACACACGACTGTGTGCCTAGCCCACACTGCTGACACACGACTGTGTGCCTAGACCACCGCTGGTCACGCTGCTGACACACGACTGTGTGCCTAGCCCACACTGCTGACACACGACTGTGTGCCTAGCCCACCGCTGTTCACACTGCTGACACACGACTGTGTGCCTAGCCCACACTGCTGACACACGACTGTGTGCCTAGCCCACACTGCTGACACACGACTGTGTGCCTAGCCCACACTGCTGACACACGACTGTGTGCCTAGCCCACCGCTGGTCACACTGCTGACACACGACTGTGTGCCTAGCCCACATTGCTGACACACGACTGTGTGCCTAGCCCACGCTGCTGACACACGACTGTGTGCCTAGCCCACGCTGCTGACACACGACTGTGTGCCTAGCCCACCGCTGGTCACACTGCTGACACACAACTGTGTGCCTAGCCCACCGCTGTTCACGCTGCTGACACACGACTGTGTGCCTAGCCCACACTGCTGACACACGACTGTGTGCCTAGCCCACACTGCTGACACACGACTGTGTGCCTAGCCCACCGCGGGTCACACTGCTGACACACGACTGTGTGCCTAGCCCACACTGCTGACACACGACTGTGTGCCTAGCCCACCGCTGTTCACACTGCTGACACACGACTGTGTGCCTAGCCCACCGCTGTTCATGCTGCTGACACACGACTGTGTGCCTAGCCCACACTGCTGACACACGACTGTGTGCCTAGCCCACCGCTGTTCACACTGCTGACACACGACTGTGTGCCTAGCCCACAATGCTGACACACGACTGTGTGCCTAGCCCACCGCTGTTCACACTGCTGACACACGACTGTGTGCCTAGCCCACCGCTGTTCACACTGCTGACACACGACTGTGTGCCTAGCCCACACTGCTGACACACGACTGTGTGCCTAGCCCACCGCTGTTCACACTGCTGACACACGACTGTGTGCCTAGCCCACACTGCTGACACACAACTGTGTGCCTAGCCCACCGCTGTTCACACTGCTGACACACGACTGTGTGCCTAGCCCACACTGCTGACACACGACTGTGTGCCTAGCCCACACTGCTGACACACGACTGTGTGCCTAGACCACCGCTGTTCACACTGCTGACACACGACTGTGTGCCTAGCCCACCGCTGTTCAAGCTGTTGACACACGACTGTGTGCCTAGCCCACACTGCTGACACACGACTGTGTGCCTAGCCCACCGCTGTTCATGCTGCTGACACACGACTGTGTGCCTAGCCCACACTGCTGACACACGACTGTGTGCCTAGCCCACCGCTGTTCACACTGCTGACACACGACTGTGTGCCTAGCCCACACTGCTGACACACAACTGTGTGCCTAGCCCACCGCTGTTCACACTGCTGACACACGACTGTGTGCCTAGCCCACACTGCTGACACACGACTGTGTGCCTAGCCCACACTGCTGACACACGACTGTGTGCCTAGACCACCGCTGTTCACACTGCTGACACACGACTGTGTGCCTAGCCCACATTGCTGACACACGACTGTGTGCCTAGCCCACCGCTGTTCACGCTGCTGACACACGACTGTGTGCCTAGCCCACCGCTGTTCACACTGCTGACACACGACTGTGTGCCTAGCCCACACTGCTGACACACGACTGTGTGCCTAGCCCACCGCTGTTCACACTGCTGACACACGACTGTGTGCCTAGCCCACCGCTGTTCATGCTGCTGACACACGACTGTGTGCCTAGCCCACACTGCTGACACACGACTGTGTGCCTAGCCCACGCTGCTGACACACGACTGTGTGCCTAGCCCACGCTGCTGACACACGACTGTGTGCCTAGCCCACGCTGCTGACACACGACTGTGTGCCTAGCCCACCGCTGTTCACACTGCTGACACACGACTGTGTGCCTAGCCCACACTGCTGACACACAACTGTGTGCCTAGCCCACACTGCTGACACACAACTGTGTGCCTAGCCCACACTGCTGACACACAACTGTGTGCCTAGCCCACCGCTGTTCACACTGCTGACACACGACTGTGTGCCTAGCCCACACTGCTGACACACGACTGTGTGCCTAGCCCACGCTGCTGACACACGACTGTGTGCCTAGCCCACGCTGCTGACACACAACTGTGTGCCTAGCCCACCGCTGTTCACACTGCTGACACACGACTGTGTGCCTAGCCCACCGCTGTTCACACTGCTGACACACAACTGTGTGCCTAGCCCACCGCTGTTCACACTGCTGACACACGACTGTGTGCCTAGCCCACCGCTGTTCACGCTGCTGACACACGACTGTGTGCCTAGCCCACGCTGCTGACACACGACTGTGTGCCTAGCCCACACTGCTGACACACGACTGTGTGCCTAGCCCACGCTGCTGACACACGACTGTGTGCCTAGCCCACGCTGCTGACACACAACTGTGTGCCTAGCCCACCGCTGTTCACACTGCTGACACACGACTGTGTGCCTAGCCCACACTGCTGACACACGACTGTGTGCCTAGCCCACACTGCTGACACACGACTGTGTGCCTAGACCACCGCTGTTCACACTGCTGACACACGACTGTGTGCCTAGCCCACCGCTGTTCACGCTGCTGACACACGACTGTGTGCCTAGCCCACACTGCTGACACACGACTGTGTGCCTAGCCCACATTGCTGACACACGACTGTGTGCCTAGCCCACGCTGCTGACACACGACTGTGTGCCTAGCCCACGCTGCTGACACACGACTGTGTGCCTAGCCCACGCTGCTGACACACGACTGTGTGCCTAGCCCACCGCTGGTCACACTGCTGACACACAACTGTGTGCCTAGCCCACCGCTGTTCACGCTGCTGACACACGACTGTGTGCCTAGCCCACACTGCTGACACACGACTGTGTGCCTAGCCCACACTGCTGACACACGACTGTGTGCCTAGCCCACCGCTGGTCACACTGCTGACACACGACTGTGTGCCTAGCCCACACTGCTGACACACGACTGTGTGCCTAGCCCACCGCTGTTCACACTGCTGACACACGACTGTGTGCCTAGCCCACCGCTGTTCATGCTGCTGACACACGACTGTGTGCCTAGCCCACACTGCTGACACACGACTGTGTGCCTAGCCCACCGCTGTTCACACTGCTGACACACGACTGTGTGCCTAGCCCACAATGCTGACACACGACTGTGTGCCTAGCCCACCCGCTGTTCACACTGCTGACACACGACTGTGTGCCTAGCCCACCCGCTGTTCACACTGCTGACACACGACTGTGTGCCTAGCCCCACACTGCTGACACACGACTGTGTGCCTAGCCCACGCTGCTGACACACGACTGTGTGCCTAGCCCACGACTGCTGACACACAACTGTGTGCCTAGCCCACCGCTGTTCACACTGCTGACACACGACTGTGTGCCTAGCCCACCACTGCTGACACACGACTGTGTGCCTAGCCCACACTGCTGACACACGGACTGTGTGCCTAGCCCACGCTGCTCTGACACACGACTGTGTGCCTAGCCCACGCTGCTGACACACAACTGTGTGCCTAGCCCACCGCTGTTCACACTGCTGACACACGACTGTGTGCCTAGCCCACACTGCTGACACACGACTGTGTGCCTAGCCCACACTGCTGACACACGACTGTGTGCCTAGCCCACACTGCTGACACACGACTGTGTGCCTAGCCCACCGCTGTCACGCTGCTGACACACGACTGTGTGCCTAGCCCACCGCTGTTCACGCTGCTGACACACGACTGTGTGCCTAAGCCCACAGCTGACTCACACGACTGTGTGCCATAGCCCACCGCTGGTCACACTGCTGACACACGACTGTGTGCCTAGCCCACATTGCTGACACACCGGACCTGTGTGCCTAGCCCCACGGACACACGACTGTGTGCCTAGCCCACGCTGCTGACACACGACTGTGTGCCTAGCCCACCGCTGGTCACACTGCTGACACACAACTGTGTGCCTAGCCCACCGCTGTTCACGCTGCTGACACACGACTGTGTGCCTAGCCCACACTGCTGACACACGACTGTGTGCCTAGCCCACACTGCTGACCCACGACTGTGTGCCTAGCCCACCGCTGGTCACACTGCTGACACACGACTGTGTGCCTAGCCCACACTGCTGACACACGACTGTGTGCCTAGCCCACCGCTGTTCACACTGCTGACACACGACTGTGTGCCTAGCCCACCGCTGTTCATGCTGCTGACACACGACTGTGTGCCTAGCCCACACTGCTGACACACGACTGTGTGCCTAGCCCACCGCTGTTCACACTGCTGACACACGACTGTGTGCCTAGCCCACAATGCTGACACACGACTGTGTGCCTAGCCCACCGCTGTTCACACTGCTGACACACGACTGTGTGCCTAGCCCACACTGCTGACACACGACTGTGTGCCTAGCCCACCGCTGTTCACACTGCTGACACACGACTGTGTGCCTAGCCCACACTGCTGACACACAACTGTGTGCCTAGCCCACCGCTGTTCACACTGCTGACACACGACTGTGTGCCTAGCCCACACTGCTGACACACGACTGTGTGCCTAGCCCACACTGCTGACACACGACTGTGTGCCTAGACCACCGCTGTTCACACTGCTGACACACGACTGTGTGCCTAGCCCACCGCTGTTCAAGCTGTTGACACACGACTGTGTGCCTAGCCCACACTGCTGACACACGACTGTGTGCCTAGCCCACCGCTGTTCACGCTGCTGACACACGACTGTGTGCCTAGCCCACACTGCTGACACACGACTGTGTGCCTAGCCCACCGCTGTTCACGCTGCTGACACACGACTGTGTGCCTAGCCCACCGCTGTTCACACTGCTGACACACGACTGTGTGCCTAGCCCACCCTGCTGACACACGACTGTGTGCCTAGCCCACACTGCTGACACACGACTGTGTGCCTAGCCCACACTGCTGACACACGACTGTGTGCCTAGCCCACACTGCTGACACACGACTGTGTGCCTAGCCCACCGCTGTTCACACTGCTGACCACGACTGTGTGCCTAGCCCACACTGCTGACACACGACTGTGTGCCTAGCCCACACTGCTGACACACGACTGTGTGCCTAGCCCACGCTGCTGACACACGACTGTGTGCCTAGCCCACGCTGCTGACACACAACTGTGTGCCTAGCCCACCGCTGTTCACACTGCTGACACACGACTGTGTGCCTAGCCCACACTGCTGACACACGACTGTGTGCCTAGCCCACACTGCTGACAGACGACTGTGTGCCTAGCCCACACTGCTGACACACGACTGTGTGCCTAGCCCACACTGCTGACACACGACTGTGTGCCTAGCCCACGCTGCTGACACACAACTGTGTGCCTAGCCCACCGCTGTTCACACTGCTGACACACAACTGTGTGCCTAGCCCACCGCTGTTCACACTGCTGACACATGACTGTGTGCCTAGCCCACACTGCTGACACACGACTGTGTGCCTAGCCCACTCTGCTGACACACGACTGTGTGCCTAGCCCACACTGCTGACACACGACTGTGTGCCTAGCCCACCGCTGTTCATGCTGCTGACACATGACTGTGTGCCTAGCCCACACTGCTGACACACGACTGTGTGCCTAGCCCACCGCTGTTCACACTGCTGACACACGACTGTGTGCCTAGCCCCACCGCTGTTCATGCTGCTGACACACGACTGTGTGCCTAGCCCACACTGCTGACACACGACTGTGTGCCTAGCCCACTCTGCTGACACACGACTGTGTGCCTAGCCCACTCTGCTGACACACGACTGTGTGCCTAGCCCACGCTGCTGACACACGACTGTGTGCCTAGCCCACGCTGCTGACACACCGACTGTGTGCCTAGCCCACGCTGCTGACACACGACTGTGTGCCTAGCCCACGCTGCTGACACACAACTGTGTGCCTAGCCCACCGCTGTTCACACTGCTGACACACGACTGTGTGCCTAGCCCACACTGCTGACCCACCGACTGTGTGCCTAGCCCACGCTGCTGACACACGACTGTGTGCCTAGCCCACGCTGCTGACACACAACTGTGTGCCTAGCCCACACTGCTGACACACGACTGTGTGCCTAGCCCGCCGCTGGTCACACTGCTGACACACGACTGTGTGCCTAGCCCACCGCTGTTCACACTGCTGACACACGACTGTGTGCCTAGCCCACACTGCTGACACACGACTGTGTGCCTAGCCCACCGCTGTTCACACTGCTGACACACGACGTGTGCCTAGCCCACACTGCTGACCACGACTGTGTGCCTAGCCCACGCTGCTGACACACAACTGTGTGGCCTAGCCCACCGCTGTTCACACTGCTGACACACGACTGTGTGCCTAGCCCACCGCTGTTCACGCTGCTGACACACGGCTGTGTGCCTAGCCCACCGCTGTTCACACTGCTGACACACGACTGTGTGCCTAGCCCCGCTGCTGACACACGACTGTGTGCCTAGCCCACGCTGCTGACACACAACTGTGTGCCTAGCCACCGCTGTTCACACTGCTGACACACGACTGTGTGCCTAGCCCACACTGCTGACACACGACTGTGTGCCTAGCCCACACTGCTGACACACGACTGTGTGCCTAGCCCACACTGCTGACACACGACTGTGTGCCTAGCCCACCGCTGGTCACACTGCTGACACACGACTGTGTGCCTAGCCCACCGCTGTTCACGCTGCTGACACACGACTGTGTGCCTAGCCCACACGCTGACACACGACTGTGGCCTAGCCCACACTGCTGACACACGACTGTGTGCCTAGCCCACCGCTGTCACACTGCTGACACACGACTGTGTGCCTAGCCCACACTGCTGACACACGACTGTGTGGCCTAGCCCACCGCTGTTCACACTGCTGACACACGACTGTGTGCCTAGCCCACCGCTGTTCACACTGCTGACACACGACTGTGTGCCTAGCCCACACTGCTGACACACGACTGTGTGCCTAGCCCACCGCTGTTCACACTGCTGACACACGACTGTGTGCCTAGCCCACACTGCTGACACACGACTGTGTGCCTAGCCCACACTGCTGACACACGACTGTGTGCCTAGCCCACCGCTGTTCACGCTGTTGACACACGACTGTGTGCCTAGCCCACACTGCTGACACACGACTGTGTCCTAGCCCACATTGCTGACACACGACTGTGTGCCTAGCCCACATTGCTGACACACGACTGTGTGCCTAGCCCACCGCTGTTCATGCTGCTGACACACGACTGTGTGCCTAGCCCACATTGCTGACACACGACTGTGTGCCTAGCCCACCGCTGTTCACGCTGCTGACACACGACTGTGTGCCTAGCCCACCGCTGTTCACGCTGCTGACACACGACTGTGTGCCTAGCCCACACTGCTGACACACGACTGTGTGCCTAGCCCACCGCTGTTCACACTGCTGACACACGACTGTGTGCCTAGCCCACGCTGCTGACACACAACTGTGTGCCTAGACCACCGCTGTTCACACTGCTGACACACGACTGTGTGCCTAGCCCACACTGCTGACACACGACTGTGTGCCTAGCCCACGCTGCTGACACACAACTGTGTGCCTAGACCACCGCTGTTCACACTGCTGACACACGACTGTGTGCCTAGCCCACGCTGCTGACACACAACTGTGTGCCTAGACCACCGCTGTTCACACTGCTGACACACGACTGTGTGCCTAGCCCACACTGCTGACACACGACTGTGTGCCTAGCCCACACTGCTGACACACGACTGTGTGCCTAGCCCACGCTGCTGACACACAACTGTGTGCCTAGACCACCGCTGTTCACACTGCTGACACACGACTGTGTGCCTAGCCCACACTGCTGACACACGACTGTGTGCCTAGCCCACGCTGCTGACACACAACTGTGTGCCTAGCCCACCGCTGTTCACACTGCTGACACACGACTGTGTGCCTAGCCCACACTGCTGACACACGACTGTGTGCCTAGCCCACCGCTGTTCAAGCTGTTGACACACGACTGTGTGCCTAGCCCACCGCTGTTCACACTGCTGACACACGACTGTGTGCCTAGCCCACACTGCTGACACACGACTGTGTGCCTAGCCCCCGCTGTTCACACTGCTGACACACGACTGTGTGCCTAGCCCACCGCTGTTCACACTGCTGACACACGACTGTGTGCCTAGCCCACACTGCTGACACACGACTGTGTGCCTAGCCCACCGCTGTTCACACTGCTGACACACGACTGTGTGCCTAGCCCACCGCTGTTCACACTGCTGACACACGACTGTGTGCCTAGCCCACCGCTGTTCACACTGCTGACACACGACTGTGTGCCTAGCCCACCGCTGTTCACACTGCTGACACACGACTGTGTGCCTAGCCCACACTGCTGACACACGACTGTGTGCCTAGCCCACCGCTGTTCACACTGCTGACACACGACTGTGTGCCTAGCCCACCGCTGTTCACACTGCTGACACACGACTGTGTGCCTAGCCCACCGCTGTTCACACTGCTGACACACGACTGTGTGCCTAGCCCACCGCTGTTCACACTGCTGACACACGACTGTGTGCCTAGCCCATGCTGCTGACACACGACTGTGTGCCTAGCCCACCGCTGTTCACACTGCTGACACACGACTGTGTGCCTAGCCCACACTGCTGACACACGACTGTGTGCCTAGCCCACACTGCTGACACACGACTGTGTGCCTAGCCCACCGCTGTTCACACTGCTGACACACGACTGTGTGCCTAGCCCACCGCTGTTCATGCTGCTGACACACGACTGTGTGCCTAGCCCACACTGCTGACACACGACTGTGTGCCTAGCCCACCGCTGTTCACGCTGCTGACACACGACTGTGTGCCTAGCCCACATTGCTGACACACGACTGTGTGCCTAGCCCACCGCTGTTCACACTGCTGACACACGACTGTGTGCCTAGCCCACACTGCTGACACACGACTGTGTGCCTAGCCCACGCTGCTGACACACGACTGTGTGCCTAGCCCACACTGCTGACACACGACTGTGTGCCTAGCCCACACTGCTGACACACGACTGTGTGCCTAGCCCACGCTGCTGACACACAACTGTGTGCCTAGCCCACCGCTGTTCACACTGCTGACACACGACTGTGTGCCTAGCCCACACTGCTGACACACGACTGTGTGCCTAGCCCACGCTGCTGACACACGACTGTGTGCCTAGCCCACACTGCTGACACACGACTGTGTGCCTAGCCCACCGCTGTTCACACTGCTGACACACGACTGTGTGCCTAGCCCACACTGCTGACACACGACTGTGTGCCTAGCCCACACTGCTGACACACGACTGTGTGCCTAGCCCACCGCTGTTCACACTGCTGACACACGACTGTGTGCCTAGCCCACACTGCTGACACACGACTGTGTGCCTAGCCCACCGCTGGTCACACTGCTGACACACGACTGTGTGCCTAGCCCACATTGCTGACACACGACTGTGTGCCTAGCCCACACTGCTGACACACGACTGTGTGCCTAGCCCACGCTGCTGACACACGACTGTGTGCCTAGCCCACCGCTGTTCACACTGCTGACACACGACTGTGTGCCTAGCCCACGCTGCTGACACACAACTGTGTGCCTAGCCCACCGCTGTTCACACTGCTGACACACGACTGTGTGCCTAGCCCACACTGCTGACACACGACTGTGTGCCTAGCCCACGCTGCTGACACACGACTGTGTGCCTAGCCCACGCTGCTGACACACAACTGTGTGCCTAGCCCACCGCTGTTCACACTGCTGACACACGACTGTGTGCCTAGCCCACACTGCTGACACACGACTGTGTGCCTAGCCCACGCTGCTGACACACGACTGTGTGCCTAGCCCACGCTGCTGACACACGACTGTGTGCCTAGCCCACCGCTGTTCACACTGCTGACACACGACTGTGTGCCTAGCCCACATTGCTGACACACGACTGTGTGCCTAGCCCACACTGCTGACACACGACTGTGTGCCTAGCCCACGCTGCTGACACACGACTGTGTGCCTAGCCCACGCTGCTGACACACAACTGTGTGCCTAGCCCACCGCTGTTCACACTGCTGACACACGACTGTGTGCCTAGCCCACACTGCTGACACACGACTGTGTGCCTAGCCCACGCTGCTGACACACGACTGTGTGCCTAGCCCACACTGCTGACACACGACTGTGTGCCTAGCCCACACTGCTGACACACGACTGTGTGCCTAGCCCACACTGCTGACACACGACTGTGTGCCTAGCCCACCACTGTTCACACTGCTGACACACGACTGTGTGCCTAGCCCACACTGCTGACACACGACTGTGTGCCTAGCCCACACTGCTGACACACGACTGTGTGCCTAGCCCACCGCTGGTCACACTGCTGACACACGACTGTGTGCCTAGCCCACATTGCTGACACACGACTGTGTGCCTAGCCCACACTGCTGACACACGACTGTGTGCCTAGCCCACGCTGCTGACACACGACTGTGTGCCTAGCCCACCGCTGTTCTCGCTGCTGACACACGACTGTGTGCCTAGCCCACGCTGCTGACACACGACTGTGTGCCTAGCCCACGCTGCTGACACACAACTGTGTGCCTAGCCCACCGCTGTTCACACTGCTGACACACGACTGTGTGCCTAGCCCACACTGCTGACACACGACTGTGTGCCTAGCCCACGCTGCTGACACACGACTGTGTGCCTAGCCCACGCTGCTGACACACAACTGTGTGCCTAGCCCACCGCTGTTCACACTGCTGACACACGACTGTGTGCCTAGCCCACGCTGCTGACACACGACTGTGTGCCTAGCCCACCGCTGTTCACACTGCTGACACACGACTGTGTGCCTAGCCCACCGCTGTTCACACTGCTGACACACAACTGTGTGCCTAGCCCACCGCTGTTCACACTGCTGACACACAACTGTGTGCCTAACCCACACTGCTGACACACGACTGTGTGCCTAGCCCACCGCTGGTCACACTGCTGACACACGACTGTGTGCCTAGCCCACACTGCTGACACACGACTGTGTGCCTAGCCCACTGCTGGTCACACTGCTGACACACCGACTGTGTGCCTAGCCCACCGCTGTTCATGCTGCTGACACATGACTGTGTGCCTAGCCCACACTGCTGACACACGACTGTGTGCCTAGCCCACTGCTGGTCACACTGCTGACACACGACTGTGTGCCTAGCCCACACTGCTGACACACGACTGTGTGCCTAGCCCACGCTGCTGACACACAACTGTGTGCCTAGACCACCGCTGTTCACACTGCTGACACACGACTGTGTGCCTAGCCCACGCTGCTGACACACAACTGTGTGCCTAGACCACCGCTGTTCACACTGCTGACACACGACTGTGTGCCTAGCCCACACTGCTGACACACGACTGTGTGCCTAGCCCACACTGCTGACACACGACTGTGTGCCTAGCCCACGGCTGTTCACGCTGCTGACACACGACTGTGTGCCTAGCCCACGCTGCTGACACACAACTGTGTGCCTAGCCCACCGCTGTTCACACTGCTGACACACGACTGTGTGCCTAGCCCACACTGCTGACACACGACTGTGTGCCTAGCCCACACTGCTGACACACGACTGTGTGCCTAGCCCACCGCTGGTCACGCTGCTGACACACGACTGTGTGCCTAGCCCACCGCTGTTCACGCTGCTGACACACGACTGTGTGCCTAGCCCACACTGCTGACACACGACTGTGTGCCTAGCCCACACTGCTGACACACGACTGTGTGCCTAGCCCACCGCTGGTCACACTGCTGACACACGACTGTGTGCCTAGCCCACACTGCTGACACACGACTGTGTGCCTAGCCGACCGCTGTTCACGCTGCTGACACACGACTGTGTGCCTAGCCCACACTGCTGACACACGACTGTGTGCCTAGCCCACACTGCTGACACACGACTGTGTGCCTAGCCCACCGCTGGTCACACTGCTGACACACGACTGTGTGCCTAGCCCACACTGCTGACACACGACTGTGTGCCTAGCCGACCGCTGTTCACGCTGCTGACACACGACTGTGTGCCTAGCCCACATTGCTGACACACGACTGTGTGCCTAGCCCACCGCTGTTCACGCTGCTGACACACGACATTGTGCCTAGCCCACCGCTGTTCACACTGCTGACACACGACTGTGTGCCTAGCCCACGCTGCTGACACACGACTGTGTGCCTAGCCCACACTGCTGACACACGACTGTGTGCCTAGCCCACACTGCTGACACACGACTGTGTGCCTAGACCACCGCTGTTCACACTGCTGACACACGACTGTGTGCCTAGCCCACCGCTGTTCACGCTGCTGACACACGACTGTGTGCCTAGCCCACACTGCTGACACACGACTGTGTGCCTAGCCCACCGCTGGTCACACTGCTGACACACGACTGTGTGCCTAGCCCACACTGCTGACACACGACTGTGTGCCTAGCCGACCGCTGTTCATGCTGCTGACACACGACTGTGTGCCTAGCCCACCGCTGTTCACGCTGCTGACACACGACTGTGTGCCTAGCCCACATTGCTGACACACGACTGTGTGCCTAGCCCACCGCTGTTCACACTGCTGACACACGACTGTGTGCCTAGCCCACCGCTGTTCACACTGCTGACACACGACTGTGTGCCTAGCCCACCGCTGTTCACACTGCTGACACACAACTGTGTGCCTAGCCCACCGCTGTTCATGCTGCTGACACACGACTGTGTGCCTAGCCCACACTGCTGACACACGACTGTGTGCCTAGCCCACACTGCTGACACACGACTGTGTGCCTAGCCCACCGCTGTTCACACTGCTGACACACGACTGTGTGCCTAGCCCACACTGCTGACACACGACTGTGTGCCTAGCCCACACTGCTGACACACGACTGTGTGCCTAGCCCACCGCTGTTCATGCTGCTGACACACGACTGTGTGCCTAGCCCACACTGCTGACACACGACTGTGTGCCTAGCCCACCGCTGTTCACACTGCTGACACACGACTGTGTGCCTAGCCCACACTGCTGACACACGACTGTGTGCCTAGCCCACCGCTGGTCACACTGCTGACACACGACTGTGTGCCTAGCCCACATTGCTGACACACGACTGTGTGCCTAGCCCACACTGCTGACACACGACTGTGTGCCTAGCCCACGCTGCTGACACACGACTGTGTGCCTAGCCCACGCTGCTGACACACAACTGTGTGCCTAGCCCACCGCTGTTCACACTGCTGACACACGACTGTGTGCCTAGCCCACCGCTGTTCACACTGCTGACACACGACTGTGTGCCTAGCCCACACTGCTGACACACGACTGTGTGCCTAGCCCACCGCTGTTCACACTGCTGACACACGACTGTGTGCCTAGCCCACACTGCTGACACACGACTGTGTGCCTAGCCCACCGCTGTTCACACTGCTGACACACGACTGTGTGCCTAGCCCACCGCTGTTCACGCTGCTGACACACGGCTGTGTGCCTAGCCCACCGCTGTTCACACTGCTGACACACGACTGTGTGCCTAGCCCACCGCTGTTCACGCTGCTGACACACGGCTGTGTGCCTAGCCCACCGCTGTTCACACTGCTGACACACGACTGTGTGCCTAGCCCACGCTGCTGACACACAACTGTGTGCCTAGCCCACCGCTGTTCACACTGCTGACACACGACTGTGTGCCTAGCCCACCGCTGTTCACGCTGCTGACACACGGCTGTGTGCCTAGCCCACGCTGCTGACACACGACTGTGTGCCTAGCCCACCGCTGTTCACACTGCTGACACACGACTGTGTGCCTAGCCCCACGCTGCTGACACACGACTGTGTGCCTAGCCCACGCTGCTGACACACAACTGTGTGCCTAGCCCACCGCTGTTCACACTGCTGACACACGACTGTGTGCCTAGCCCACACTGCTGACACACGACTGTGTGCCTAGCCCACACTGCTGACCACACGACTGTGTGCCTAGCCCACACTGCTGACACACGACTGTGTGCCTAGCCCACCGCTGGTCACACTGCTGACACACGACTGTGTGCCTAGCCCACCGCTGTTCACGCTGCTGACACACGACTGTGTGCCTAGCCCACACTGCTGACACACGACTGTGTGCCTAGCCCACACTGCTGACACACGACTGTGTGCCTAGCCCACCGCTGTTCACACTGCTGACACACGACTGTGTGCCTAGCCCACACTGCTGACACACGACTGTGTGCCTAGCCCACCGCTGTTCACACTGCTGACAACACGACTGTGTGCCTAGCCCACCGCTGTTCACACTGCTGACACACGACTGTGTGCCTAGCCCACACTGCTGACACACGACTGTGTGCCTAGCCCACCGCTGTTCACACTGCTGACACACGACTGTGTGCCTAGCCCACACTGCTGACACACGACTGTGTGCCTACCCCACACTGCTGACACACGACTGTGTGCCTAGACCACCGCTGTTCACACTGCTGACACACGACTGTGTGCCTAGCCCACACTGCTGACACACGACTGTGTGCCTAGCCCACCGCTGTTCACGCTGTTGACACACGACTGTGTGCCTAGCCCACACTGCTGACACACGACTGTGTGCCTAGCCCACATTGCTGACACACGACTGTGTGCCTAGCCCACCGCTGTTCATGCTGCTGACACACGACTGTGTGCCTAGCCCACATTGCTGACACACGACTGTGTGCCTAGCCCACCGCTGTTCACGCTGTTGACACACGACTGTGTGTCTAGCCCACCGCTGTTCACACTGCTGACACACGACTGTCTGCCTAGCCCACACTGCTGACACACGACTGTGTGCCTAGCCCACCGCTGTTCACGCTGTTGACACACGACTGTGTGCCTAGCCCACACTGCTGACACACGACTGTGTGCCTAGCCCACATTGCTGACACACGACTGTGTGCCTAGCCCACCGCTGTTCATGCTGCTGACACACGACTGTGTGCCTAGCCCACATTGCTGACACACGACTGTGTGCCTAGCCCACCGCTGTTCACGCTGTTGACACACGACTGTGTGTCTAGCCCACCGCTGTTCACACTGCTGACACACGACTGTGTGCCTAGCCCACACTGCTGACACACGACTGTGTGCCTAGCCCACCGCTGTTCATGCTGCTGACACACGACTGTGTGCCTAGCCCACCGCTGTTCACGCTGCTGACACACGACTGTGTGCCTAGCCCACCGCTGTTCACACTGCTGACACACGACTGTGTGCCTAGCCCACCGCTGTTCACGCTGCTGATGCACAACTGTGTGCCTAGCCCACATTGCTGACACACGACTGTGTGCCTAGCCCACCGCTGTTCACACTGCTGACACACGACTGTGTGCCTAGCCCACCGCTGTTCACGCTGCTGATGCACAACTGTGTGCCTAGCCCACATTGCTGACACACGACTGTGTGCCTAGCCCACCGCTGTTCACACTGCTGACACACGACTGTGTGCCTAGCCCACCGCTGTTCATGCTGCTGACACACGACTGTGTGCCTAGCCCACACTGCTGACACACAACTGTGTGCCTAGACCACCGCTGTTCACACTGCTGACACACGACTGTGTGCCTAGCCCACACTGCTGACACATGACTGTGTGCCTAGCCCACGCTGCTGACACACAACTGTGTGCCTAGACCACCGCTGTTCACACTGCTGACACACGACTGTGTGCCTAGCCCACACTGCTGACACACGACTGTGTGCCTAGCCCACGCTGCTGACACACAACTGTGTGCCTAGCCCACCGCTGTTCACACTGCTGACACACGACTGTGTGCCTAGCCCACCGCTGTTCACACTGCTGACACACGACTGTGTGCCTAGCCCACACTGCTGACACACGACTGTGTGCCTAGCCCACACTGCTGACACACGACTGTGTGCCTAGCCCACCGCTGTTCACGCTGCTGACACACGACTGTGTGCCTAGCCCACATTGCTGACACACGACTGTGTGCCTAGCCCACCGCTGTTCACGCTGCTGACACACGACTGTGTGCCTAGCCCACCGCTGTTCACACTGCTGACACACGACTGTGTGCCTAGCCCACACTGCTGACACACGACTGTGTGCCTAGCCCACACTGCTGACACACGACTGTGTGCCTAGCCCACGCTGCTGACACACGACTGTGTGCCTAGCCCACACTGCTGACACACGACTGTGTGCCTAGCCCACCGCTGTTCACACTGCTGACACACGACTGTGTGCCTAGCCCACACTGCTGACACACGACTGTGTGCCTAGCCCACACTGCTGACACACGACTGTGTGCCTAGCCCACCGCTGTTCACGCTGCTGACACACGACTGTGTGCCTAGCCCACCGCTGTTCACGCTGCTGACACACGACTGTGTGCCTAGCCCACCGCTGTTCATGCTGCTGACACACGACTGTGTGCCTAGCCCACACTGCTGACACACGACTGTGTGCCTAGCCCACCGCTGTTCACGCTGCTGACACACGACTGTGTGCCTAGCCCACATTGCTGACACACGACTGTGTGCCTAGCCCACCGCTGTTCACGCTGCTGACACACGACTGTGTGCCTAGCCCACCGCTGTTCACACTGCTGACACACGACTGTGTGCCTAGCCCACACTGCTGACACACGACTGTGTGCCTAGCCCACACTGCTGACACACGACTGTGTGCCTAGCCCACCGCTGTTCACACTGCTGACACACGACTGTGTGCCTAGCCCACGCTGCTGACACACGACTGTGTGCCTAGCCCACACTGCTGACACACGACTGTGTGCCTAGCCCACGCTGCTGACACACAACTGTGTGCCTAGCCCACCGCTGTTCACACTGCTGACACACGACTGAGTGCCTAGCCCACACTGCTGACACACGACTGTGTGCCTAGCCCACGCTGCTGACACACGACTGTGTGCCTAGCCCACACTGCTGACACACGACTGTGTGCCTAGCCCACCGCTGTTCACACTGCTGACACACGACTGTGTGCCTAGCCCACACTGCTGACACACGACTGTGTGCCTAGCCCACACTGCTGACACACGACTGTGTGCCTAGCCCACCGCTGTTCACACTGCTGACACACGACTGTGTGCCTAGCCCACACTGCTGACACACGACTGTGTGCCTAGCCCACCGCTGTTCACACTGCTGACACACGACTGTGTGCCTAGCCCACACTGCTGACACACGACTGTGTGCCTAGCCCACGCTGCTGACACACGACTGTGTGCCTAGCCCACGCTGCTGACACACAACTGTGTGCCTAGCCCACCGCTGTTCACACTGCTGACACACGACTGTGTGCCTAGCCCACACTGCTGACACACGACTGTGTGCCTAGCCCACGCTGCTGACACACGACTGTGTGCCTAGCCCACCGCTGGTCACACTGCTGACACACGATTGTGTGCCTAGCCCACACTGCTGACACACGACTGTGTGCCTAGCCCACCGCTGTTCACACTGCTGACACACGACTGTGTGCCTACCCCACACTGCTGACACACGACTGTGTGCCTACCCCACACTGCTGACACACGACTGTGTGCCTAGCCCACACTGCTGACACACGACTGTGTGCCTAGCCCACACTGCTGACACACGACTGTGTGCCTAGCCCACCACTGTTCACACTGCTGACACACGACTGTGTGCCTAGCCCACACTGCTGACACACGACTGTGTGCCTAGCCCACCGCTGGTCACACTGCTGACACACGACTGTGTGCCTAGCCCACGCTGCTGACACACGACTGTGTGCCTAGCCCACGCTGCTGACACACGACTGTGTACCTAGCCCACACTGCTGACACACGACTGTGTGCCTAGCCCACATTGCTGACACACGACTGTGTGCCTAGCCCACACTGCTGACACACGACTGTGTGCCTAGCCCACACTGCTGACACACGACTGTGTGCCTAGCCCACACTGCTGACACACGACTGTGTACCTAGCCCACACTGCTGACACACGACTGTGTGCCTAGCCCACATTGCTGACACACGACTGTGTGCCTAGCCCACACTGCTGACACACGACTGTGTGCCTAGCCCACACTGCTGACACACGACTGTGTGCCTAGCCCACACTGCTGACACACGACTGTGTGCCTAGCCCACCGCTGTTCACACTGCTGACACACGACTGTGTGCCTAGCCCACGCTGCTGACACACGACTGTGTGCCTAGCCCACACTGCCGACACACGACTGTGTGCCTAGCCCACACTGCCGACACACGACTGTGTGCCTAGCCCACACTGCCGACACACGACTGTGTGCCTAGCCCACCGCTGTTCACACTGCTGACACACGACTGTGTGCCTAGCCCACACTGCTGACACACAACTGTGTGCCTAGCCCACGCTGCTGACACACGACTGTGTGCCTAGCCCACACTGCTGACACACGACTGTGTGCCTAGCCCACGCTGCTGACACACGACTGTGTGCCTAGCCCACGCTGCTGACACACGACTGTGTGCCTAGCCCACACTGCTGACACACAACTGTGTGCCTAGCCCACCGCTGTTCACACTGCTGACACACGACTGTGTGCCTAGCCCACACTGCTGACACACGACTGTGTGCCTAGCCCACGCTGCTGACACACGACTGTGTGCCTAGCCCACACTGCTGACACACGACTGTGTGCCTAGCCCACACTGCTGACACACGACTGTGTGCCTAGCCCACGCTGCTGACACACGACTGTGTGCCTAGCTCACGCTGCTGACACACGACTGTGTGCCTAGCCCACCGCTGTTCACGCTGCTGACACACGACTGTGTGCCTAGCCCACACTGCTGACACACGACTGTGTGCCTAGCCCACGCTGCTGACACACGACTGTGTGCCTAGCTCACGCTGCTGACACACGACTGTGTGCCTAGCCCACCGCTGTTCACGCTGCTGACACACAACTGTGTGCCTAGCCCACGCTGCTGACACACAACTGTGTGCCTAGCCCACCGCTGTTCACACTGCTGACACACGACTGTGTGCCTAGCCCACACTGCTGACACACGACTGTGTGCCTAGCCCACGCTGCTGACACACGACTGTGTGCCTAGCCCACGCTGCTGACACACAACTGTGTGCCTAGCCCACCGCTGTTCACACTGCTGACACACGACTGTGTGCCTAGCCCACCGCTGTTCACACTGCTGACACACAACTGTGTGCCTAGCCCACCGCTGTTCACACTGCTGACACACAACTGTGTGCCTAACCCACACTGCTGACACACGACTGTGTGCCTAGCCCACCGCTGGTCACACTGCTGACACACGACTGTGTGCCTAGCCCACCGCTGTTCACGCTGCTGACACACGACTGTGTGCCTAGCCCACACTGCTGACACACGACTGTGTGCCTAGCCCACACTGCTGACACACGACTGTGTGCCTAGCCCACCGCTGGTCACACTGCTGACACACGACTGTGTGCCTAGCCCACACTGCTGACACACGACTGTGTGCCTAGCCCACCGCTGTTCACACTGCTGACACACGACTGTGTGCCTAGCCCACCGCTGTTCACACTGCTGACACACGACTGTGTGCCTAGCCCACGCTGCTGACACACGACTGTGTGCCTAGCCCACCGCTGTTCACACTGCTGACACACGACTGTGTGCCTAGCCCACACTGCTGACACACAACTGTGTGCCTAGCCCACCGCTGTTCACACTGCTGACACACGACTGTGTGCCTAGCCCACACTGCTGACACACGACTGTGTGCCTAGCCCACACTGCTGACACACGACTGTGTGCCTAGACCACCGCTGTTCACACTGCTGACACACGACTGTGTGCCTAGCCCACCGCTGTTCACGCTGTTGACACACGACTGTGTGCCTAGCCCACACTGCTGACACACGACTGTGTGCCTAGCCCACCGCTGTTCACGCTGCTGACACACGACTGTGTGCCTAGCCCACCGCTGTTCACACTGCTGACACACGACTGTGTGCCTAGCCCACACTGCTGACACACGACTGTGTGCCTAGCCCACACTGCTGACACACGACTGTGTGCCTAGCCCACACTGCTGACACACGACTGTGTGCCTAGCCCACACTGCTGACACACGACTGTGTGCCTAGCCCACACTGCTGACACACGACTGTGTGCCTAGCCCACACTGCTGACACACGACTGTGTGCCTAGCCCACACTGCTGACACACGACTGTGTGCCTAGCCCACACTGCTGACACACGACTGTGTGCCTAGCCCACACTGCTGACACACGACTGTGTGCCTAGCCCACCGCTGTTCACACTGCTGACACACGACTGTGTGCCTAGCCGACCGCTGTTCATGCTGCTGACACACGACTGTGTGCCTAGCCCACATTGCTGACACACGACTGTGTGCCTAGCCCACCGCTGTTCACGCTGCTGACACACGACTGTGTGCCTAGCCCACCGCTGTTCACACTGCTGACACACGACTGTGTGCCTAGCCCACCGCTGTTCACGCTGCTGACACACGACTGTGTGCCTAGCCCACATTGCTGACACACGACTGTGTGCCTAGCCCACCGCTGTTCACGCTGCTGACACACGACTGTGTGCCTAGCCCACCGCTGTTCACACTGCTGACACACGACTGTGTGCCTAGCCCACCGCTGTTCACGCTGCTGACACACGACTGTGTGCCTAGCCCACACTGCTGACACACGACTGTGTGCCTAACCCACGCTGCTGACACACGACTGTGTGCCTAGCCCACCGCTGTTCACACTGCTGACACACGACTGTGTGCCTAACCCACGCTGCTGACACACGACTGTGTGCCTAGCCCACACTGCTGACACACGACTGTGTGCCTAGCCCACGCTGCTGACACACAACTGTGTGCCTAGACCACCGCTGTTCACACTGCTGACACACGACTGTGTGCCTAGCCCACACTGCTGACACACGACTGTGTGCCTAGCCCACGCTGCTGACACACAACTGTGTGCCTAGCCCACCGCTGTTCACACTGCTGACACACGACTGTGTGCCTAGCCCACACTGCTGACACACGACTGTGTGCCTAGCCCACACTGCTGACACACGACTGTGTGCCTAGCCCACCGCTGTTCACGCTGCTGACACACGACTGTGTGCCTAGCCCACACTGCTGACACACGACTGTGTGCCTAGCCCACACTGCTGACACACGACTGTGTGCCTAGCCCACCGCTGGTCACACTGCTGACACACGACTGTGTGCCTAGCCCACACTGCTGACACACGACTGTGTGCCTAGCCGACCGCTGTTCACGCTGCTGACACACGACTGTGTGCCTAGCCCACATTGCTGACACACGACTGTGTGCCTAGCCCACCGCTGTTCACGCTGCTGACACACGACATTGTGCCTAGCCCACCGCTGTTCACACTGCTGACACACGACTGTGTGCCTAGCCCACGCTGCTGACACACCACTGTGTGCCTAGCCCACCGCTGTTCACGCTGCTGACACACGACTGTGTGCCTAGCCCACACTGCTGACACACGACTGTGTGCCTAGCCCACACTGCTGACACACGACTGTGTGCCTAGCCCACCGCTGTTCACACTGCTGACACACGACTGTGTGCCTAGCCCACCGCTGTTCATGCTGCTGACACACGACTGTGTGCCTAGCCCACACTGCTGACACACGACTGTGTGCCTAGCCCACCGCTGTTCACACTGCTGACACACGACTGTGTGCCTAACCCACGCTGCTGACACACGACTGTGTGCCTAGCCCACCGCTGTTCACACTGCTGACACACGACTGTGTGCCTAACCCACGCTGCTGACACACGACTGTGTGCCTAACCCACGCTGCTGACACACGACTGTGTGCCTAGCCCACCGCTGTTCACACTGCTGACACACGACTGTGTGCCTAGCCCACACTGCTGACACACGACTGTGTGCCTAGCCCACACTGCTGACACACGACTGTGTGCCTAGCCCACGCTGCTGACACACGACTGTGTGCCTAGCCCACCGCTGTTCACACTGCTGACACACGACTGTGTGCCTAGCCCACACTGCTGACACACGACTGTGTGCCTAGCCCACCGCTGTTCACACTGCTGACACACGACTGTGTGCCTAGCCCACACTGCTGACACACGACTGTGTGCCTAGCCCACACTGCTGACACACGACTGTGTGCCTAGCCCACCGCTGTTCACACTGCTGACACACGACTGTGTGCCTAGCCCACACTGCTGACACACGACTGTGTGCCTAGCCCACACTGCTGACACACGACTGTGTGCCTAGCCCACCGCTGTTCACACTGCTGACACACGACTGTGTGCCTAGCCCACACTGCTGACACACGACTGTGTGCCTAGCCCACGCTGCTGACACACGACTGTGTGCCTAGCCCACAATGCTGACACACGACTGTGTGCCTAGCCCACGCTGCTGACACACGACTGTGTGCCTAGCCCACCGCTGTTCACACTGCTGACACACGACTGTGTGCCTAGCCCACAATGCTGACACACGACTGTGTGCCTAGCCCACGCTGCTGACACACGACTGTGTGCCTAGCCCACCGCTGTTCACACTGCTGACACACGACTGTGTGCCTAGCCCACGCTGCTGACACACGACTGTGTGCCTAGCCCACCGCTGTTCACACTGCTGACACACGACTGTGTGCCTAACCCACGCTGCTGACACACGACTGTGTGCCTAGCCCACGCTGCTGACACACGACTGTGTGCCTAGCCCACCGCTGTTCACACTGCTGACACACGACTGTGTGCCTAGCCCACACTGCTGACACACGACTGTGTGCCTAGCCCACACTGCTGACACACGACTGTGTGCCTAGCCCACGCTGCTGACACACGACTGTGTGCCTAGCCCACCGCTGTTCACACTGCTGACACACGACTGTGTGCCTAGCCCACGCTGCTGACACACCACTGTGTGCCTAGCCCACACTGCTGACACACGACTGTGTGCCTAGCCCACCGCTGTTCACACTGCTGACACACGACTGTGTGCCTAGCCCACACTGCTGACACACGACTGTGTGCCTAGCCCACACTGCTGACACACGACTGTGTGCCTAGCCCACGCTGCTGACACACAACTGACACACGACTGTGTGCCTAGCCCACCGCTGTTCACACTGCTGACACACGACTGTGTGCCTAGCCCACTGCTGTTCACACTGCTGACACACGACTGTGTGCCTAGCCCACGCTGCTGACACACGACTGTGTGCCTAGCCCACACTGCTGACACACGACTGTGTGCCTAGCCCACGCTGCCGATGCACAACTGACACACGACTGTGTCGCCGGATCCAGCTCAAACCCTGTCATCAAGTCTGCGGATGACACAACAGTGGTTGGCCTTATCAGGAACGATGACGAGACGGAGTATAGAGAGGAAGTGGTGGAGTGGTCTGAGAAGAACAGCCTGAGCCTGAACATGGAGAAGACAATAGGATTCAGGAAGGTACAGACGAACCATCTCTCTCTGCGCATACATGGCTCCTCCACAGAGGGAGTTAAGTGCACCAAGTTCCTGGGAGTTCACAGCACGGATGACCTCACCTGGTCCCTCAATACCACCTCCCTGAAAAAGAAGGCACAGAAGTACCTCCACTTCCTAAGAAGATTGAGACAAGCAAAGCAAAGCCCCCCACCCCCATCTTAACTGCATTTAACAGGAGCACCACTGAGAGCATCCTGACAAGTTGCATCTCCATCTGATATGGGAGCAGTCGAGCATCGGACCTGAAGTCCCTATAAAGGACTGTGAGAACAGCTGAGAGGATCAGAGGGGTCTTCCTACCATCCACCAGGGACATTTATCAGGAGCACTGTGTATGCCGGGCTCTTAGCGTTATTAAGGACCCCACCCATCCATCCAGCATCCACTGACTCTCTACCATCAGACAGGAGACTACAATGCACAAAACCAAGAACGGTCAGGATGAGAAACAGTTTTTTCTCCCCTCGCCATTAGGCTTCTGAACTCCCTGCCACATCATATTCAAAGTGTCAGTGTTCCATACCTTACAATATTTAATATTAATGCACTTTAGTTTGTTAATTATGTGTGATTCAGCTGTAGATGTTCTCCTTACCTTCATAAACATATCATGTGTACTACTGTGCTTTACAGCCTGGTTCAGAGAAACATTTTCTCATTTCTATATACATTATATGGTTATATATGATAAATACAGTGCCTATAAAAAGTATTCCCCCCTTGGAAGTTTTCATGTTTTATTGTTTTACAACATTGAATCACAGTGAGTTTAATTTGGCTTTTTTGGCACTGATCAACAGAAAAGACTCTTTCATGTCAAAGTGAAAACAAATTTCTAGAAATTGGTTTAAATTTATTACAATTATTAAACAATATAATTGATTGCATAATTACTCACCCCCTTCAAGTCAGTATTTAGTAGATGCAGCTTTGGCAGCAATTACAGCCTTGAGTCTGTGTGGATAGCTTTGAATATCTGGACACTGCAGATTTTCCCCCATTCTTCTTACAAATCTCCTCAAGCTCTGTCAGATTGCATGGGGATCATGGGTGAACAACCTTTTTCCAAGTCCAGCCACAAATTCTCAATTGGATTGAGGTTCAGACTTTGACTTGGTCACTCTAGGACATTAACTTTGTTGTTTTTAAGCCATTCGTATGTAGCTTTGGCTTTACGCTTGGAGTCATCGTCTTCCTGGAAAACAAATCTTCTTCCAAGTCACAAATAAGAGAAAATCTGCAAATGCTGGAAGTCCTGCCAAAATGTTTCGGCTCAATATGTCAACTCTACCCTTTTCCTAGATGCTGTTGGCCTGCTGAGTTCCTCCAGCATTTTGTGTGTGTTGCTCTTCTCCCAAGTCCCAGTTCTCTTGTGGACTGCAATAGGTTTTCCTCCAGGATTTCCCTGTATTTTGCTGCATTCATTTTACCCTCTACCTTCACAAGCCTTCCAGGGCCTGCTGCAGTGAAGCATCCCCACAGCATGATGCAGCCACCACCACGCTTCATGGTCAGGATGGTGTGTTTTCGATGATGTGTGGTGTTTGGCTTATGCCAAACAGTGTTTAGTCTGGTGGACAAAAACTCAATTTTGCTTTCATCAGACCATAGAACCTTCTTCCAGCTGACTTCAGAGTCTCCCACAAGCCTTCTGGCAAACTCTAGCTGAGATTTCATGTGAGCTTTTTTCAACAGTGGCTTTCTCTTTGTCACTCTCCCATAAAGCTGCGACTGGTGAAGCACCTGGGTAACAGTTGTTGTTTGTGCAGTCTCTCCCATCTCAGCCACTGAAGCTTGTAACTCCTCCAGAGTTGTCATGGGTCTCTTGATGACATCTCTCATGCGTCCCCTTCTTGCACAGTCATTCAGTTTTTGAGGACGGCCTGCTCGAGGCAGATTTACAGCTGTGCCATATTCTTTCCATTTCTTGATGATTGACTTAACCGTACTCCAAGGGATATTCAATGACTTGGAAATTGACTTGTGCTTTTCAATAACCTTTTCAGAGTTGCTTGGAGTGTTCTTTTGTCCTCATGGTGTAGTTTTTTCCAGGATACTGACTCACCAGCAGTTGGACCTTCCAGATACAGGTGTACTTTCACTACAATCTATTGAAACACCTTGACTTCACATAGATCTCCAAAAACAGATCTCCATTTAACTAATTATGTGACTTCTAAAACCAATTGGCTGCACCAGTGTTGATTTGGTATGTCGTATTGAAGGGGATGAACACTTATGCAATCAATTATTTAGTGTTTTATATTTGTAATTAATTTAGATCACTTTGTAGTGATCTGTTTTCACTTTGACACAAAAGAGTCTTTTTCTGTTGATCAGTGCCAAGAAAGCCAAATTAAATCCATTGTGATTCAATGTTGTAAAACAATAAAACATGAAAACTTCCAAGGGGGAGTGAATACTGTTCATACCTTTAAATACCAATGAACTTGACTTGAATTGACTTGAACTTCTTCATTCAGAGGGTCGTGAGAGTGCAGAATGAGCCACCAGCACAAAGAGTGCATGTAAGCTCAGTGTCAACATTCAGGAGACGTTTGAGTAGGTATATGGACAGGAGGGGTATGGAGGTCGATGGGAGTAGGTAGTTTAAATGGTTCGGCATGGACTAGATGGGCCAAAGGGCTTGTTTCTGTGCTCTACCTTACAATGACTATGACTATCTATACCATCAATCCGACCAGATGGAAAAATAGGCTGTAAAATGACAGATGGAACCTAATGCAGACAAGTGCAAGATGTTGCACTTTGGTAGGACAACCTTGGTAGGTCTTACACTTCGAGCGGTAGGGCACCAAGGAGTGCGGTAGAACAAAGAAATCTGAGAATACATGTCCATAATTCATTGAAAGTGGAGTCACCGGTAGGTAGGTTCGTAAAGAAAGCTTTTGCCACATTTCCTCCACATATCAATGTATTGAGTACAGGGTCTCGGCTCAAAATTGTTCAGCACAGACTTGATGGGCCGAAAGGACTGTTTCTGTGCTGTAGTTTTCTATGACTCTAACCTCAGCTTTTAATATACCCAGTGTCTCAGCCACCACAGGCAACTCTGGCAATAAACTCCACAGTATCACCACACCATGGCTCAAGAAATTCCTCACCTCTGTTCTAAAGGGATGTCCTTGTATTCTGAAGCTATGCCTGCTAGTCTTGTACTTCCCCCACTATAGGAAGCATCCTCTCCACATCACTCTATTTAGGTCTTTCAATATCCAACAGGTTTTGATGAGATTCCCCACTCCATTCTTCTAAACTCCAGTGAGTACAGGCCCAGAGTCATCGAACACTATCACACGTTAACCCTTTCACTCCCAGGATCATTCCCATGAACCTCCTCTGGACCCTCTCCAGTGCCAAATCATCTTTTCTAAGATAAGGGGGTCGGCAATACTCCAGGTATGCTCTGGCCGATGTGTATGCTCAGCATCACTTCATTGCTTTTCTATTCTAGTCCTCTCAAAATGTATGCTAGCATTTGCCTTCCTTACCATCAACTCACTCTGCAGCATCCGGGGAATCCTGCACGAGGACTCCCAAGTTATTGTGCACCTCTGATTTCTAAATTGGCTTCCCATTTACAAAATAGTCTTCGCCTTTATTCCTTCTACCAAAGTTAAATTCCTATCCCTTTCTAAACTTTGTCTTTTCTTTTACTCTGGAGACTTTTGTAACCTCTCTTGCACTCTCCTCTGCTTATTTTATCCTCACTTTTCCAAGCCATTGTACTGTCAAACCTACTATTTAGTTTAAAGACACTTCATTTATCTCATCCCTCAGGTTTGCCCTATTATCTGCCTGTCCTTCCTCAGTCTTACTACACATTGCATCTGCTTGTCTACTAACTGCTCAATCTTCTGCCTGACCACTCTGGTTCCCATCCCCCTGCCAAATTAGTTTTAACAGATCTAGCAAACCTGCCTGCAAGGATATTGGTTCCCCTCGAGTTCAGGTGTAACGTATCCTTTTTATACAGGTCATACCTCCCTCAGAAGATATCCCAATGATCCAGAAATCTGAAACCCTAGCCCCTGCACCAATTCCTCAACCACACTTTCATCTGCCAAATCATCCTATTCTTACCCTCACTGGCACGTGGCACAGGCAGCAATCCAGAGATTACTACCCTTGAGGTCCTGCTTTTCAGCTTTCTACCTAACTTTCTATATTCTTCAGGATCTCATCTCCTTTCCTACCTGCAGTATGTTGTTGGTACTAATGTGTACCATGACTTCTGGCTGATCACCCTCCCCCTTTAGAATGCTGTGGGCCCAATCCAGGAGGCAACATACCATCTGCGTGCCTTTTTCACGTATGTAGAATCTCCTGTCTGCTCCTCTAACTACGAAATCCCCAATCACGACTGCACTCCTCTTTCCCCCCTTCTCTTCTGAGCCACAGAGCCAGGCTTAGTGTCAGAGACCTGGTTGTTGTCTGAGATTGTTTTAGAGCTTGTCCTTGAGCTGGTTTTACTAAGTTGAGTACATCCATTAGAAACTGTGGTTAAAAAAACTCAGTGTAGACCTAATAATGGATAAAAAGCCATCACTGATTTTGAGTGATCTGCCTCATCGATTTAGTTCATGTACTTTATCCTTCAAATTAACTGCCAGAAGACATACCCAGAGATTATTTAGAGATCAAGGATTGGTGCTTCCATTTAATGGCATAAACAATATTCAGGTTAAAACAGTAAATTGTAAAATCAAGACAAATATTGCTCTTAATTGAAAACAGTCAAGTGATTAAGGAGATTTGTGGGAAATTACATAGAAACAGATAAGTATATCAGAAATATGGATGAAATACTGAAGTGATTAATTGTCCAGTAGTTTGGAAGATCAAAAAGGTTGCAGAGTTAGCTTATAATTCTTTATATGCACTCAAAATCTATTGAAGATGTAAACGTTATTAATTCTCATATTAGTATAACATTTATAACACCTTTTCAATCAAGTACTTTATAATTTTTTAGGATCTTAATGTCATTGAAATAAATGCTTAACTGGTTTGTTTGGAGCCTTATTTGCTCATCTCCCTTTGGTCTCCTCATTATGGAAAGGATGTGGAAGCATTGGAGATGGTGCAGAGGAGGCTTACCAGGATGCTGCCTGAATGAGAGAGCGTGTATTATAAGGAAAGGATGAGAGAGCATGTATTATAAGGAAAGGATAAGAGAGCTAGGGCTTTTCTCCTTGGAATGAATGAGGATGACTTGATAGAGGTGTACAGGATAAAAGGATAGAGTGGACTGCCAGTGCCTATTTCCCAGGGTGGAAATGGCTAACACCAGAGGATGTCTCTTTCAGGTAAGTGGAGGAAAGTTTAGAGGAGATGTCAGAGGTAGATGTTTTATTTACACACAGAGAGTGGTAAGGGCCTGGAATGCACTGCTGGGGGTGGTGGTGGATGAGGGACATTTCAGAGATTCTTAGACAGGCACAAAGGCTATGTAGAAGAGAGGAGTAGTTTAAAAGGTCAGCATGACATCGTGGGCCAAAGGGCCCATCTGTGCTGTACTGTTCTTTTAAGTTTTCTTCAGCCAAGATATATTCATTTAAAAGTCAGCTGGGCTCTTAAGTATTGAAATGAAGCAATCTTGCAGACATTTCAATTACCAAAAGATCTTAGATGACAAACTGAAGCAAACATTTTCCGTTGTAGAATTCTGAAGCAAAAACAGAAACTACCAGAAATCTTCAGCAGGTCAGGCAGCATCTATGAAGGGAGAAACAAGAGTCAATTTTTCAGGTCAATGCCCTTTCATCATAACAGGCAAAATAAGAAAACACATTTGCTTCTCACTTTTCCAGTTCTGATGAAATTATACTGATCTGAAATGTTAACTATGTTTCTCTCTTTATAGGTGTTGCCTGACCTGCTGATGATTGTGTTTCATGTAACAGCCCAAAACACCATTCCTAGTATTTTTCTTGAACTATATCAGGGCAGCACCTTTAAATAAATTATGGTATTTTCTTTTTTTTTTGCACCTTTCATTAATTTAAACTAAAACTTGTTTAGCTCATTTTGTTGCCACATTTGGGGAGAACATGAACACAGGAAAATTTTGGTCATGATCTGTGGTACTGTAATCACTGAAGAATATGGCCTAGAAATTGGTTCATTCTTAAATAAGGAAGTTAAACTTTTATTTTCCAATTAACCTGGGTGGTATTTGATTGGAATTCTTGTGAAAATGTCTAATTGTGCTTTGAGTGCACAATGCTGCCTTTAAGCTGTTAATGCCTGGATCACAATGATTAATGGCTCAGCACCATCCACCTGCCAACCCATTTCTCTGCTAATTGATGTCAGGGCTCCAGTCTTTAAAGGGCACTCTCCACTAAACCATAGTATTGTTAATAAAAAAATAGAAGTAAATTATGTGCTCCTACATCACATTGAAGAGAAGCACCCTGGGAAGATGGTGGTGTGGAGAAGTGTTTGTGCACTTCACTTAAATAGTGGTGTGACATTGCATTTGTCCCCTGAATGTCCAGCCGGCCTCCATCGGTTCCTATAGAAGCAAACATCAAGTGGACATGCTGACATTTAAGCAGTGCATTTGGAGTAAGTGGCCAACAGGTAGGAAAGCATAAGCCAATTTCAGCCGCAACTATTCAAAACAAGCAATGCCCAATGGATAACAGCACTGTGCAAATCCTGCATATTGATGTCCAGCATAAGCAAGAGTGGTGGACTAACTTTGCAAACTACATAGTACTCAGATTCACCACATTTTTTGGTATTTACTCACAAAAATATTGATTTCCAGTCATATGGCACCAAACCACAGTGCCACATGATTAAATTTCTCAGCCTGGGTACCCACAAAGCCATTGTCTGTTGTTGCTTTTGCTCGTAGCACAGAACTTCAATTGAGAAATCCCAAAGAACAGCTGTTGGACAGTTCCCTTATAACATGAAAAGAACAGCTTTCTTTTAAAAGCACAAATGGACTGTACGCTAACCACTTCTAAAAACAAAGCAGTAAAACAAATCAAAACTCCGCGGTACTTTTAAGTATGCACATAACACAACTCTAAAAATAAATGAAATATTTTTATTGCTTCATTGACTGTACAGTATTCTTAATAATTAGTTCTGAAACACTAATTTAAAAATTAAATCCAAAGATCATCACAATGTATAACCAACACTTTAAAATGTCAGCTGGTGCAATATAGCTTAAATATGCATATCCACAATTATTCAATTTGTCTGAGTAAAGTAGAAGACTCCTTTTATTGTGTGTCTTTTTAACAAAAGTTTGCATTGTTTTTGCATGGTTGTTTAGAACAGCATAAATTGTCCCTACTTGGAATTAACAAATGATGAGTGAGTCGTGAAATGTCCTCAGTCAGACTTAGAACATTGTGATGCCTCCTTATTATCTCATGCGTGCACTAAATATCATCCAGCGCATATATAATTTAAAACATTAAGTAAAGAAATTAGTTCATTCCTCTACACCTGCTCAGTGCCAAAGAATCGGTAGGCATCAGTGTGCCTTTTAGATTTTCTCTTATATAGTGCTAGACAAGAAATTGAGTGATGCCAGGCTGTCTGGAATGGCCCTGTTACATAAGGATTAAGGGCAATGGTCACGGTGAAGTATTATGCTTATAGCTGTGTATGCCTGCAGGTTAGTTTCAAGGAGAAGACATCCATTAGTGACTATCTCCCTGAGAATGCACAGCCCCTTGTTGAGATCCAGGTGTTTCATACAGTTCCAATATGTCCTTTTCCCTCGTCCCTCTTGAATTCCACCATATTACTTTATCTAGTACCAATAATACTGCAAATACAAAAGTACAATCTTATCCTAAACTCTAGTATGCTGCACAATTCTGGAGCAAGAACCAGTTCATTATCCAAACTAATATTGACTAGAAACACACAAAATGTGGCAACTTGAAAGCATGGGAATTTTGCTATAATTTACTTGACATTTAACAGATATTTCACAACCCTCATTGCAACTCCAGGTCATTTCTCTACTTAGTATGTGAAAAAAATGAATGTAAAATTAACAGGAGAAATCATTCTGGTCTTGTTTTCAATAGAAATCATTGACCCGAATGAAAATTAGTTTACTAACCTATCGAGAAATAATTCTTGTGCATGTGGAGACAGTAATTAACCATGTTAAACTAGTTTCATTTCTGTAATTATTATCGCTTTATATCTAATATATGCAAATACAATTGTGTGCAAATTAGGCATGGCATTAAACACAAGTTTCAAAAATGCATGCAACCAATAATTTTCCAAATGGTCCATTTAGTATAGACTGCACTAAATGGAGACATTTGGACCAGACTGCTTTAACTTCCGGGTCTCATTTCTGTTACACCAGCCATCTCCCCACCTGAAAAGGGGGAAAAGAAGCAGCAGCTGGTTGGTTAAAATTACACTGGGCAGGACTATTACAGCTCCCCCATTCTTATTAGAATAGTCACTTAGTTATGAAAACGCCCAACAAATACTTGTGGATCTATACTCCATTTTCACATTAGGGGAGTAGAAAAATGGGCCTGAAGAAGAAAAACACAAAGCCCCTGAAGCAGAATTCTAATCTCTAGCTTTAGAGTTATGTAAAAACTCAGAGTACAGTAAAAACATTTTTCTCACCTTCAGCAACCTGTAGAATAAACACTGCCTATTTCATACGCCGGCAGTATCACGAAAGGAGATAGCTGTTAATCAAATACTGCTGCTGGCCTGTCTTGCCAAGAGAAGTTTTAAATAAAAAAATTGATTCATTAATATAAAACACACAAAGTTGGCACTTTGAGAGCCAAGATACATGTCAAGTAATTTCACTAATGAAATGAAACATTATCCTATCAATAATTAATAAATCCTAAACAGTTCAATCAGAATGGCATGACAATTTTCACTCTTGCATTTAATAATTTAGTAATACAAAAAATGTTACCAAAATTAATATTCATGAGAATTTCTTGTGTCAGTAGAGCTCAGGGTTTCAGTCAGCTTGGAGTTCATGCTTGCATTAAGTAGATACCGATACGTTATTTACCAGAACAAACTCATTCGTTACTTTCCCCAGATAGGATTCTGCATCCTGGTCATTGACCTACATCTATAACACCCCAAGGATTCCTCCACAGAGTGTGACTGCTTTCATTAGTAACAGGGCTTCTTTTCAGGCTCAAATAGCAAGTGAATGATCGCCCAGAGATCCTGGAGGTTTGTGCCCACTTTTCTGACAGCTGCCATCCACATTCCCACATTTTCTACCTATTCTTTTCACTTCAAATAGTCACTAGTTGCCTCTGCATTACAATCAATGACTATAACCAAATCAGTTTAATAGGAGTATTCCTAGTGACCTGCAGAATGTATTTCTTGCTTTTTGAATCTACATATTAAAGACAAAATGTACAGCCATCTTTGGAAGAATAAATTCAGCATAGTGGTGAAGCAAGTTGCAGAATAAGACATGGGAGTGAAATTAGACTCTTCAGCCCATTGAGTCTGCTCTGCCATTCAACCTCAGCTGTACTTTGCTTCTCAATTCCATTCTCCTGCCTTTTCCCTGTAAGCTTTGACGTTCTTACTGATCAAGACCTATCAACCTCCACTTTAAATATACCCAGTGACTTGGCCTCCACAGCCATCTGTGTGGCAATGAATTCCACAAATTCACCACCTTCTGACTAAAGAAATTCTTCTGTGCTATGCAATATTTTAGTTATGTGAAGGAATTTAATCAAAGTGACTGGGTACTTACTATGAAAATCCCATAAAATATTCAATGTATTCTCAGTTCTATACAGATATGATGTGCTTGTACACACAGCAGCATCAATACTTGCAGTGATACCCAGTGGTGGCATGCTTTGGCATCATGTGACCCACTAACGCCTCAGGTCACTCATACAAAAGTAAGGCTTCACAAAACAGATAAAGGCTGCTTCCATGCTAATTAAAGAGGTACATCCTGACCTTGTTCATGGACTTGGAGCCCAGTGTGGGAATCTTTTGGTTGCAGCCTCACGCCCTCCAGCCGACCACCACCATCCCTTCATTGCAGATGTTTTTAAGAGCACTATCACCAGATCTCTGAAATGATCCCAAAGTCCCTTGCTAAAGCCCTGGAACACAAAGTCTTTGAGCTATGCAACCAAAAGTCTAACTTTTCCTGACATGGCCTCTGTCAATACCCACCCAGCCTTTCCTCACCTCAAGAACTGCAACCTCATGAATTGCTTGCTCCATAATGGGGGAATGGCCTTTGTACACCTTTTAATGTGAAAGACTAATTCTATTATTCACAGTGCCTTGAGCCCCATGTATAGTAGAACATTCCTGCAGGTAGGGGCAGGTAAAAAAGGTAAAGAAATGCATATTTATATAGCAGATTTCACTACTTCACAACATCCCAAAACAGCCAATGAAGTACTGTTGCATTTCAGCAGCTTCCAGAGATTGTAGCAACGTGATAAAGACAAGATAGTTATTTTTACTATTGTTAATAAAATGTAAGCATTGGCTCAGACACTGGGGATAACCATTAAGCACCTGTTTCTTCTTAAAAATATGCCATGCGATCTTTTGGTTCCAGCAGACAGAGCAAATACAACCTCAGTCCAATGTCTCGGTGAAAGGACAGAAGCTCTTCTTCCTGCAACTGGAATGACAACTTCAATTGTTGTGCCCAATTCCAGAAGTCTCTGGAATGGCACTATAGACCCAGAAGCTTCTGCATCAAATGAGAGCACACCACCAACTCAGTAACTCAATAACTCAACCATGTTTTGGCTGCGTTGTGTAAAAATGATGGAATTTTTTTTAAAATCAGGCCTAAGCCAGCTTGTTTATATCTTTCCTTATGGACCCATGCCCCACAGTTCATATGTTAACACTCTTAAGAATGGAAGCCAAGCAATAAAGTAAGGACCAGATACATCAAGTAGTGAGAGATCTGGATCAAAACCAAAAAAAATTGTACTTAGAAAACACGCCATATATATACATAATTATATAGATCAGATTACTTCTTGATCATTCCAACAACATGCAAGATCAATGGTTTGACTCACATTCTATTCATCCCATATATACCTTTCTATGAACAGATTGCCTTTTTATCACTCTTGTTACAGCTCTAATCAATCAAATCATTATGTTTTATCCCAATGCATATAGTTCCAAGGAACCCAATTACTTTCTACACTGTTATATAGGTGCAGAGGATCAAATCAAGTGCCTATTAATTTCCATTATATAGCATCACAAAATTCTGGTACAATAATTAAATATATAACCCAAATTTAAATTGCTCCTCTATTATTCATATTTCATTGTTTAGCTTTCTTGGGCTCATCAAGACACCAAGACACGATAGAAATAAAATCAAATGCACATTAACCTCATACTCTTGAACAACTGAACTGAAATGAACTTAAGTTATTACTAGGAATAAGATTTTATAAAATAAAAATTTCTTTTGAGATTGAAACGACCAATTATGCAGGAGCCAGCATCTAAGTAACCCCTGTTCCTCAGGGCACAGGTCAAGAACCCTACCATGCCCAATCTCTATTATTTTTATGTTAATTTTCAGACCTTTCTGCAGGGGCTATAGCTTGTGCTTGCAATACTCATAGTCCATGTGATGCAGTGGGTATGAGAAGCTTGGAGCCCCCTTACTGCTTGTATTTCGCTATTGCTAAGAGACTGTCCGTGGAATAATGGCAATAAATGGCTTCCCCGCTCTCAACTCTTTAGCAATTTGTGGGCCAGAGACTTAGTATGACAATGGCAACCAGGTGGGGTCAAGCCACATCTACTTCTTAGTAGAACAGTCTTTGATTTGGCCCTAAACAAGACCACTCCCTCACTTCTTTATCCAGCACATTGATGCCTGGACTAGAGCCACTTCCTCCTCTTGTACAGAAGACCAAAGCTTCATTACATCAACTGCCAATTTCCACTCTTCCCCCAACTTTCATATAATCCATTTCTAAATCTTAATTTTCCTTTCTTGTCTCCTTGGGCGTTGGTTAACAATCAAAATCCATTACAAGCCCACAGATTCCCATAGCTATCTTGACTACCTCTCATATTGCTTTTTGAAAGGACTTTATTCTATTCTCTGAGTTTCCCCAGCTCTGTCATATCCATTCTGACAAGGATGCCATCCAACAACAATGCTTTTGAGGTGACTTCCATTTTTCTTAAACACGGCATCGTAGGTGACAGTTCTCAACCGCATCAGTTTCAATTCCAGCATTTCTGTTCTTACCTCCTCTTTCCGTTCAGAGCTTCTAACCTATCAACCTTCACATTCAACAAATTACCCTTTAATTTCCACCACTTTCAGCACCTTCAGAGGATCTATCCTGGGCCCAACACATTGATGCTATCAAAAAGAAGGCACGCTAGCCGCTCAACTTCATTAGGAGTTTGAGGAGATTTGGTAAGTTACTATCAACATGCAAATTCCTATAGAGATGCAGTGGAGAGTATTCTGAACTTGGAACGGGGACTCCAACGCACAGGATCACAAGATTCCACCAAGGGTTATAGACTCAGCCAGCTCTATCATGGGCAAAACCCTCCCCACCATCTAGAACCTCTTCAAGAAAGCAATATCCATCACTAAGGGCCCTTAACACCTGGTGTCAGGAAATGTAGAGAAGGCTTGACCCAAACACAGAGCAGTGGAGATGATTTGGCAGTTAGCGATAACTTAAATAATAATTGGCAAAATAACAAACCACAAGAGACCACAAAACAATAGAGAACAGATACCAAGCACAACAAGGCAAGAAGATAACTGGAGGCTGGCTGCTTCATATGAGTGAGCAGGGATTGTGGATAAGAGCTGGGTTTAAATAGGCTGCAAGTGATGAGTTGGAAACGAGTAGCGGGTGACTCTTGTTAGCTGGGCGGAGACTGGGAGAAGCCTGCCTTGCCTGTGATCTTGAGGGGTGGCAGCTAGAGACCGTTGGTGACTGGGTTGATGTGATGGGCAATCTTAAAGGGACCAATCAACTGGAGTGAGAGCTCTTGGGAGTCAGTGCCCAGGGGCAGATCTCGGGTGGGCAGTCAATCACGGTTCCCAGGTCAGCGTACTCTGGCTGGGTGCTGACTGTAGTTAGCTTGGCGGCAGTAGGCGTGGTTGGCAGCTAGAATGGCCTTCCGTGCCCTCATCCAGGCATTCCGGTAGTGGTGAACCATGGCTCTGGAGAACAGGTCCATCACTGCCATGATCATCGTAGCCCCATCAGAAGGTGGCAAACCTGTGGTGTAATTTATGACGAAGTGGGACCACAGGCACTGAAGGACCAGCAGGGGCTACAGGAGCCCAGAGGGCCGCTGGTTGGATGAATTGGACTGGGAGCATTGAGGTCAGGCGATGACAAACTGAAGTACATCGGCCATCATAGCGTGCCACCAGAACCAATGTCTCAGAAAATCCAGAGTCCGTTGTGCCCCTAAATGGCTGAAGAAGGGTAAAGAGTGGGCCCACTGGAGTGCCTCAGAGCGCAGCAGCGTACATGTGGCTATTAGATGTGTTACCCGGAGCAGGCCCTTGCTGCAGGGCCTGGCAGATCTGATTCTCAAGGTTCTGGGTGATTGGGGCAAGGATCTGGGGGATGGAATGATGAGCTGAGTGTTAATCTTCGTTTCAGCTGGGTTGAACTGTCATGAAAGGGCGTCGGCCTTTGTGTTCTAGGAGCTGGGTTGGTAGGAGATGGTGAAGTTGAATTGCTCAAAGAAGAGGGCTGGTGGTCAGATCAGGTCAGGAAGGGCTTGATGTTTCTGATCAGCCAATGTCTCCATTCAAGGCCAATTTGATGGTGAGTAGCTCCCTGTCCCCTACTCCATAACGGTGCTGTGTAGAGTTGAACTTGTGTGAGAAAAAGGCACAACAGTGTGCTTTCCTGTCTTGTCCTCGCCAGCAGAGGGTGGCCCCGACACCCACATCAGATACATCCGCTTCTCCCACAAAAGGTCCAGAGGGGTTTAGATGGCAGAGGATGGGAGCAGTGGGGAAGCATCTCCTGAGTTCCTCTAAAAGCAGCAGCAGACCAGAGGAGCAGCAACTTGGCGGTAATTTCTGATTAACTTCCGATAGAAGTTGGAGAAGATCAAGAAATGCTGTAGCTGTTTGCGGGAGCGCGGTCGAGGCCATTCAACAATGGTGCATGCTTTCTCTAGATCCATGGTTAAAGAGTCACAATGCGTGCTGGCAATATTGAAGCCCAAGTGTAGAGGAACGACAGACTTACTTCAGATGTAGTGATGGCGAAGAAAGTTTATTCATAATAATTCCAACAGACCATCGGTGGCTCGGCTGAGCAACACCATGAGAAGAAACATTCTTAAAACTAGACTGCATTACAAGGAGTGAGTCGCTCAAGAAAAACACAAGAAACTATAAATGATTTACGACTGCTGTTAAACAACAATTAATCAATTCAGGTGCTCTTAAAACCTCAGAGTCCAACGCTTTCCGATGCCCCGCACAGACCCGAAAAACTCATTAGAGAAAGGACATAACCCAGGAGGGAGAAGATTGGGGACTGAAACTAACATTTTTTATACTTGCAGTACAGTTAGTTTTCAAGAAGATGCTGAAGGACTGATTGAACGTAACAGACGTGTCTTGGGGGAGGTGTTTGGAGAAGATGAGGATGCCATCGAGGTAGACAAACACATACCTGTGTAGCATGTCTTGGAAGATCTCATTGATAAAGGCTTGGAAAACAGCTGGACTGTTGGAAAGTCCAAAAAGCTTCTCCAAGTAGACCCAACCGGTTCCCCTCTGCCCCCACTCCTCGCCAACTAGTGGAACGTGTCCTCAATCTCAATAATTTCTTCTTTGGTTCCTCCCACTTCCTTCAAACAAAAGGTGTAGCCATGGATCCCAGCTATGCCTGCCTTTTTGTCAGCTACATGGAACAGTTTATGTTCCAAGCCTACACTGGTGTCACACCCCAACTTTTTCTGCACTACATCGACGACTGCATTGGGGCTGCCTCCTGCACCCATGTCAAGCTCGTCAACTTCATCAACTTTGCCTCCAACTTCCACCCTGTCCTCAAATTTACCTGGTCCATTCCTGACACTTCCCGCCCCTTTCTCAATCTCTCTGTCTCTATCTCTGGAGAAAGCTTATCTACTGATATATTTTATAAACCCTCTGACTCTCACAGCTATCTGCACTATACCTCTTCCCACCCTGTTCTAAAAATGCTATCTCCTACTCTCAATTCCTCCATCTCTGCCACATCTGCTCTCAGGATGAGGCTTTTCATTCCAAAACAAAGGAGATTGTTCCTTCCTCCTTCTTCAAAGAAAGAGGCTTCCCCTCCTCCACCATTAACGCTGCCCTCAACTACATCTCTTCCGTCTTCCCTCACCCCACCACACCAGGGACAGGGTTCTTGTCATCACCTACCACCTACCCCACCACCCTCTACATCCAGCACATAATTCTACGTAACTCCCACCATCTCAAACAGGATCCCACCACCAAGCACATCTTTCCCTCCCCCCCCCCCCATTTTCTGCTTTCCGCAGGGATTGCTCCCTATGCAACTCCCTTTCTATTCGTCCCTCCCCACTGATCTCCCTCCTGGCACTTATCCTTGCAAGCAGAACAAGTGCTACACCTGCCCCTACACCACCTCCCTCACCACCTTTCAGGGTCCCAAACAGTCCTTCCAGGTGAGGCAACACTTCACCTGTGAGTCTGTTGGGGTCATCCGCTGTATCCGGTGCTCCCGGTGTGGCCTCCTGTATATCGGTGAGACCTGGTGTAGATTGGGAGACTGTTTCACCAAGTACCTCCACTCCGTCCACCAGAAAAAGCAGGATCTCCCGTTAGCCACTGATTTCAATTCTACTTCCTGTTCCCATTCCGACACATCAGTCCATGGCCTCCTCTACTGTCAGGATGGGGCCACACTGAAGTTGAAGGAGCAACGCCTTATATTCTGGCTGGGTAGCCTCCAATCTGATAGCTTGAATATCAATTTCTCTAACAACTGGTAATGCCTCACACCCCTCCTCTCCTTCACCATTCTCCATTCCCATTTCCCTCTCTCACCTTATCTCCTTACCTGCCCATCACCTCCCTCTGGTGCTCATAAGAACATAAGAAATAGGAGCAGGAGTAGGCCATCCAGCCTATCGAGCCTGCCCCGCCATTCATTAAGATTGTGGCTGATCTGTCCGTAAACTCAGCTCCATCTACCTACCTTTTCCCCATAACCCTTAATTCCCCTACTATGTAAAAATCTATCTAACTGTATCTTAAATATATTTAGTGAAGAAGCCTCAACTGCTTCCCTGGGCAGAGAATTCCACAGATTCACCACTCACTGGGAAAAACAGTTTCTCCTCATCTCCATCCTAAATCTTCTCCCCTGAATCTTGAGGCAATGTCCCCTTGTTCTAGTCTCACCAACCAATGGAAACAACTTTCCTACTTCTATCTTATCTATCCCTTTCAAAATTTTGTATGTTTCTATAAGATCCCCTCTCATTCTTCTGAATTCCAGAGAGTACAGTCCCAGACGATTCAATCGCTCCTCATAGGTTAACCCCTTCATCCCTGGAATCAACCTGGTGAACCTCCTCTGCACTGCCTCCAAAGCCAGTATATCCTTCCTCAAGTATGGAGATCAGAACTGCGCACAGTACTACAGGTGCGGCCTCACCAGTACCCTGTATAGTTGCAGCATGACCTCCCTGCTCCTGAATTCAATACCTCTAGTAATGAAGGCCAACATTCCGTTTGCCTTCTTAATAACCTGTTGTACCTGCAAGCCAACTTTTTGCGATTCATGAACAAGCACTCCCAAGTCCCTCTGCACAACAGCATGCTGCAATCTTTCACCATTTAAATAATAATCTGCTCTTCTATTACTCCTTCCAAAGTGGATGATCTCTCATTTACCAACGTTGTATTCCATCTGCCAGACCTTGGCCCACTCACTTAACCTATCTATATCCCTCTGCAGACTCTCCACATCCTCTGTACAATTTGCTTTTCCACTCAGTTTAGTGTCATCAGCAAATTTTGCTACACTACACTCAGTCTCCTCTTCCAAATCATCAATGCTTCTCCACCGTTTCTTTCTTCTATGGCATTCTGTCCTCTCCTATCAGATTCCCCCTTCTCCAGCCCTTTATCTCTTTCACCAATCAACTTCCCAGCTCCTTACTTCACCCGTCCTCCCTCCTGGTTTCACCTATCACCTTGTGTTTCTTCCTCCCCTCCCCACACCTTCTAACTCTGACTACTCATCTTTTTTTTCTTCAGTCCTATGAAAGGTCTCGGCCCGAAACTGACTGTACTCTTTTCTGTAGATGCTGCCTGGCTTGCTGAGTTCCTCCAGCATTTTGTGTGTGTTGCTTGGACTTCCAGCATCTGCAGATTTTCTCTTGGTTATGACCAAGTATTCCTAGTGGCCAGTGGGTGTTATGAATGCTGCCTTCCACTCATTCCCCTGGCCGATGTGGATCAGGTTGTATGTGCTCTGTAGATCCAGTTTAGTGAAGATCTGGGCCCATGGAGTTATCCATCAAGGGGAGAGGGTAATGGACTTAATGGTGAATTTGTTGAGTCCACTATAGTCAATACAGGGATGAAGACCCCTATCTTTCTTTTTGACAAAGAAGACACCTGTATCGGCTGGGAACTCAGATGGTTGAATGAAGCCGTGTTGTAGCGCTTCGCCAATACAGTTGTTCATGGCTGGGATCTCAGAAGGGGAGAGCAAGAACAGACATCCTCGGTGAGGACAGGTGCCCTGGAGGAGGTTTATCGTGCAGTCGTGTAGCCTGTGAGGCGCCAGGTCAATGGCCTCCCTTTTACTGAAGGCGATGGCTAAGTCGTGGTTTTCCTGTGAACGTTCGGTGATGTTGAAGGTTTCGTCTGTCTCCACGGATTTACAGGGTGAAGTCAACTAAGGCTGCAGGCAGCTGGGTCCCCAACAAAGCAGTGTACCAGGTGAGCAGGCGAAGTGTGGGTCATGACTGGACAGCCGCTCTCTCGCAACCCAAGAGGAGAGGAGTGCTGGGTGAGTCGATAAGTAGGAACTGGATGGACTCATGGTGCTCTTTGATGCTCGTGTACATTCTGACCATCCCAGAAACCATCAACGGCCGTGGATCAGAAGGGTGCGAGATAGACTCAGTAGAGAAACCAAACTGCACTCACAGAGTCCAGTCCAGAATGTTGCCTGCTGTGCTGGAATCCACCATAAGCTTTCTTATTGAAACGTATAAAATTCTAAAGGGATTGGACAGGCTAGATGCAGGAAGATTGTTTCCGATGTTGGGGAAGTCCAGAACGAGGGGTCACAGTTTAAGGATAAAGGGGAAGCCTTTTAGGACCGAGATGAGGAAAATCTTCTTCACACAGAGAGTGGTGAATCTGTGGAATTCTCTGCCACAGGAAACAGTTGAGGCCGGTTCATTGGCTATATTTAAGAGGAAGTTAGATATGGCCCTTGTGGCTAAAGGGATCAGGGGTATGGAGAGAAAGCAGGTACAGGGTTCTGAGTTGGATGATCAGCCATGATCATACTGAATGGTAGTGCAGGCTCGAAGGGCCAAATGGCCTACTCCTGCACCTATTTTCTATGTTTCTGTGTGCACAGAGCCACTGCCCCCCTTCCACCTACCCCATAGTCAAAAACACAGCGCATCTTAGCGGTGAATTCCTCATATTTACTGCAAATGCTGGTATTACTGTCCCAGTTAGCAGTGGCCCAGGTCAGAGCTCACTCAGTCAAGAGAGATGATGAAGGCAATTTTGGCCCGATCCGTACAATACAGAGATGGCCGGAGCTCGAAGTGTAAGATGCACTGGGCCAGGGAGTTGCAGCACTGGGTTTGCAATCGAAGCATTCAGGCCCTGGAATCCAGGGCTCAGAGGGAGAAGGTTGACAGAGAGTGACGAGCAGGTGGTCAATGGTTTCCTGCTGCTTCGGGATGGTGGAAGACTTCCTTCAGGTGAGCAAACTCTGCTGGGTCAACCACTGCTTCACCCATCCCATCAACCACTGCTTCACCCATCCCGTCAACCACTGCTTCACCCATCCCATCAACCACTGCTTCACCCATCCCGTCAACCACTGCTTCACCCATCCCGTCAACCACTGCTTCACCCATCCCATCAACCACTGCTTCACCCATCCCGTCAACCACTGCTTCACCCATCCCGTCAACCACTGCTTCACCCATCCCATCAACCACTGCTTCGCCCATCCCGTCAGGAAATGTAAAGGAGGTTTGACCCAAATGCAGAGCAGTGGAGACGAGTTAGCAGTGAGTAATAACTTTACTAATAAGCTGAAAATCACAAGCCACGAGGAGCCACAAAACAAGAGAGAACAAATACTTAACATGACAAGGCACAAGGTAACTGAAGGCTAGAGAGTCTGGTTGAGTCTGGCTGGTTTGTGTGAGTGAACAAGGACTGTGGATAGGTTTAAATAGGCTGCAGATCATGAGTTGGAAATGAGTGGCAGGTGACTCCTGTTAGCTGGGTGAAAACTGGCAGGAGCCTGCACATGCAGGACATGCCCTCTTCTTGTTACAACCATCAGAGAGGAGGTGCAAAAGGCCGAAGACGCACACTCAATGATTCAGAAAGATTCTTCTCCTCTGCCATCAGATTTCTGAATAGTCCATGAACACAACCTCAGTATTTTTGCACTGTTGATTTATTTTATAAGTTATAGTAAATGAATTCTTTGCACTGTACTGATGGTGCAAAACAACAAATCTTACATCATATAAACAGTGATAATAAACCTGATTCTGATGACAGCACCCGCAGATCCTTCCTTCCCTTCCATTTTCATTTCAAACAGACCATTCTCTCTGTGACTTCCCGGTTTACTTATCCACCGTCATCAACGCCTCACAGCAGCTTCCCATGCAACTGCAGGAGATGGAACACATGCCCTTTTAGCTCTTCTCAGCCACCAGCTAGGGGTCTGAACAGTCCTTCCAGGCAAAGCGACACAACTTCCAAATTTAGTATACTACATTCAGTTGCTCAGCCTACTGTACATTAGAGAGACAAAACACTTGCCTGTGTGATGTCCATAGGATTTCCAGTGGCATGATACTTTAATTCTCCATCCCACTCCATCCTTGACTTCTCTGTCTTTGGCTGATGAAGCCCAACATAAGCACCGAGTTACACCTCACTTTCAGACCCGGCATGTTACAGTTCTCAGGGTACAACAGTAAAATCAATGAACATCAGACAATCTGAATCTGAACTGACTAGTTCTGATGAAAATCAAAAACACTCCAGATGCTAGAATAAAATCAGAAACTTCTGGAAACATCAGTTCTGATGAAGGCTCTTTCCTTGCTTCGGTGCTGTCTAAACTAATGAATGTTTCCAGCATTTTGTTGAAAGGTTATCAACTTGTTAAAACATGTAAACATGTTTTAACTCTCATCTGCCCCCTGACCTGTTAAATACTTCCAACATTTTCATTTCAGAGTTCCAGCATTGTTTTATTTCTCTCTGCTTACTCACAACCCCCTCCAAGCAAATCAGCTGTAGTTAACAATGCTTCACCGTGTTTTCTCATCCAGTGTCTTTCATTCTCTCTTGGTCACCACCATACCTCATCGTATGCAATTCTTTGTTTTCAATTACTTCATATTCTATTGTTCATATTTTCTCATGATGTAGAGGGAAGCCATTAAGTTTATTCTAACTCTGAGAGAAAATCCCATAGATCTAATTTCCCCTGTAACCAATACCCTCTCACATGCCCATCAAGGGAGGGTCCACAGGAGGCTTACGAGAAAGATACCAGGAATGAAAGGGTTAATGCATGAGAGGGTTAATGTACTCACTGGAGATTAGAAGAATGAAGTGGAGATCTCATTGAAACCTACGGAATATTGAAAGGTCTAGATAGAGTGGACATGGTGAGGATGTTTCCAATGGTTGGAGAGTTTAGGACCGAGGGGACAGCCTCAGAATAGAAGGCAGATTTGATGGGCTGAATGGCCTAATTCTGTTTCTATATCTTATAGTCTTACCCTATCCAGATTGTCCTATCATCTACCTTTACAAGGGATAAGTTGATGTCACAACCAGGAAAGCTCACCAACACCTCTATCTCTTCAGGAGGCTAAAGAAATTTGGCATGAACCTGTTGACTGTTAACAATTTTTATAGATGCACCATGAAAAGCATTCTGTCTGGTTGCAAAACAGCTCGGTATGGCAATTGCTCTGCATGTGGCCGCAGGAAACTGCAGAGAGCTGTGGACACAGCTCAACACATCACATGAACCAGCCTCCCCTCCGTGGACTCTGTCTATTCTTCTTGCTGCCTCAGTAAGGCAGCCAGCATGATCAAAAACCCCATCCACCTGGATATTCTCTCTTCTCCCCTTTCCCATTTGGCAGAAGATACAAAAGACCTGAATGCATTTACAACCAGACCCAAGGACAGCTTCTATCCCACTCTTATCAGACTCATGACCAGACCACTCGTACAATAAGATGGACTCTTGACCTCACAATATGCCTCATTATGATCTTGCACTTTATCATTTACTGCACTTTTTTGGTAACTTTTACGCTTTCTTCTGCATTTCTATTGTTTTGTCTTATTCTAACCCCAATGCACTGTGTAATGATTTGATCTGTACGAACAGTATACAAGACAAGCTTTTCACTGTATCTTGGTACATGGGACAATAATAAACCAATACTAATACCAATACTTTACAGTGACCAACGATCCTCTTAATGAGGATGTCTTTACCTCATAGGTGAGGACTGGAGCACCTGTGTGGAATTCATGCAGGGAGAACTCGCAAACCCCACACGGACAACAGTGGAAGTTAGAATTTAACCTGGATTGCTGAACCAGTGAGGCAGCAGTACTACCTGCCACATCACTGCGCTGCCTGCGGTGTCGACTAATAAAGGAAACACTGGTAGAGTTAATGAATGTTGCTCTGGGAAAACTGTGCCCTCTGGATGAATAGCACTGGATGTCAAAAGACCATTTTGTATTGTGCTTGTGATTCTGCAACGGAATCCCGAAACAATATTGAAATAACTCCTGTTTTCTGAATTAAATTACAAAATTACTGATTAAATACACTAAGGTACTAATGTAAAAATATTGCAAGTTGGCTGATTTGAAATGCAGGTTTCAAAATCCCCAAACAAACCATCAACCAGAGCCAGGAATAAAATTAGTGGATAAATTATTCTTGTACTAATCACAAACCAAATGAATTTAGATATTGCAAACTATTTTTGATGTTTTGAAACTGCAGAAGTCCCCCGAAATGCAATGTAATTCAGATGCTGTAGTACAGTGGAGATTTTTTTTGGAATAATTATATTTTTGTCAGAAAAATGACAACATGTGGGAAGTGATAATGAAAGGAATTCAATATGGCCATCATTCTCACATCCCAGGGATGAAGTTTTCCTCAGGGACATATTTAAAAATCACCATGCTGCAGTAAAATAATTAAAAAATGATTAATTCACTTTTGTGCTGTGACTGGTACTGTGATTTTGTAGAGATTTTGATTAAATTGGCCATTTAAAAGGAGCAGTAATCCTTCACAGGAACTTTTGAGCACTTCATCTGACTGAGCAGTATAAGACATGTAGGCTCAAATATGGATACATTTGATTTTAGTTTAAAAAGATTACAAATTAATTGATAAATTAAAATATAATACCAAGGTTATTTTGTTATTTTAGAAGGAAGAAACGACAGCCAATCTTAATTTTCCATTTATAATAATTTATTTTAAGTCATATAAATGTTATTTCCAAATCAATTAATTTTTCTGCATTCAGCAAAATCTGAAAAAGGACCACTGAAGATAAGAGGCAGGAGAATTGGAAACATCATAGGTAAGAGTGTTCATGCAGTTAGATAAACTCCTAACCTGAAATGAAAATGACACCACAATGTGAGACTGGGTGAAAATCTTGAAACTTTCATTGAGCTAAAATGTTAAATCAAGAGTAACTGAAAATACAGCTAAAAATACCAGACCAAATGAGGTCAGGAAAGAAAAAAATTGGAGTTTTCTATTTTAAACGAAGAACTTTTAAGTGAAAAAAGGTGAGTAGAACACATGTGTAGAACACTCCAGCTTCTCCTGGCTACGCATTTTTTTAAATTACAATTCCTGGTTTTGTTCTACTTCACCTTTACCAGCAGGTGAGATCGGCCAAAATATGCCCAATGCATGCTCTACTCAGTTAAATCCAAAATAGCAACCAACCTCTTTTGTTCACTTGGGTAAATTTGTATATTTGAAGAAATCTGCTACTGAAAATAAGTGATACGAAGGTCACTTAGCCTTAAGACCCCTTTTGAGTGCTGTTAACAAGAGCGAAGTTTCCCCTACACTTTTTAGGATACTACTACCACCTCATTTCCACCCAGGAAATATCATGGGGGCACCATAAAATAAAATTGTTTACATGATATTGTTGATAGAAGTCCATTAATCACCAGAAGAGTAGCACAAATGCAACAATAAAACTGAATACATGTTAAATATTTATTCAATCTTTTGTACTGTTGAGTGTTTTGAAGTATTCATTGCTCGTCAACTTGATATTTTTAATTAAGTAGCAGATTAGCAACTTAGGCATATCACAGCAAAAAAAATCCTCATTAATAATACAGATTGGGGATTTAAAACAATGTGCAACCATCACATCTCACTTGACAGCTAAATTTATTGTAACATGCACATTTAAAGCTGAATTCTTGTCAGTTGTCTATGCAAAGAAGAAATTTCCTATTGTTAACAAACATAAGAAAGCCCCAATGTGAACATCAGATAATGAAAGGAGCACAGTCCTTATCATAAACGTTAGCAATGAGCCCTTTCAGCAAGTTAACAATATGTACTTTCATTTTCACTCCTCTCAAATGGGGAAGCCTCAGAGCAGTTCAATATTGTTGTAATGTGAGTATTATTAAAAGTAAGTTAATACTAATCGGGAAGCTGTTGGAAACAGGAGGCTGGTTCCGGAGTCGGCGGGGTTTTTACTCCCAGTGTGCATTGTATATAGTTCCACCACCCAGGCCGCACGAGGTACCTGGAAGCCTCTGTATTGTAAATATCATTTGCCGTCCCAGATAAAGATGTTCTTTTGGACATGAACTTGTCGAGTGGTCCTTTTTTTAAAGTAGAAGTTACCAAATGATGTGAAGCAAGGGTGTGTGCTGACCTCCGTGCTGTTCAATGTACATGGAGCTTAGAAAAATAGAGGGCTCTGCGCTAGGGAAATTCTAGGTAGTTTCTAGAGTAGGTTACATGGTTGGCACAACATTGTGGGCTGAAGGGCCTGTAATGTGCTGTAGATTTATATGTTCTATGTACTCAACCACACGGTCAGGAACCTTGAACATGGGGTGTTCTTACAGTACAGACTTGATGGAACATTGTTTGATGTGCGTCGCACAAAATCCAAATCTAAGACGGTTAAAAGACTCATCCTCAAAGCACTCTATGTGGACGACTGTGCTCTAATGTCTGATCTGCAACTGGTTATTGACAGGTTTGCAGAAGCCTTGCATCCGTTTGGCCTCGCCATCGGTTTAGACAAACCAGAGGCCGTATTTCAGTCTGCTCCTAGATCCGCTGCTGTGCTGCCTTCCGTCACCGTCAAAAGTACTACACTGAGGGTAGTAAAGGACCTGTACCCTAGTGCTGCTTCAGTGATATCCTTAATTGGACTAGAATTGGTCGCTTGGCTTAGTGGTAGAGTGACAGATTGTGGCAAGTGCAATGCTGTTGCAGCTGGTCAGGAAGACTTCATGGATGGCCAGTTTTGAGTTGTAAGATGTTGTTTGCATTCTCAGGATGTTAACATCACAGGCAAGACGAACATTTAATGTTGATCCTGAACTGCCTTGAAATGAACGCTAGACAATTTCGGAGACCAGATAAGTCAATCACATGTTGGCTGAGATGAGGTAAGGACAACAAACTTACTCCCCCCAAAAAAATCAGTTAACTAAGTATCTTTGTCATCTCTCCTGAAATATTGTTCATTAATTTTAACTGACATTAAATTATATTGAATAATAATTGCTGATACTTGAAACATTTTCCGAATTCAAGATTTTGAAATTTAAAGGACTATATTAAATAGATCCTCATGTCTGGCTAGTGGGAGGCAGGGGATCGTACATATCAGGTAATGGTTAATATCTGAGCAGACAATGCAGGGAAAAGGAATTGAGCTGTCAGAACTTTATCCTGTTCTATTGCTGGGAGATTTTCAGTATTTCGCTTAATGTTGGAAAGGAAAATGCACTTTAGACTTTTTCAGCTCACCTTCTTGCATCTGCCTCTTCTCATATCATAAAGTCATACAGAATGAAAAAAGGCCATTTAGCTCACCATGTCAATGGGCACCCATCTGTATGAATCCTACCTTCCAGCACTTAGCCTGTAGGCTTTAATGCCTAAGTGATTTAAGTGCTCATCTAGACACCTCTTAAATGCTGTTAGCACTGAAGTTTGCACCACTCTTTCCAACAGTACGTTCCAGGTACTCACCACTCTCTGGATGAAAAGGGTCCCCCTCCAATGCCCTCTAATTCTACAGTATCCCCCCTCCCCACAATGCAAGTGTACGCTGGGTACAGAACCTGAGGGCCAGTTATCTTCAGCATTGTGTTGATTGAGCAGGCACTGGGCATTTTCTTGTGTGATAGGGATGTACATAAACAAGTAGGGCTATTTTATGCAAATTCTCCTCTGCCAATCCTGTGTGACTGCGCAATCAATGTAGTACTGAGGATAGCTTTATGACCAATGCCTGCTTATAAAGGAGGATCTCAGTGAAGAAAGGCAGCAGGAAAAAGAAGCTAAGTATACATTTATTTCTGGTATCACAATGCCACATCCACCTCTTATGATCTACCAACAACTTTTTGAAATGCATTCATTACTTTGTGGTGTTAAGTCCTACTGGCATGGAAGGCAAGTGTAAGGTAAGTGACTGGCTTACTTGGATGACCAACACCCAGAAGTATCAGCAAATTCAGGTGCGCACATCATAATACAATTTATACCATCCACAAGAAATTGGTTCCTGTTGTGAAAGATTTCTGTTGTTGGCCAATTGAATTTACAATTGAAATACCACCTCTCTTGGGTGCTCAAATAATTTAATCTTGATCTCATCTTTTTATTCAGCTGACATGTAATTATTTGGAGTTTTTAACTTTTTACATGTAAATGTAAGCATTTTCCCATCCATAATGAAAAGCAATAAGAGTCCAGAAATTAATATTCAAGGAATGTGTAAAGTTTAACACATTCACATTGTATTTCTCTGTCCATAGCTTAATGGAAAAGTATAAACTGCAGATGCTGGAAATCTTGAGTAATATATATGTTGCTGGAGGAACTTAGCAAGTCAGGAAGCATCTTTGGGGTAAAGATTTCATGGAGGTCAAATACCAAGAAAATTACTTACCTTGATGTGAAGCTTTTAACTTTCTTCCTGTTGTTTGTTCCCTCTCCATCCATCAGAAATAACAATGCATTATTTCATCATCGTCTGGCAGGTCCCTTTCAAATTAGAATCTCAATAAGTGGGGTACACATTTTGACAATGTTAGCACTCATGCTTTAACCGATCGGGAATGGTGTCAGATTAGGAAACATATTGTCTGCATGTCCTATACCACACTCCTGAGACTTGAATACCATGGTTGTACAGTTTTATGACAATATAAGGTTCTATGCCTGTATCCATTCCTATTATCTCAGGAATCATATGGAGTGAACACGAGGTTCAGTAGAAACTAAGGTGCTTGTGAGCTGACCCTTCATTTATTTGTTCCCCTCCCCCTTGCAAGAAAGTTGAACATTCGGAGGAGGCTGGAGTAAGAAAGAAGAATTAATAAAAAATAGTGTTTATGTGTGTAAATAAAATCTGCCCAGTGTTGCTGCCTGCACAATGATTTTTGTCTTAAAATTGTGCAGTTTCAATCACAAGGTTTATAAATTATTTATTGAAGTGTTGAAAGGAATTGTAAATACCTATTTAATATTAAACTCTCTTTTTTGAAATTGAAATGTTCTGAAGGTACTAAAATGTTTAATTTTTGCTGCAACTTCCTTGGGGTAATTTACTTAATCCAATCCTGATTTAAAGACTAAGAATCACCCCTGAAGACTCATATTCTGTGTCATCTCTTTACATAATCATTTGACCTATGACCCCTGGGGTCAGTCTGTCATTTTTAAAAGCCTTAGTGGGTCCCTTTTGCTGTCTGCCAGCATCTTTAGTGATCAATCATGGAGGTGCTTGTTACTCTCCTGTGGGCAAATCCTAAAGTCCAGCAGCAGCCAAGCGTGCGAGAAGCAAGCACAGAGCAATCACTCTGCCTCATCAGACGTTTAGCCCTAATGAAAGGGTTAGCCAGTGAAAACAAGCTCAGAATTAATCAACTGGCATGCATAACTAAAGCTCTGTCCTGTGCAATTGTTCAGAATACAAAATCAGATTTAAAAACAGGTGCAAATTAATAGCATTAAGCATGACAGTTTAAGTAGTATCGCAGTCTCTGCTTCCTTCTCAGAGTTTTGTGCCTGAAGCCCAAGTTTAACTGTGCCTGGCTGTACACTTTAACATAAAATCACATTAGTCCTGCCCTGTGTCCAAATCTATCAGTAAATCCTAATAGGATTCTTGGATTCACTCAAAGCTATATATATGAAGAGACATTCGTGTGCAGGCAAATGGATCACAGGATGTCTGTTGGATGAGTAAGAGGGCTTACAGTTTGCTCCTTTCTGAGTTTCTGTACTGGCAAGCCCTTATTCACTTACCTTGGATTCCGTTGTTGCCAAGGCTTATATGAGTCAAGAGGTTGCAACAAGAGGGCAGCAGTGTTTTTGACAACTAGTACAAGAAACGAGAAGGCATTGGATGAGAAGACTCTGCTGAAAAGAAGTGATATCTAGCTTATTGTCCTGTACTGACCAAGTCTCATTTCTTTGGATTGATTTAAAGATCAGTGTGCCCTTCTTCATCCAGTCTTCCATAGACCACTGGAGCTTCCTGTATATCCGTGTACCTCCTGCTGATCCAGGAAACCATGGTTTTCCAACAGATCTGAATGTTACTAGAGTCTTACTTCCTTTGACAGGAGACACTTCTAATGATTCCCAGTCTGAAGGAAGCAGCTATATTAAATAGGTAACCACTATTATGACCTTTGGGGGTAACCAGGACATCATTTTCACCAAAGAGCTCAACATCCAAGGACATCATGCAAAAGACTAGTTTGGGGCCCACAAATCTCAATATTCTTTTGCTTTTGTTAAGTAGTCCTCCGCGTTATCTGGAAATTTGGGTATAGCAAAATTCCTGATTCCAAAGAAATTCATCATCTGTAAATTTAATGGAAGTGCATATGTTATTGTGTTTCCTTCCTACGTGGTTTACTCTACAGTACCTTCCATTAGTTTTGTCCAATCAACTCATATAATTTCAAGTTAATGTTTAATTATCATTCAACTATATACGAATATAGCCAAGCCAAACAGTGTTCCTCCACGGCCAAGTGCAAAACACATTGCAAACAGCCAACAGCACATACCACATCAAACATATAGTTATGATAGCAGAGAATATACAGCCTCATGATAAAAAATATATATAGCCCAAGTCCTGTGTAGCACAGTCTGTAGATTGATTGTACATGTGATGTTGTCCAGGTCCAGTTTGTTCTTCCACTGAGCAAACTCCAGAGGGCAGCACTGAGCAAACCCTGGAGGGACCAAGCCCCAACCCAGTGCAGAGGCCTCTGCTCTCTCTCACACTGCCTCATCATCTGCTCTCCTGGATGGTGACCGCAGCAGGAGGGCCCAGTCCATGCCACAACCGAGGCAACCGCTCCTCCACCGTCAGCCTCACCGATGAGCCAGTGAATGGACTTGCAGTATTCTACATTACCAATGTCCCACAAGTTCTAGCAATCACAAGAAAAACATACAAGACAATCACTTGCTCCATCTGTTGGATCACACACTGCCTCAGCACGATGGCATGCCACAAGTCCAGGTGACAACACGACAATGGAACATCGTACGTTCAGCTCCATTGCTATCGAGCAACTTGCTGATGGGGTAGACCCACGGTACTTGAAGTTCATAGCAGTGTCCTGTGATCATAAAGAAGACGTAAAGGATGAACAATTGCACCCTTGGTTGGACCCAGAGCGGCCACTGCATCCGAGTGCATTGCCATCTTATCAGAATTTCATGATTACAAAAGACTGACAACACTTGTTATGGGATTGAGGATGCTAAAATAATTTATAGTTGTTGCCAATGCAACATGGTAATTATTAATCAATGTTTACAGTGGTTTATTATGGAAACATAAAAAAAAAATTTAAAAATCAAGAAAGGAGGAGTAGGCCATTTGGTTCCTTGTGCCTGCTCAGCTATTCAATTCAAAGTTCAAAGTAAACTTATTATCAAAATGCATATATGTCATCCTATACAACCCTGAGATTCATTTTCTTGCAGACAATTCAAGAAACATGATAGAATTGTTGAAATGTCACACCCAGCAGGATGAACAAACAACCAATGTGCAAATACAAAAGAAAAAAAAGAAGTAATAGCAATAAATAAATAACCAACAAATATCGAGAACATGAGATGAAGAGTGCTTGAAAGGAAGTCCATAGGTTGTGGGAACAATTCAGTGATGGGGCGAGTGAAGTTCTCCAATCACAAACAAGAGAAAATCTGCAGATGCTGGAGATCTGAGCAACACACACAAAATCCTGGAGGAACTCAGCAGGCCAGGCAGCATCTATGGAAAAGGGTACAGTCGACGTTTTGGGCTGAGACCCTTCAGCAGGACACTTACAGTCAACGTTTCGGGTCAAGAGCCTGAAACATCGACTGTACTCTTTTCCATAGGTGCTGCCTGGCCTACTGAGTTCCTCCAGGATTTTGTGTGTTTTGCTTGAGTGAAGTTATCCCCTTTGGTTCAAGAGCCTGATGGCTGAGGAGGAATAACTGATTGTGGTGGTGTGGGACCTCCTTCCTGATGGCAGCAGTGAGAAGAGAGCACGACCTGGGTGGTGGGGGTCCCTGATGAAGGATGCTGCTTTCCTGCAACAGCACTCCATGTAGGTGTGCTCAATGGTGCGGAGGGCTTTACCCGTGATGGACTGGGCTGTATCCACTACTTTTTGTAGAATTTTCAGTTCAAGGGAATTGGTGTTTCCATACTGTGCTGTGATGGAACCAGTCAATATACTCTCCACCACACATCTAAAGAAGTTTGTTAGATGCCATGCCTGTTCTGTATTTAATATTTCAGTAATTTTGTGAATCTATTATTTGATTAGCCATGCTTTGTTATTTCTGTAACTCATTATGGTTCTATGTAAAAATACATGAACTGCATACATCATGACACTCTCACATGATATTTCTTCAGCAGTTTGAACGGGGCACAACTGCACAAGCGTGTGGAGGTCAGCCAGTGAGAACAGCGGGAAGAGTTTAAAAGGAAGACAGATTTACAGAGCAGGCGATGGAGTAGTGGGAGATAGAGTAGGAAGGCTTTAGCTCAACGGGGTTTTGGCGATAGCGGGTCGAGGCCAGGTAAGTTATCTGTTTAAAATAAAGACAGAGACTATGTGTGTGAGGCCTTTTTCTGTGCTCGGTGTCAGATGTGGGAGGTCCTGGAGACTCCCAGCCTCCCAGATGACCACATCTGCACCCAGTGTATGGAGCTGCAGCTCCTAAGGGACCGTGTTAGGGAACTGGAGATGCAGCTCGATGACCTTTGTCTGGTCAGGGAGAGTGAGGAGGTGATAGCGAGGAGTTACAGGCAGGTGGTCACTCCGGGGCCAAGGGGGAACAGAGAAATGGGTCACAGTCAGGAAAGGGAAGGGGAAGAGTCAGGTACTAGGGAGTACCCCAGTGGCTGTACCCCTTGACAATAAGTACTCCTGTTCGAGTACTGTTGGAGGGGGACAGTCTACCTGTGGGAAGCGGCAGTGGCTGTGCCTCTGGCACAGAGTCCGGCCCTGTGGCTCAGAAGGGTAGGGAAGGGAAGAGGATGGAAGCAGTGATAGGGGACTCTACAGTTAGGGGGTCAGACAGGTGATTCTGTGGATGCAGGAAAGAAACTCAGATGGTAGTTTGCCTCCCAGGTGCCAGGGGCCGGGATGTTTCTGATCACGTCCACGATATCTTGAAGTGGGAAGGAGAACAGCCTGAGGTCATGGTGCGTATTGGTACCAACGACATAGGCAGGAAAAGGGAGGAAGTCCTGAAAGCAGACTACAGGGAGTTAAGAAAGAAGTTGAGAAGCAGGACCTCAAAGGTAGTAATCTCAGGATTACTGCCTGTGCCATGCAACAGTGAGAATAGGAATAGAATGAGGTGGAGGATAAATGTGTGGCTGAGGGATTGGAGCAGGGGGCAGGGATTCAGATTTCTGGATCATTGGGACCTCTTCTGGGGCAGGTGTGACCTGTACGAAAAGGAAGGGTTGCACTTGAATCCCGGGGGACCAATATCCTGGTGGGGAGGTTTGCTAAGGCCACTGGGGAGAGTTTAAACTAGAATTGTTGGGGGGTGGGAACCGAACTGAAGAGACTGGGGAAGAGGAGGTTGGCTCACAAATAGAGAAAGCTTGTAGACAGTGCAAAAGGGAGGATAGGCAGGTGACAGAGAAGGGACGAGCTCAGACCGGTTTGAGATGTGTCCATTTTAATGCGAGGAGTATTATGAATAAAGCAGATGAGCTTAGAGCGTGGATCAGCAATTGGAGCTATGATATTGTGGCCATTACAGAGACTTGGATGGTGCAGGGACAGGAATGGCTACTTCAAGAGTCAGGTTTTAGATGTTTCAGAAAGGATAGGGAGGGAGGCAAAAGAGGTGGGGGCGTGGCACTGCTGATCAGAGATAGTGTCACGGCTGCAGAAAAGGAGGAAGTCATGGAGGGATTGTTACAGAGTCTCTGTAGGTGGAGGTTAGGTACAGGAAGGGTCAATAACTCTACTGGGTGTTTTTTTATAGACCACCCAACAGTAACAGGGACATCGAGGAGCAGATAGGGAGACAGATTCTGGAAAGGAGTAATAATAACAGGGTTGTCGTGATAGGAGATTTTAATTTCCCAAATATTGATTGGCATCTCCCTAGAGTGATGGGTTTAGATGGGGTGGAGTTTGTTAGGTGTGTTCAGGAAGGTTTTCTGACACAATATGTAGATAAGCCTACAAGAGGAGCAGCTGTACTTGATTTGGTATTGGGAAATGAACCTGATCAGGTGTCAGATCTCTCAGTGGAAAAGCATTTTGGAGATAGTGATCATAATTCTATCTCCTTTACAATAGCATTGGAGAGGGATAGGAACAGACAAGTTAGAAAAGTGTTTAATTGGAGTAAGGGGAATTATGAGGCTATCAGGCAGGAAATTGGAAGCTTAAATTGGAAACAGATGTTCTCAGGGAAATGTACAGAAGAAATGTGGCAAATGTTCAGGGGATATTTGCGTGGGGTTCTGAGTAGGTACATTCCAATGAGACATGGAAAGGATGGTAGGGTACAAGGTCCGTCGTGTTTGAAGGCTGTTGAAAATCTAGTCAAGAAGAGAAGAAGAGCTTATGAAAGGTTCAAAAAACAAGGTAATGATTTGAATCTAGAAGATTATAAGGCTAGCAGGAAGGAGCTTAAGAATGAAATTAGGGGAGCCAGAAGGGGCCATGAGAAGGCCTTGGCAGACAGGATTAAGGAAAACCCCAAGGCATTCTACAAGTATGTGAAGAGTAAGAGGATAAGACATGAAAGAATAGGACCTATCAAGTGTGACAGTGGGAAAGTGTGTATGGAACCGGAGGAAATAATGGAGGTACTTAATGAATACTTTGCTTCAGTATTCACTCTGGAAAAGGATGTTGGCGATTGTAGGGATGACTTGCAGTGGACTGAAAAGCTTGAGAATGTAGATATTAAGAAAGAGGATGTGCTGGAGTTTTTGGAAAGCATCAAGTTGGTTAAGTCACCGGGACCAGATGGGATGTACCCCAGGCTACTGTGGGAAGCGAGGGAGGAGATTGTTGAGCCTCTGGTAATGATCTTTGCATCATCAGTGGGGACGGGAGAGGTTCCGGAGGATTGGAGGGTTGCAGATGTTGTTCCATTATTCAAGAAAGGGAGTAGAGACAGCCCAGGAAATTATAGACCAGTGAGTCTTACCTCAGTGGTTGGTAAGTTGATGGAGAAGAACCTGAGAGGCAAGATTTATGAACATTTGGAGTGGCATAATATGATTAGGAATAGTCAGCATGGCTTTGTCAAAGGCAGGTCGTGCCTTACGAGCCTAACTGAATTTTTTGAGGATGTGACTAAGCACATTGATGAAGGAAGAGCAGTAGATGTAGGGTATATGGATTTCAGCAAGGCATTTGATAAGGTACTCCATGCAAGGCTTATTGAGAAAGTAAGGAGGCATGGGATCCAAGGGGACATTGTTTTGTGGATCCAGAACTGGCTTGCCCACAGAAGGCAAAGAGTGGTTGTAGATGGGTCATATTCTGTATGGAGGTCGGTGACCAGTGGTGTGCCTCAGGGATCTGATCTGGGACCCCTGCTCTTTGTATTTTTATAAATGACCTGGATGAGGAAGTGGAGGGATGGGTTAGTAAATTTGCTGATGACACAAAGGTTGGAGGTGTTGTGGATAATGTGGAGGACTCCATTACTCAGAAGGGTTCGGCAGCAGACTAGCATTTTTTAAGAGCCCTGCACTTCAATCAATGTACAGGCAGGCACTACTTGGAAGGCACTACATAGTTATAAGAATAGGTTGAGTGAACTCGGCCTTTTCTCCTTGGAGCGACGGAGGATGAGAGGTGACCTGATAGAGGTGTACAAGATGATGAGAGGCATTGATCGTGTGGATAGTCAGAGGCTTTTTCCCAGGGCTGGAATGGCTAGCATGAGAGGACACAGGTTTAAGGTGCTGGGAAGTAGGTACAGAGGAGATGTCAGGGGTAAGTTTTTTTTACACAGAGAGTGGTGAGTGCGTGGAATGGGCTGCCGGTGAGAGTGGTGGAGGCAGAAACGATAGGGTCTTTTAAGAGACTCCTGGACGGATACATGGCGCTTAGAAAAATTGAGGGCTATGATTAAAGCCTAGGTAGTTCTAAGGTAGGAACATGTTCAGCACAGCTTTGTGGACCGAAGGGCCTGTATTGTGCTGTAGGTTTTCTATGTTTCTATAAGTGCACAATTCACTTCAAGTAAAGAACAAAGTTAGACTCCCATTCCTGGCCCTCCTATTTTCCTTTGAATTAGTTTAATGATTTGAAGTTACAAAACATAACAATGCTGAATCTTTGCAAACTCCTAAGGAAGTAGAGGTCCTGCCATGCTTTCTGCAAAATGACACTTATGTGTTGGGCCCAGGACAGATCCTCTGAAATAGTAATGCAGAGGAATTTAAAGTCACTGACCCTCTCCACCTCTGATACCCCAATGAGGACTGGCTCACGGACCTCTGGTTTCCTTCTCCTGAAGTTAATAATCAGCTCCTTGGTCTTGCTGACATTGAGTGAGAGGTTGTTGTCGTTTGACCATCTCCCTCCTGTATGCTGATTCGTCACCTCCTTTGATTCGACCAATGACAGTGGTGTTGTGATCAAACTTAAACATGGCATTGGAGCTGTGCTCAGCCACGCAGTCATAGCATAAAGCGAGTAGAGCAGGGGACTAAGCACACGGCCTTGCGGTATACGTGTGTTGATGGAGATTGTGGAAGAGATGATTTTGTCAATCCAAACTGACTGGGGTCTGGAAGTGAGTAAGTTGAGGATCCATTTGCACAAGGTGGCATTGAGGCCAAAGTCTTAAAGCTCATTGCTTAGTTTTCAGGGGATGATGGTACTGAATGCCAAGCTAAATGATGGTATTGAATCACTGGGGATGATGGTATTGAATTCGATTATGGCTGTTCTTTTATCACACCATCATTTTACTGCTGCATTCAGCAATAATTGGTTTTCATTTTGGCGGTACCCATCTGAATTGCACTGTACTAACCCAGTTGATATAAAAATATAAATAATATTTTATTTCTAGATTTTTACAAGGTTTTTGACATGGATCCACATCAGAGATTAATAGCTAAGATGGAATTTCTTAAGAAGTAAACTATGAAATTGCAAACATAATGTAAGCTTTTTCAAGCTAAAACCATATCAACAAAATATGCCATTTGCCAGTTTTAATAACTCTGAAGACAACATTTTAACCAGAAATGACAAATTTACAGATCACACCAGAATAAGAGCAGCAGCAGATAATTAACAACTCATCAAGATTCTGAACGATTGAGGGAGGATTTTATAAGCTTGAGCACCTGGAAAATAATCAGAAAATTGGCATTTCTGAGTAACTGTGTCAAATTTATCTTCAGACCTTTGAAAAAGGTCCAATAGACATATGAAGCAGCTCGATATGAATCAGCATAAAATAATCAGCGTGAAACATAGACCATAAAACAAAAGCATGCATTAAATGGAAGTGGGATTGCATATTGATCGGGACAAATATCTCAGGGTTATACTGGAAAAGTCGAGGAAACCATCAGGACGTTATTTGCTTCTCAGCAGCATCTATTAGCGCTTAACTGGAGAGAGTTCAAAGGAGGTTCACAACAATGTTTCCAGGATTGAATAGCTTGTCATATGAAGAGTGTTTGATGGCTCTGTGCCTGTATTCACTGGAATTCAGAAGAATAAAGGGTGACCTCATTGAAACCTATCGAGTGATGAAAGGCCTTGATAGCATGGATATGGAAAGGATGCTTCCTATGATGGAAGAGTCTAAGACCACAGCACACAGCCTCAGAATAGAGGGGCATCCTTTTAGAACAGAGATGAGGAGGAATTGCTTTAGGCAGAGAGTGGGAAATCCATGGAATTTATTGCCACAGGCAGCTGTGGAGGCCAAGTCTTTATGTTTATTTAAGGTAGAGAATGATAGATTCTTGACTGTTCAGGGCATGAAGAGATACAGGGAGAAGGCAGGAGATTTTTTTATCCAAGATGGCGGCGTGACGCAGCTTGCAGTGGCCACTCCAGAACTGATTATCTGTTATTTGTGAAGTGGGGTGCCGTGCGCAATCATAATCGATTGAAAACGGACGTGGAAGCACGGAGAAACATTGGGAAATTCCAGGAAGACCTTCTTCGTTGCTGCTGCTGCTGTGAGGTCCGGGACTCTGCTGGGAAGAACAGGCCCCCAGTCCTCGGGGTCGCGTTGGTCTTAATACGCTCGGCAGAGGATGGTGCTCGGAGAAGCTGTGCTGGAGGGGATGGTCGTCGGCTCGGAGGTTCGACAGACTCAGGTCGCTTTCGGTGTGTGCTGCGCCTGCGAGGCTGAGTCGGGCGGTGCCTTGGAAGTCCATAGCAGGGGTATTCCCTTCTGCCGCCGACGTGGGATGGCGAGTCTGTCGGGACCCTGGGGACTTGTGGAAACTGTGGTGATTTCTTTTGAACTTACAGCCCTTTAACATCTTGGACTATTTTTACTGTGCCCATAGTCTGTTTTTTTATCAATTATGCTATTGTTTGCACTGTTGTAACTATATGTTGTAATTATGTGGTTTTGTGCAGGTCTTGTAGCTTTAGTTTTTGGTCTTGTTTGTCTGGTGGATTTGGAGCTCCTTTCTGGGGAATGCGCTAAGACAGTAGCGCGATATTAATACGCAGCAGCCTCTCCAGACTCTGGATTGGGGATTGCCAAACGTTATGTGGATTTTCTGGTGTAGTCTGTTTTGTCGTGTGCTTTTGTGATATCATTCTGGGGGAACGTTGTCTCATTTTTTAACTGCATTGCATTTGTGGTTTCTAAATGACAATAAACTGAATCTGAAACTGAATTGAGGCTGACAGGAAAATTGGATCAGCCATGATAAAATGGCAGAGCAGACACGATGGGCCAAATGGCCTAATTCTGCCCCTGTATCTTATGCTCTTATGGTCTTAACTGATATAAACAAAAGGAACAACAACTCCTCCTTTCTATACAGCACTATTACTGTGGTAGAGTGTCACTTGACACTTCATAGGTGTGTTATCAAACAAAATTCAATACTACAAGCACATCAAGAGATCTGGATTTGCACAGATACCCAAAAGCTTGGTTATCTGTGCAAATCCAGACAGATTTTTAAGGAATATCTTAAAAGAGGAAGAAAAAGACTGAGACCGAGCTCAGGGTCTTTGCATCTGAAGACATGGGTGCTAATGGCTGAGATATAAGGTACGATGTTGTGGGAATAACAGAGACATGGCTTCAAGCGGACAGGGCCTGGGAAATGAATATTCAAGGATATACATCTTATCGAAAGGACAGTCTGACTGGCAGAGGGGGTGGGGTGGTTCTGTTGGTGAGGAATGATATTCAGTCCCTTGCGAGGGGGGACATAGAATCAGGGGATGTAGAGTCAGTATGGATAGAACTGAGAAATTCTAAGGGTAGAAAGACCCTAATGGGAGTTATCTACAGGCCCCCAAACAGCAGTCTGGATGTAGGGTGTAAGTTGAATGAAGAGTTAAAATTGGCATGTCGCAAAGGTAATGATACAGTTGTCATGGGGGATTTCAACATGCAGGTAGACTGGGAGAATCAGAATGGTACTGGACCCCAAGAAAGGGAGTTTGTGGAGTGCCTCCGAGATGGATTCTTAGAACAGCTTGTACTGGAGCCTACCAGGGAGAAGGCAATTCTAGATTTAGTGTTGTGCAATGAACCGGATTTGATCAGGGACCTTGAGGTAAAGGAACCATTAGGAGGTGGTGACCATAATATGATATGTTTTAACCTACAATTTGAGAAGGAGAAGGGGAAATTGGATGTGTCAGTATTACAGTTGAACAAAGGGAACTATGGAGCTATGAGGGAGGTGCTGGCCAAAGTTCAATGGAACAATACCCTAGCAGGGAAGACAGTGGAACAAAAATGGCAGGTACTTCTGGGAATAATGCAGAAGGTGCAGGATCGGTTCATTCCAAAGAGGAAGAAAGATCCTAAGGGGAGTAAGGGGTGGCCGTGGCTGATGAGGGAAGTAAAGGGCAGTATAAAAATAAAAGAGAAGAAGTATAACATAGCAAAGATGAGCGGGAAACCGGAGGACTGGGAAGCTTTTAAAGAGCAACAGAAGATAACAAAAAAGGCAATGCGCCAAGAAAAAATGAGGTACGAAGGTAAACTAGCCAAGAATATAAAGGAGGATAGTAAAAGCTTCTTTAGGTATGTGAATAGCAAAAAAATAGTTAAGACCAAAATTGGGCCATTGAAGACAGAAATGGGTGAATTTATTATGGGGAACAAGGAAACGGCAGATGAGTTGAACAGGTACTTTGGATCTGTCTTCACTAGGGAAGACACAAACAATCTCCCAGATGTAATAGTGGCCAAAGGAACTAGGGTAAAGGATGAACTGAAGGAAATTTATATTAGGCAAGAAACGGTGTTGGATAGACTGTTGAGTCTGAAGGCTGATAAGTCCCCAGGACCTGATGGTCTGCATCCCAGGGTACTTAAAGAGGTGGCTCTAAAAATCGTGGACGCATTGGTAATCATTTTCCAATGTTCTATAGATTCAGGAACAGTTCCTGCTGATTGGAGGGTGGCTAATGTTGTCCCACTTTTCAAGAAAGGAGGGAGAGAGAAAACAGGGAATTATAGACCGGTTAGCCTGATGTCAGTGGTGGGAAAGATGCTGGAGTCAATTATAAAAGAGGAAATTACGACACATTTGGATAGCAGTAGAAGGATCAGTCCGAGTCGGCATGGATTTGTGAAGGGAAAATCATGCTTGACTAATCTTCTGGAGTTTTTTGAGGATGTAACTATGAAAATGGACAAGAGAGAGCTAGTGGATGTAGTGTACCTGGACTTCCAGAAAGCTTTTGATAAAGTCCCACATAGGAGATTAGTGGGCAAAATTAGGGCACATGGTATTGGGGTCAAAGTACTGACATGGACTGAAAATTGGCTGGCTGACAGGAAACAAAGAGTAGTGATTAACGGGTCCCTTTCAGAATGGCAGGCTGTGACCAGTGAGGTACCGCAAGGTTCTGTGCTGGGACCGCAGCTGTTTACAATATACATTAATGATTTAGATGAAGGCTAGAAGGGCTGAATGGCCTACTCCTGCACCTACTGTCTATTGTCTATTGTCTATATAAGGTGTGAAATTGAGGCATTGTAATATAGTAAATATATTATTGGACAAGTAATTGAATGTCATGGACTAGTAATCTGGAATGATATTTAAAACTCTCCACTATAGTTGGAGAGCATAAATTTAGTTAGCTAAATAAATTAGGAATGTAGAACTAGTATGAGTGACAATGACCATGACATCTAGTTCACTGATGCTCTTTAGGGAAAGAAATCTGTTGTCCTTGCTTAGCCTCGCAGGACCCAGAACAATGCAGCTGGCTATGAACTACCTTTGAATTTGGTCTGGCAAACCACTTAATTTACCAAACTAACGTGCCCATTTCAAAAAACTTAATCACAACAATCTTCTCAGCAGAATCTTAGGTGCGCAGTAACACTGGCCACACCAGTAACATTCACGTTCTGTGAATAAATGTTTAAAATATTGGATCAGTGAAGATGCAACGTTCATGCATCATGCAACTCAAGCTGACTGCCACATCGGGAAGGAATGCTCATACACAAAGGAAGCAGATAGACTCTGACGTTATTCCTGGAATGATGTCGATTTACCACAGGTGGCACTAAATTGGACTTAAACCCAGCTCACAACATGGGTACAACTCACACGGAGAAACTGGTGCTCAGCAGTAGAAAGAAAACCCCAAATCCTGCCTACAGCATTTAAAGTACTTACTAATTATTTACTGGTCTGGTAGTGATTGATAGTGCCTGTTTGGTTGTCGATAAATTCTGTTAATGTATGCACACCTCATCACAGTTTTGCAGTCTCCAGGGAGGTATAACAGAAGTATCCTGAATTCTCAGCTTCTGCCCAACTTTGTTGCTCCTAGACATGCAGGTTTTTCAACACCATGAAAGAGAAATTGAGGAGGTGACCTGATGTTGATTTACCACAGATGCTGCTAACTTGGACCTGAATGCAACTGGCAGCATTTGAAGTGTGAAATATTCTATGACTCCAAAGGCGTTCGATATGTAACCGGTCTGCAGCCCTACCCAAATAGTGGTTACTGCATATTACCCAGAAAGCAATCACAGTAGAAGGCAGGGGAGTGAGGATGACTAGCAGAATTGCATCAGCCCATCAGAATCAGGTTTATTATCACCGGCATGTGACATGAAATTTGTTAACTTAGCAGCAGCAGTTCAATGCAATACATGATATAGAAGAAATAATAATTAATAAATAGATAAATAGATAAATAAATAAATAATTCTTATTCCGTATACTTTATACAGTATACGTATATTGAATAGATTAAAAATCGTGCAAAAGACAGGACTATGATATATTAGAAAAAGTGGGGTAGTGTCCAAAGCTTCAATGTCCATTTAGGAATCAGATGGCAGAGGGGAAGAAGCTGTCCCTGAATGGCTGAGTGTGTGCCTTCAGGCTTCTGTACCTCCTTCCTGATGGTAACAGTGAGAAAAGGGCATGCCCTGGGTGCTGGAGGTCCTTAATAATGGACGCTGCCTTTCTGAGACACTGCTCCCTAAAGATGTCCTGGGTGTTTTGTAGGCTAGTACCCAAGATGGAGATGAATAGATTTACAACCTTCTGTAACTTCTTTCAGTCCTGTGTAGTAGCCTCCCCATACCAGACAGTGATGCAGCCTATCAGAATGCTCTCCACGGTACATCTATAGAAGTTTTTGAGTGTATTTGTTGTCATACCAAATCTCTTCAAACTCCTAATGAAGCATAGTCACTGTCTTGCCTTCTTTATAACTACATTGTTATGTTGGGACCAGGTTAGATCCTCAGAGATCTTGACACCCAGGAACTTGAAACTGCTCACTCTCTCCACTTCTGATCCCTCTATGAGGATTGGTATGTGTTCCTTCATCTTACCCTTCCTGAAGTCCACAATCAGGTCTTTCATCTTATTGACGTTGAGTGCAAGGTTGTTGCTGTGACACCACTCCACTAGTTGGCATATCTCACTCCTGTACACCCTCTCATCACCACCTGAGATTCTACCAACAATGATTGTATCATTAGCAAATTTGTAGATGGTATTTGAGCTATGCCTAGCCACACAGTCATGTGTATATAGAGTGTAGAGAAGTGGGCTAAGTACACACCCCTGAGGTGCACCAGTGCTGATCGTCAGCGAGGAGGAGATGTTGTCACCAATCCACACAGACTGTGGTCTTCCAGTTAGGAAGTTGAGGATCCAGTTGCAGAGAGAGGTACAGAGGCCCAGGTTCAGCAACTTCTCAATCAGGATTGTGGGAATGATGGTATTAAATGCTGAGCTATAGTTGATGAACAGCATCCTGATGTGGGTGTTTTTTGTTGTCCAGGTGGTCTAAAGCCATGTGGAGAACCATTGAGATTGTGCCTGTCACTGACCTATTGTGGCAATAGGCAAATTGCAAAGGGTCCAGGTCCTTGCTGAGGCAGGAGTTCAGTCTAGTCATGACCAACCTCTCAAAGCATTTCATCCCTGTCGATGTGAGTGCTACCGGGTGATAGTCATTAAGGCAGCTCATGTTATTCTTCTTAGGCACTGGTATAATTGTTGCCTTTTTGAAGCAAGTGGGAACTTCCGCCTGTAGCAGTGAGCTTGAATGGTGGAGCAGACTCGATGGGCCAAATGGCCTACTTCTGCTCCTATATCTTATAGTCTTATAGTCTTAAGACTTGCCTTAAGTTGCCAATGCTGGTGATGTGTAGAATTTCTTTAACTAGTGAAGTCCTTCACTATCATGAGTTATGTTAAAGAGAAACAATGAAGGGTGATACATTAATGTCATTTATCCTCCTATCCAGCTTCTATCATTTGACAAAACTTTGCTCCCTAAAACAAGGGTTCCCAACAATTTTTATACCGTGGACCCCACTATTAACCATGGACCCCAGATTGGGAAACCCTGGCCTAGAGGGTCAACTAATGCAGCTTAAGTTCTCAACCCAACCCATTTTCCAAATATTTTACCACAAAAGGTGTTTGACAAGAGATATTTCTAACCATTGAGTTTTTCAATGAATCCTGACTTAAAACTCTATATTGGTTTCTCAAATATGAATCTTACATGATGTCATTTGACGGTCAAAATTAATGTAGATGAGAGAATATTTTAAATGTCAGATTAGATCTGAAACTTAGCTCTTTGACCAAACAGCTTTTAAATTTTAAAAAAACAATCTTGTGTATAAAATTGGGTAAAAGATTTGTCGTCAAAGTAGGAGATATACGATAATCATAATTTAAACAAGGAAGAAGGCCATTTGGTCCATTAAGTTTTTACCAGCTTCATTAAGAGAAATCCAGCTAGTCCTATTCCCCCACCGTCTTTCAATCCCACTTGTGGACAGAATTGATGGCTTTGTGGCCAACGTTGCAGATGATACAGAGATACATAGCTGAAAGGGCAGGTAGTGTTGAGAAAGTAGAGAGGCTACAGAAGGACTTAGAAAGGTTAGGAGACTGGGCAAAGAAGTGGGAGATGGAATACAGTGTTGGGAAGGGTATGGTCATGCACTTTGGTAGAAGGAATAAAGTCATAGACTATGTTCTAAACAGGGAGCAAGTTCAGAAGTCAGAGGCCTTGTGTAGGATATCCCTAAAGGTTAATTTACAGGTTGAGTCTGTGGTGAGGAAGGCAAATGCAATGTTAGCATTCATTTCAAGAGGACTGCAATATAAAACCAAGGATGTAGTGCTGAGGCTTTATAATGCATTGGTCAGACCACATTTGGAGTATGCCTAAGAAAGGATGTGCTGGCATTGGAGAGGGTCCAGAGGAGGTTTACGAGAATGATCCCAGGAATGAAAGGGTTAACATATGGGGAGCATTTGATGGCTCTGAGCCTGTCCTGCTGGAGTTTTGAAGAATGATGGGGAACCTTGGCAAAGGACTAAAGGAGAATGGGGTTGAGAGGGAAAGTAAACTTGATGGGCTGAATGGCCTAATTATATAGAACATAGAATAGTACAGCACATTACAGGCCCTTTGGCCCACAATGTTATGCCGACCCTCAAACCCTGCCTCCCATATAACCCCCCACCTTAAATTCTGCTGCTGTCTTATGGTCTTAATAGCCCTACAAATTCTTTCCTTTACAGATAATTATACATCTTACTCCTAGATACTGGAACTGTACCCGCCTTACGACTAGTAGTAGTGCATTCCAGAGCCTAACACTCACTGCGTAAAAACATTTTTATAAATATTTATACCCATGATAAAAGTGCAGATTTAAGTGTAGTTTTGTTTTTCAGGCAATAGAGTAAAACGAAGAATGAATTAAGTCCATTTTCTTTTCCACCTACTCCACATCAACCACAGAACGATTAAGATTCATGCCAGTAAAGTGAAGTTCATTCTAATCTGTTCTGAGAGTTGTCAGCTTTTGCTCAGAAGTAGCACTCTTTCACTTAATCTAAGATTGAGAGTTCAGTGCCCACTCAGTGTATTACTGGAGGTGCTGCACTGTTGGAGTTATATTTATTTAGTTGAGATTTTTAAACAAGGCCCTCTCATATGGAAATCAAGTTCAGGTTCAAGTTCAAACCTACATGAATATACCCAAATGAAACAGCGCTTCTCCAGGGCTAAAGTGCAAGACACATTATCAATAGCACTCAATACACTGTAACATAGCACACAGTACAAATAACACACCTGGGTGCAATTTCAGAAAAACATACAGTCACAAAGAAAAAGATAATAATACAACCCAAGTCCCTGAGCGGCATGACTGTAGAATTGCTGGTAGGTTGTCCTGGTCCAGCTTGCTCTTCTACCGGAGGAATGAAAGATTCCGTGGTGCCGTCTGAAAAAGAGCAGGAGCACTCCCCCATTGTTCTGGTCAATATTCCTCTTTCAGCACATTCAAAACAGTTGCTTATCCCATGGTTCTTTCTAGAACCTACATATACTAGATACGTAATAGCTAATGCATTCTATTTATAAGGGTTTAAAATATCCCATGAAATTTTTGAAGAGGTGCGAGGGATTTCTCCAAGGGGTTATTGACATTTCTGAAGGGCTGTTTACCTCACTGCTGTTTATGGGGTCTTATGCTACTTCCTACTGTACAACAGTGACTGTACTTCTGAAGCATTCCTTCATGTAGTATTTTAGGGTGTTCTAAGGTTATGATGTTACGAATGAGGAGCAAATCTGATGGGCAGAAGGGTACAGAATCGCCAATGGCCCCCCCCCCCCTTTTGGAGAATCGCAAGATCGCTATTATTTCGGGTCTGATACCCAGGAAATGAGAGATACACACATCATGTCAGTAATGAGAGAGAAACGCAGGATAACAGAAAAGGCAGTTGTTATTGACAATGCAGGAACACACAAAAAGTGGAATGTCTCCTAACAAAAGCGGAACGGAACCATTGATTACTGCTATTGTCTCTTGGAGAAGGAATTGTGTATTGAGTACTGTACTATTCATTGAAACCCCTCAGGGGGCAGCCAGAGTGGTCTGGTTGAGGGATTGCATCATCCCAACCTGATTGACACCTGAGACCCCATGAGTGAGGATAAAAATAGGGTCTGGGGAACACCCCTCAGACGCACCAGGAGAGACGCTACGAGACCGGTGGGGGCTTGTGTGTGTGTCCATCCTTGCCTGGGTGATGAGTCCACCATGGAACGGTCTAGCTAAAGGACAGATACGGATAAAGATCGTAACAAGGAAAGTCGGCAAGTTTCTCTCTCTCTCTCTCTCTCCAACAATTGCCACACGGTGATCAGCAACGACTGCAGCCTGTATGAACTGAACTGAACTTTATATTTCCATCAGACAATTCATTATCCCCTAAACAACGATAGAGCTTATTTCTTATTGATTATTATTATACCCGCACTTTTAGGTTTAGTATTGACGACGTATATTATCTGTATATTTGCATTGATATTACTTTTGTGTATTTTTACTAATAAATACTGTTAAAAATAGTATCATCAGACTTCAACGGATACTCCTATCTTTGCTGGTAAGACACCCAGTTATGGGGTTCGTAACAATAAATAAACTATCCTTGAGATATTGCACCGTCACTCCTTTTTGTTCTGTCACTATAATACAGTCGTCATGGTAAAGAGGTTTCTGGGAGTACAAGTTACAGCATCCTACTAACAATATAAGAAGCACAAACACTTATTTTCCATCCTTCCAAGTCCTCAATGTTCTGTAACTTCATCCTTGAATGGACCTCAAGGTCAAAGACTCAAAGCCCTTCCAGCCCCTGAGTTTGTAAAAGAATATTTTCAGAAAACAATTCGCTGCTGTGATGTCTGAATAATTGTGACAAACTGACTGAGGGTGAAGTGATTCATTTGGTTTAAGTGTCATTTGGGAATGTCAATTTCATGTGATGTCACATTTGATTGAATCCCAAGCCCCACTGTATGACTGGCAGGTTCCAAAACTTTTGCTTCAAGATATTCAGTGAAATCATGTCTTAAATTTGCACTAAGATTTGAACGGGTCTGTGCAATTTGTTTTTCTAACATTTAATGCCTGGATAAGGTACTTTCTGGATATTTTGAATATAGAGTGTGACAGTATCAGAGATTCTAAATCCCAACATGTTTTTTTTAAATTTCACAAATTCACAATAGTCTTGTTCAAAGAATTAAAAGCAAAGTTCAAATGACTTTTGCCTTTAATACTCAGGCCACACCCAATCCATAAACTCATGCAATTGATTGTCACACAGTAGAAACCCACCTTTCTGCTGGTCAGATGTACTGTCAGGACAAAGAGCCCCTGTGGTAGCCTGCTAATTATTTACCAGTTTTATTCAGCAATCAGCCTGCTCACATTCTGATATGGTGTGCAAGTGCAGAATAATCAGTTATGCAGGTTTGGAGCAGTTTCCTGATGACTAAACAGAGACCAGTTCACAAAACAATATAAATACAATAAGAAGCATAATTAAATTGCTTTGGAGATAATTTAACTTTCTTATTGCCATGAACTCTACAGCCAGAGCACCATTTAGGACACTATGCAAGCTATGAACAAATTCTACTCGGCCTTTTTCAAGACTGTTTTAACATCAAGTATCATGCCTCTAATTCATCAAATCTACCACTGAGACACAAATTCAAGCTGACATTTAAATATAATTATTTTGATTTATTCAGTCAAGCAAATGGCTAGTTCAATTCACACAAAATTTGGACTAGAGCTGAAGCAAGAAATTTGGGAGAAAGATGCAGATATTACACAAAGCTTGATCAGAAATAAGAAATTCAACTTAAAGAAGGCCAATATGATTATTGAAGTTTGTATCTAATGCAGCTAAGGTTTATTGTTTTGCTTTATCTCAACAGACATTGAAAAATAATGCTCATCTATTGCTGCATCAGCAACATAGAAATTAAAGGAAAATTCAGCAATCCAACACTCCCAGTGGGAATATATGCTTAACGAACTCATACATCAGGTACAGCTGCAAGAGAGTGACAATTGAGTGTGGCTGTCAAATTGGTGGATTTAGTCAAAAATGATTTTAAAATGTTGTGGTTAATGTATTGTTACATATTCTTAAACACAAACTGTAACAAAACCTAAATATTAGAAAAGATGCAAACAAATACAGAAAATACTGTAAAAACTTAACTAGTCAGACAGCATCTGTAGAAAGGAACAAGAGTTAATGTTTCATATCTGTGATATTTCATCAGAACAGTTTACTGGTATTTCATGTACAAGGATATTTGGATACTTTTAATCGCCTACTAAATTTTCTCAGAATATTCTGCTTTTATTATAATGCAATAGCGTTTGTCAGCTATAGCTCAATAGATAGCAATCATGCCATGGAATGGATTTAAGAACCTAAGTAATAAAAGCAGTAAGTTATTTAGCCCCTCATGCATGCTCCACCATCCTTTGAAATAATGACTGATCTTTTACCTGAAGATTACTTCCTCTATTAATTAAAGATTCCTTGATTCACTTAGGAGGAGGGCTAAGGCACCAGTGACTCCTGTTTCCATCCAAGGGGTCAGTGTGGACATGGTGGAGGATTACAAATACCTGGGGATACGAATTGACAATAAACTGGACTGGTCAAAGAACACTGAGGCTGTCTACAAGAAGGGTCAGAGTCATCTCTACTTCCTGAGGAGACTGAGATCCTTTAACATCTGCCGGACGATGCTGAGGATGTTCTACGAGGCTGTGGTGGCCAGTGCTATCATGTTTGCTCTTGTGTGCTGGGGCAGCAGGCTGAGGGTAGCAGACACCAACAGAATCAACAAACCCATTCGTAAGGCCAGTGATGTTGTGGGGGTGGAACTGGACTCTCTGACGGTGGTGTCTGAAAAGAGGATGCTGTCCAAGTTGCATGCCATCTTGGACAATGTCTCCCATTCACTCCATAATATACTGGTTAGACACAGGAGTACATTCAGCCAGAGACTCATTCCACCGAGATGCAACACTGAGCGTCATAGGAAGTCATTCCTACCTGTGGCCATCAAACTTTACAACTCCTCCCTCGGAGTGTCAGACACCCTGAGCCAATAGGCTGGTCCTGGACTTATTTCCACTTGGAATAATTTACTTATTATTATTTAATTATTTATGGTTTTATATTGCTATATTTCTACACTATTCTTGGCTGGTGTGGCTGTAACGAATTCCAATTTCCCTCGGGATCAATAAAGTATGTCTGTCTGTCTGTTAATATTTTTAAAAATACTGATCTCTCGATTGAATATACTTTGGGAATAAGCTTCCATAGCTTTCTTCAATAAAGTGTCTGAAGATATAAGCTGTATGAGTAGAGAAATTCCTTTCTACCTCTATCTTAAAAGGTTGATCCCTTATTTTGAGACCTAGTGACCCTGGCTTTAGACACTCCAACCAGGGGAAGCATTAAACCACCCCCCCCCCCATTACCTGTCAAACCACTAAAGAATTGTGTATGTTTCAATGAGATCTCCTTTTATTTTTCTCAACTCCAAGCAATATAGATTCAGTCTACTTAACTTCTCCTTATTAGAGAAGATTTCCACTCAGTTTAACCTGGCATAGGATCTGAGTAGAGATTCACTAGGAATCACTGGGAATTCCAATAAGAATCGGCCTTCCTATTAGACTTCAGGGGGAGTCCAGCATCTTGGCATACCAACAGATTTGACCCCGTCAATAAGTCCTTATTACTTGTGTTCCACAGTGTGCACATCCAGGACTTGACACAAAATTCAGGACAATTTTCAATTTGAATGGCCCATTGGTAATCATTTCAATCCACAACTAAAATGACTTGCCTAGTGGAATTGACACTTCCAGTTGATGTGAACATGAACCTAGAGCTATGTTTCCATTAGCTGAGAAGAGCACAACTAGTGGTCACCAATGTAAGATGGTTACCCAAGAAATTCAATAATGAAAAACAAAGAAATGTCTTTAAAAGAAAGTGATGATAATATGGAACTTGTTGCCACAGGGAATAGTTAAAATGAATAGGATAGATATATTTTAAGGAGGCACGAAGGAGAAATTGAGAGCTGGATAGATAGATTTAGATGAGTGAAGACAGGAGGAGACAGGAATAAACACCTGAAGTGCTTGAATTAAATGACCTATTCTATTTTCTGCATCCCATGTAATTCCTGTTTTCATTCTCTGAAACAATGGGCATTAAAGACTGACTTTATGATTCCATGGAAGCAGAATTTCATGACTTTATTGAAGAGAGAACTTTGCACAATCACTACCTCAGACTAGCAGCTTTAAGGTGTAAAAGAGGGAAATAACAGAACTCTTAGCAGGCACCAGTAAGATAAATGCCAATGCTATTTAATAATATAATTAAGCTGTAAACCAACTATTATTGAAATAGAAATTTGTTCTATCCAGAAGTGAGTCAGGTCCCAGCAGGGATAGATATCTGACTTGACCAGCATCACAGCAGATAAGACTTTGAGGATATGAGGATTATTACGGTCAGTTCTTATTGCCAATTTAAAATAATTTTTGAAAATAATTTTAGTATAAAATAAAGAAAACCACCTCCTCCACCCTCACCCTCATGTCCCACCTACAAAATAAATCTGGTGAAACTGGGAATATGTATTTGGAAATGGAAGAAGCTCTATTATTGATTTTAGAAAGCAATACATTGATTGTTCAGCCAAGTCGACCTTTGATCGATAATCTCCAACTTCAGTAGTTGTCTTTGGTTCATATCGAACTAGACATGGAAGAATGACATTAGTTGCACTATAAACACTGCTAACCTCAAGGCAGTGCCTGCTGATGTTGAACAAGGTTTCTTTTAAAAAGCAATTACACTGCCTTCACTTCCTTTCCTATGCAGAGACATCACATTTGTGTTGTCACCATGATGCATATAGCATGTAAAAAGATATGTCAGCATTGCTAGACTGACATTTTCATACCTAATGCTTTTTCTTTTCAAATTCAGAACCATATATTCTGATAGTCTGGGGGCTCCTTTCTCTGAGACGCTTAGGCTGTGCTTCACGTCTGTGAACCTTTCAGCAACTTGCCCCACTAATATGATGAAGTGAATACCGAGGCTTTGGGCCGACTCCAGGCTGCTCCGGGGACTTGGACCTAAGGGCTTGATTTAGTTCAGAATGCTGTTGCTGTTGCTCGCTTTCATTGTTTGCATGATTCGTTTCGATTTTTTTCTGTCTTTCTCTGTGGGCACTGGGGAGTTGGTCTTATTTTTTTAAGCTGGGTTCTTTTGGGTTCCTTGGTTTGTGACTGCCTGTTAAGCAAACAAATCTCAAGGTTATATAATTTATACATTTGTTGATAATAAATGCACTTTGAATCTTCGAGTCTTGAATATATTCTTAAACATGCAAAACAAATGGAATTTATTGGGAAATTGTAAAAACAGGTTAATCATCCTTGTTCATCTATTATTAGCTGAGATATTGAGTTAGACAACTTGTGGAAGCACCGCATCTTACTTCTGGGAATATGCTGACATTCTCATGTGGGTTAAGCATGGGCGGGACAGTGAAGCTTCAGCCCTCATGGAGTGCACAGTTCTTCAAACCAAATGTGAACAACGCAAAACCAACTTGCAATCATGGATAAAAACAGAACAATTTGCCAACAACTTCAAGAAAGAACAAATAAAACTCAGCTGTTTTTCATTTTTTGATTCAGATCAGGTTTATTATCACTGTCTTATGCAACATGACGAAGGGTCTCGACCCGAAACGTTGACAGTGCTTCTCCCTATAGATGCTGCCTGGCTTGCTGTGTTCCACCAGCATTTTGTGTGCATTGTCTGAATTTCCAGCATCTGCAGATTTCCTCGTGTTTGCGTAACATGAAATTTGTTGTTCTGTGGCAGCAGCGCAGTGCAAAGACATAAACTGACAAAATAAATAAGAGCCTACAACACTCTGCAGCCTCTTGCTGTCCTGTGCAATGGAGCCTCCATGCAGGCAGTATTGCAACCATTCAGAATGCTCTCCATCATACATCTATAGAAGTCTGCAAGATTCTTTGGTGACATATAAAGTCTCCTCAAAATCCTTCTTTATGATTGTATCAATGTGTTGGGCCCCGGATAGATCCTCTGAGATGTCGACATCCAAGAACTTGAAGCTGCTCACCCTTTCCACTGCTGACCCCTCCATGAAGGCTTTTCTATGTTCTCCTGACTTCCCCTTCCTGACATCCATGATCAATTCCCTGGTCTTGCTGATACTGAGTGCAAGGCTGTCCAATCAACTGGTCACTCTCACTCCTGTATGCCTCCTCATCATCATCTGGGATTTTACCAACAACGGTGGCGTCATCCACAAACTTATATTTGAGCTGTGTTTAGCATGACAGATGTGGGTGTAGAGCAGGGGTTGCTAACCTGCTGTCCATGGCATTGAAAAGATTGAGATCCCCTGGTGTAGGGAGTGTGTCTCCTCACCATCGAGGGCATCTTCAAGAGGTGGTGTCCATACCAATAGTGGGCTGAGCATGCATCCTTGAGCTGTGTAGATTGTCAGTGAGGAGATGCTATTACTGTGGTCTCCTGATAAGGAAGTCAAGGATCCAGTTGCAGAGGGAGATACAGGGATTCAGGTGTAGGAGTTTGGTGACTAATACTGAGGGAATAATGGTATTGAACACCCCACTATAATTGATTCCTATTTCTCTTATGTTAAATCTGATAATATTCATTTAAGAATTCCACCTGGAATCAAAGAGTTAATGACAGGTTATATTGTCTTTGTTGCAGAATTCACTCAAGTGACAACTGGATGCGATAACTTTCTTTTCAATTCAATAGGGCTGTGTCATTAGCTCTCCAAAAAAAAAGCCCAATGGAATGATCATAAACTCACTGCTGTCAATGCAATGTATTGTTTAGCTATCAGTAGAAATCTGAAGCTTTCAGATTAAAATGCAAAAGCATGTCAACCTCTTATTTAAATAGATTTGATTTCTTCTGCCTTCACTCCTTGAGATTATCAAGTTAATTCCAAATGTGCTATCTAGGTCAAAATGTAAATCTGCAAGTCATCCGCTGATGAAAGGTTTCCCATTTACTGTGAAGTAGACATCAATTTTTACAGTATGCATAAACGTGTCAAGCTTTGTTCTTATTCCTTTAACTTAGCTGGTTGTGATATGACGCAAAGTAGGTGGTCATAATACATAATGACCATAATAGCTGGAAACATTCAGCAGGTCAGGCAGCATCTATGGAAAGAGAAACAGAGTTAATGCTTCAGCTTGAAGACCCTGCCTGACCATCTGAGTGCTTCCAACATTTTCTGATATTTTAGATTTGCAGAGCCTGCAGTTTTGTTGTCATTTTGGATAACAATACACAGTCTATCCGTCATCCCCAAGTGAGAAATGGCAAAGTTCCTGCTAAGTTCCTGCAGCGACGGAGGATGAGAGGTGACCTGACAGAGGTGTACAAGATGATGAGAGGCATTGATTGTGTGGATAGTCAGAGGCTTTTTCCCAGGGCTGAAGTGGCTAGCACGAGAGGGTATAGTTTTAAGGTGCTTGGAAGTAGGTACAGAGGAGATGTCAGGGGTAAGTTTTTTACGTAGAGAGTGGTGAGTGTGTGGAATGGGCTGCCGGCAACGGTGGTGGAGGCGGAAACAATAGGGTCTTTTAAGAGACTCCTGGATGGATACATGGAGCTCAGAACAATAGAGGGCTTTGGGTAACCCTAGGGAATTTCTAAAGTAAGTACATGTTTGGCACAGCATTGTGGGCCAAAAGGCCTGTATTGTGCTGTAGGTTTTCTATGTTTCTACATTGCTCCAGGAATGGCATAAGTTTTACCTTGCTTGCTGAGGTAGCCATATACCACTGTAATCACAGGCACTTCATGAAAGCTCAGGTGATTGATAAGGTCAATAGTAATTTTTTACACTGTAAATGTTATTTTATCATTTAGATTCATCCACTGTGTTTTGAATCTTTTACCTGCTTAAGAAAAACTTCAGGAAAGTGCAGCATATGTTTGAGAATTTAAGGAATTGAGAAATATAAATGCTCCTTGACACACAGATGCTACTATTGCATACAGTATATACTGTTATTATTTTCATAGTTAGTATCATAGAAGATGATGAGTGAGTTATGGTGTCAATTTTAGCTGATGGATAGGTGGCTCCATTGGGGAATTTTGGGAGGCAAGGGAAATGTGTTTCAGCCACTTACTTACGTCTGGGAATCTGAATGCTCAATTGTAGATTATATTGAAACGAAGCTTCAAGAATATGTAAAAAGAGGGACAATTCTCAAAGTAAGTAGAATTTTAATCACAGGACATAAGCTTCCAGAAGAGTACGGACTCTGTTGCTATCTTTTGATCAGTCCATTTGTTTCAGGCCTCCTAACACTAACAGTGTCTATAGATATGTAAAAGGTAAAGGATTAGCTAACGTTAATGAGGGCCCCTTACAGCTTGATTTAAGATCAATTATATTTGGGAATACAAAAATAGCGGAGACTTTAAAAGAAAACTTTCTTTGTTTTTGCAGAAGAGTGCAAAGAAAACTCTTATAATTCAAAATGAATTTATGAAAGAGAAATCTTTCTTTCTTTTTCAATCTTTTTATTAATATCAATTAATGGATATAACATAATATTGTTACACAATTGTTGGGATTACATTGTTAATGGATAACATATATAATTATATATTCAGTTAATACAAAAGTAATAAACTTCCCAAAAATGTTCGAGAGTCGACTGTACATCCTTAGAAGGTTGGCGTCATTCAATGTCTGCAGTGAGATGCTGAAGATGTTCTATAGGTCAGTTGTTGAGAGCGCCCTCTTCTTTGTGGTGGCGTGTTGGGGAGGAAGCATTAAGAAGAAGGACGCCTCACGTCTTAATAAGCTGATAAGGAAGGCGGGCTCTGTCGTGGGCAAAGTACTGGAGAGTTTAACATCGGTAGCTGAGCGAAGGGCGCTGAGTAGGCTACGGTCAATTATGGAAAACCCTGAACATCCTCTACATAGCACCATCCAGAGACAGAGAAGCAGTTTCAGCGACAGGTTACTGTCGATGCAATGCTCCTCAGACAGGATGAAGAGGTCAATACTCCCCAATGCCATTAGGCTTTACAATTCAACTGCCAGGACTTAAGAACTTTTTTTTTAAAGCTATTATTAATGCTTTTTGAGTTAGTGATTTAGATGCATATCATATTATTACTGAGTTAAGTATTGTATGTAATGAGTTTTTGCTACAACAAGTGTATGGGACATTGGAAAAAATGTTGAATTTCCCCATGGGGATGAATAAAGTATCTATCTATCTATCTATCTATCTATCTATCAAACATAGAATATAAAAAAAGATTAACATATCCAAAAAGAGAAAAAAAGAAAAAAAAAGAAAATATACCCCGCAAAAAAAACTATGCTAACCAATACTAACCAAAAAAACTAAGAACAGAAAAGAACATGGGCTGTTTATAACATCAAAAAAAGGACCATTAGTGTCATCAACTCTGAACCTCAAGAATATTAACACAAGAATAGGTTTGGAAAGAGGTCAAATCACCATCATATGAAAATGTTGAATAAAAGGCCTCCAAGTCTTTTCAAATTTAATATATGGATCATATATAACACTATGAAAGAGAAATCATGTTTGACAAAACTTAGAATTTTGTGAGGTTATAAGAGGCCCCAGAAGTGTAGTATATTCAAGAGAGATCAATAGATTTTTTTTGATATTAAATGAATCATGGGATACAGGGTGCAGTTAAGTTAAAAGATTAGCCATATTACTGAACAGGGGACCACACACCAGCAGTCAAATAGCCTAGTTCTGCTTTTATTTTTTATGTTCCTGTGTATCTAATATCCATTTCTATTTGCACCACCTACAAAATCAGCACAATGAACAGAAAAAGGCATTTCAAAACAGTATATTAGTAGCCACAGAAAACTAGAAACATATTGTAATAATCACTTACACATTTTTTTGATTTTATGCTTTATTTATTCATTTTCCAGGATTTGGTGCTATTGGCAAGGCCAGCGGTTATTGTTCATCCCTAATTGGTCTTGAGAAAGTGATGGTGAGCTGTCATCTTGAACCACCGCAGTTTTTCTCATAAAGGTACTCATTTAAGCTGAATAGAACTAAGCATATAATACCTGAAGTGTATTAAATATCACAAAACATTTGACAAAATAGTTGTAAAATAAATTAACTGGCCAGAGGAGAAACATTAGGAAGATGGACTAATTGTTTGGATGCAGTAATGTGTCTTATGCCATTTAAGGGAAAGTTCTGCTCAATCTGTCAGCCCTCAGACTGCCCGAACTAGCATTTCAACATAGTAATAATAATGACAGAAAGACACTTATATAACATTAGAAAAATTAGGAGAAATTTAGAAGAATACATGTACATTTTACAAAAAAAAGTAACCATGAGAATTTCCATTTCCACTGTCCTATTTCTGCAATGTCATAACCCAAAATAGAAAAAAATATGATTATAACACTGCTACAAATAACACGCTAATGAAATTGTCCCCTGTATAGTCTTTTTAACCTGTAGATATATAATTCCAAGGACAGATAATATAGCAGATCTAATATAAACTGGGAGATGGTTAATGATTTCAAATTTACAATTAAGTTCAAAGACACTGGGGTGGAGCTTGGCAAGGAGTGTAATTCCGTTACATAGGGTTCAACAAAGATGGCAGTTGTGGGTAAAAGGCTAGAAACTTCTAGCTGCAGGTGGTCAAAGGTGTTCGATCGATAAGGTGAGCAAAATTAGATAAGATAATACCCATTTTGGGCCATTACAAAAGGCCTTACTGATCTGAAATGGTGTCTACAGTAGCATATATAACTGTGCAATTTGTGCAGCATAACAAGTTGGTGAGCGTTGGTTTGTGCACAGCGAATGCCTCTGAATGTACGTATATAAGTCAGTTGAAGGAGTGGGAAGCGGAGGAGAAGAAAAAGAGAAGTCAGATCTACTCAGAAGCAATTCTTCCAGCCTAACCCCAGCAAAGAATGTGCCAGCCATTCAAGTTTTCATTAGGTATCCTCACTGAAATCTACTATCTGCTTTCGGTACAACTGCAGCCTCAGATAAGTGAACACCATTTTGTAAAAGCAGTCGAGTTGATTATGGCAATATAAGTTTTTCACCATTGGTTGTAGCTAGAGAGATTTGAAACATCTTGTATAAGAGAGACCAATGACAGCCCTTATTCAAAGACACTCAACAACATTTCATTCTCTTGTCAGACACCATCAGGTAGAGAATTGACTTTGCTTGTATAATGGGAAGAGGATTATACATGTGTAGCATCCGTGCCCCCAATTTACCCCCATTTGCCTAGGGTGAACCGCCATCATCCCGCCAATAGCGCAATACCTTGGTGTAAATACGGTGTAAATCCCCCCCCCCCCGTACACTCTCGCAACACAAATATCAGACAATACATCAAAGGTGAGTAAATAATTGCAACTTTATAGTTATTTCTTAGTGATGGGTTAGTAGAAACAGATAACCTAAAGGTGCCAAATCAGTAAGTTTATCAGTTTGTGTACATAATATTTTAATACATTGGAGCTCACGCCTCCGGTTCCATCCACAACGACCTTCCGAGCCTTCGGCCACCGTCCGAACCGCAGACGCCCAGTATCCGCCGCCCTGGAACCGCTGTCCGCTCCTCACACATCCGTCCTCTTCGCACTCCTCCCGAGAAAGACTGCGAACTCCTGCTCAGCTCACAGATACAAGATAGCATAGCAATTCTCCATTGATTAGTTCTTCCTTATCTGCAGTTATAACCCAAACATTCCAGACACAGAAACCCATTACAGCATTAAGTAACATTACAGAGAAGCCATTTTGTTAGCCTGAACAGTTAACACCACAGTTGATGGTACTGAGAGCCCTACACATGAAAATGTCTGATACCAACATTTCTGGCAGTCTTTTGGCTAGCTACTTCGGAATCGCAAAACAAGTCAAAGGGTGGCCACAGAGCAACAAAAGTAATTACAGTCAAAATGGCTAATAACTTTTGTGGACATCCCACTTCAGTACGGGTAATCTGAATATAGTGAAAGCCATGTTGCCATTAGGAACATGAGTGACCATTTGCAAGTTGGCAAAAAATAAACATTCCAATTAAGTTTGTAAATTAAATCATGTCAATGTTCTATACAATAATTCTGCTCTGTAGTGCTACTCCAATGGTTGCAGCACCTGGGTTTGGATGATGCCCTCAAGGAGCTAGAAGGTTTAGCTGTGAATTGTGTCATCGAGCCATTCATAACAGCCATCCAGGCTGACTGGCTAATAGGCCAAAAGCAAAGACACTGGTGGAATGATGAAGTGCAGAGAAAAGCAGCAAATAGGATTCAATTTGAAGAAGTATATGATAAAGCACTTGGTTAAAACAATCAATACAAAGAAATACACAATAAATGGTAGAATACTGATAAATGTAGAGCAACAAGAAGGGCCTCAGTGCACATCAATGGATCCCTAAAGGTAGACTGATGGGTAGAGAAGCTGGTAAAAGAGGCAAATAGGGTACCTGCCTTTATCATCTTCTGGTTTAAGATGGTGCCATTGAAGTTGGACAACAGCTTACTGGAGGTTTTCAAAGCAAGGAATGCTTTGACTAACTAAATACCCTTAATAACAATTTTTCTGTGGAAAATTGTGGTAAACAATCATCGCAAACAATGATGAGGCGAGCGAAGGTAAGGCTGATCAGCAGGTGCAAGATGGAGCCAGAGCGTGGTCAAGGCATGTTCAAGTGGCTGGAGTGAGATCGAGGCATGTTCGAGATGGAGTTGGAGAGAGTGGAGCAGAGTTCTTTCGGAGACAGTTCACCTAAACCAGGAGTGAGGTTGGATCCATCTATCCTCTGGGCCGATTTGGAAAAGTCGAGCATGAGCCAAAACATGAGGCCCAGGCCAAGACTGTAGCGCTGCGGCAGGGTCTGAGTCCGAGTGCGGGGAACGACCAGATGTTTGAGCAATTTAAGCACTGGGCCAGATGGACTGAAAAGGCAGGGTGTCAGGGTTGGGGCCAGTTCTGCTCCATAATGTTTACTCCCCTCTCCTCGCTGCTGAGGCTGTGCTTCATGGCAATTTGCCCTGCTCTGGGCTTATTGTCTCTGAGCTTCATGGCGATTTGCTGCAGGTGTGATAAGCTGAGGCGGAGGCTGTGGGCCTGCTCCGGCTGCCCCAGGCTTCAGGTTTACGGACTCAATTTCATTCTGAATGCTGATGCTTGCTTTATTGTTTGCACGGTTCGTTTTTTCTCTTTCTCTGTGCTTTGGGTGTTAGTCTTTTCTTTTTATTGGGTTCTTTTGGGTTTCTTATTTTGTGGCTGCCTGCAAGGAGACGAATCTCAAGGTTGTATAATTTATACATACTTTGATAATAAATGTACTTCGAATATCAGAGCAGGGAGGCTGAGACAGAACCATATAAAATACTAACTAGGCCACAGCTAGATATTTACATACAGCTATGGTCACAACATTAGACGACGGTAATAGCACTTAAAATAGTACAGAGAAGGCTTACTAGAATTATGCCAAAGGAAAGCTTGGCTAGATGGGTCAATTCTTTCTTTTGGATCAAAGGAAGCCAAGGGGAACATTAATCAAGTTGTATAAAATTATGAATTATATCTCCCTAAATGCAGTGTAAAGGAAGGGCATGGTACCATTAGCAGAAAATTAGGGGGCATAGATTCAAAGTAACAGTAAAAGAATCAGAGAGGAGTTGGGGAAATCTTGTACTCTCTGTGTGGTGGTGGGGTTCTGAGGTGGTGATAAATGCAGAAACCTTTGTTACATTGAAATAGCAAGGTGAGCATTTGATGGGTTGTGTGCAGCAACATGCCATTTTGCAATGAAAGCTACAGCATTGGCCATCCTTGTTGGGTCCAAAGTGTGCAAAATGTAGTCACCACCTCTTCGAAACTGGGAAGTACAAACTTCAAGCTCTTCTCAAAATTCCATGGCAAATTGGTTTTGAACCCTTCCATGCTCCTCGACAGCTGGGAAGTTTTTCAATGCGTGAGGCATTTCAATGAATAGACACATTGCCTCTTCTTCAGTAGCCTGCCCTGAATGATATCATGAGTCCTTTGCAGCAAAACTCATGTATATACTCTACCTCCGGAAAGCTGGGACATGCACTATCCTTGTTCCCAACCTTGGCTGTAGGACACCTGTGCTCAGAAGCTTACCTCTGTTATGCACTATGTCAGTTTTTGAGTTAAACTGATTAAAAGCACTTTTTCATCATCCATTCCTCACCCTGCATTACATCATTGGGCTGCAGTTCTTAGGTTTCTGAAATGGAAAAGGAACAAGATAATGGCTGCGCTGAGGGGCAGTGTGAAGATGTGGCAATGTGGAGTTGAGAAATGTAAGCTACTCTGTATGCAACTTGCAAATCTGAAATGAGCATGCATTGATGGAAAGGAGTGATATAAAAGGGATTATAATATAAGTATTATAGACACTTTCAGCCTCACTGTTAACCACATGATCAGCAATAGCTACACCAATCATGGCTAGCCTGTCCCATTGCGTTCCTCCAACAGTTTGCTTGTTTGCTGCAGATTCCAGCAAATGCAATCACTTGTGTCTCCACCTCCGCTTTAAGATGTGCAGGCCACCTTTTAACCAGCCGCACCCACTCACAGTATTAGGCCATTACTACTGTCTGACCACCTAATAGGATGCTTAATGTTAGCAAGATACAACAATCATTCTACAGGGCTGGTTAAGTGAAGTTGGTTGGTATTATACTGAATGGGCCTAGATGATAAAAATCAGAAATTCCAGAAAAGCACAGCAGGTCATGCAGCACCTGTTGAGTGAGAAACAATATTACAGGTCAATAATCTTTCATCAGAACCCATCAGTCAGAGTCATTCATTGAAATTGCCATGCTCATTTTCAAAGATTATCAGATTTAACCCCCAGGCTTTCTTGACTGTTAAATAAAAGGACTAAAAGCAGTTTTATTTTTTAATTTAAATCCTGTTTTCCAATTCCTACCCTATACCTTTCCATTCCCTCATGCCATAAAAAATGAGAATTATATAATTGTTTTATATTAAATGAGTGAAATTCTCAGTTAAAATGGCAGAGAGATGAATTTGATACAAGCAAGTTATCCAGTGAATACAATTCATAAGCTAGTTTTGCTCTCAGGCATTTCTAACCCTCATATTTTAAAACACATTACAACGCTGCATTCTTTTTAATAAAATCAGAAATTAATTGTCTTCAGCATAGCAAAAAGACCTCATGCCTCATATCCTCATTGGAGGGAAGGGGGCTAGAGGTGACTGCAAGATGTTTGCTCTTTATTGCTGTTTCCCTACTAGTTATTCACAAAATTTCTCAAAGGTTTTCTAAAATCTATTATTTTCTAATCTTGTAACAAAATTCAGCATCACTTCATTAAAATCACATACTATGTGCTCAAAATTACTGAATATATTTCCACTTTATAATAAGCAATTGGAAGGATAAATCTTTGCCAATTCCTCCCAGTGCCGGTAGATTGCTTTGTTTAATAATGAATTAGTACAAATTGGATTGTATTTTGCTGTCTGACCTTCAGTAATCTATGTAAATTATTGAAATAACACAGTGAAGCCTGTGTAAACACAGTAAACTAACATATCTTCATGACTGTATAATTTTGAAATATTCCAATTGCTGGCATTTTCAGAGCTATTAATTTTTTATACAGAGACAGCAGCAGCATTCAATCTACATTTTATAAGAGCTGTCAAGGTTTGTGAGTTGCAGGAAAGAGCATGACATTAGTATTTGTGTGATTCAAATTGAACTGAATTGGTTTGATTCATTCCCCTTGACATAAAGCAATCAGCAGTATTACTGTGTTTTAACAAATGAGAGAGTTTAAAATTCCACTAAAGCTTTAAGATGTTCAGAGTTAATTTTGGGGAAGTGGCCATGGTTGTCATAGCCAGTTTCTATTGTCCGGTCCAGCTGGCCTGAGAAAGTGATGGTTGGCTCTCCCTGGCAGAGGGTGAAAGCTGGATCATTAGATTAGAAGCATTTAAAGTGGAGGTGGATTGATTGAGGAATAGAGGGTATGCGAAATGGCACAGAAGAGGAGTTGGGGCCAGCATTGATCAGCTGTGATCATAGTAAAGGTGAGGTGACTTGAAGGGCCTTATGGCCTATTCCTGATCCTATTTGCTTGTATTCTTAACAGCTGCAGTTGGTGTAAAGGAATTTGCACTGTTATTAGGTAGAGACTTTTAGGATTTTGACAATGAAGGGAATTGCAAAATAAGTCACTGAGTCAGGTTGGTGGAACTGTGGTTTGGAGAAGAATTTGGACATGATGTACTTGCTGTCCTTCTCATTCTATCTGGCGAAGATCAGAGCTTGGGAAGTCCTTACAAGAAACATTACTGTGTTACCTCATTCTATTCTGCAGATAGTAAAAGAATACAGCCAAAAAAAGTCCACTGTGAGATGAGGGGTGAAGCAATTAAGGAACAACTGACTTTATCCTAATATCATTGTCGTTGAAGGAATGACAGATACATAAAGCAGAATCTGCCAGTCTAATCTGCTTTTGGGCTCTGAATGGACATATAAAAACTCAAAATCCTTCACAGCTTTTACAGTCAGCAAAGCCCCCCCCCCCCCCCCAATTTTGCTGGCTGTCAAAGGCTTTCTGGGGATTCTCAGAGGAGGGGCCTCCTCACCATTGGGAAGCTCACAATCCAGTAATTTGAACACTGACATTTTCAATTTCAGATAAATCACACCTTGATGTTTTCTTCCCACACCTACTCAGTATCCACCTACATTTTTCAACCCTTGACCCAGAACATTGACTTACTCCCTTTGCCGCCACGGATGCTGCTTGACTCTCTCAATGTTCTGCTTTTTGTCTCATCTTCTGACTTGGCCTATGGCATCCCTCAAGCCAAAACAATGAAATCAACACCTTGGATAACCAATCTCTCCAATTGCTTCCATTGCCTGACCTGATGAGTATTTTTAGCATTCTCCATTTTGTTTTAGGCTTCCAGCATCTATAGGGTTTTGCATCTTAGTTCCAGGATTTTTTTTTTGCTCCCCTTTTCTATACTTCCATCCATCTCCTCCTACTTTGTATCTCCTCCAGATAGATCAGCTACAATTAGTAAGCATTCACCATTATTATTCTGTCACATAGTCTCTTTTGGTCTCTATCAAAAAATTCCCTTGGTTCTCTTTAACTCCACCTCCACTCCCCATTCCCCAAATCTGTGATTTCTAACTTTTCTAACAAAAGCTCATCAACATGAAACTGCTGAAGGGTCTCGGCCCAAAATGTTGACTGTACTCTTTTCCATAGATGCTGCCTGACCTGCTGAGTTCCTCCAGCACTTTGTGTGTTTTGCTTGGAAAATCTTCAGATTTTCTCTTGTTTGTGATTCAACATGAAACTGACTATATTTCTTCTGTCAAGTATTTCCAGCATTTGCTGTTCTTTGTTAAAATTGCTGGGTTGGTTACCACATTCATTGAAATATCTATCACACCTATAGGGGCACACTATTGAGATTTGTATACAGCAAGATCAATTTTAACCCACCCTGCCTGCAATGAATAATCTAGCAATCCCTTTTAAATGGAGTGTTTTGGTTTACTTACCCACTCCTGCTGAAATTGTGATGCAAGCTACCTTTATGGCTCACTGCCTAAACCAGATAGACCTTATGATTCATAGCAAATCAGGAATCAATTACATCAATACAAGCCCGATTGTATTTAAAACATGACCTTATCAGGGAAACTGCCACAGCTCTCTGATCAGGAAAAGTCTGCAGCTGCTGAAAACTTTGAAAAAGACTGAGCAGAGTCAGTAATTGGAGTGCAGTGCATGTACATACGATAAAGTACTATATCTTAGGAGCATGAGATACAGAAGCAGGACTAGGCTGTTTCACTGCTTGTGTCTGATCCACCATTCATTACCTCAGCAACAGGTAACAAAGAACGTGAACCTTCTCTCCATCACATTACTTCATTGGATAGGGAGATCAGAAGTTTTACAAATTATTCCAAATACGCCCTCAGCAGAGGTGTATATAATTGGAGTGAGAAGTATCTGCTCTTGCACTCAAATCCTTTTGCAATAGAAGACAACATACCGTTTGTCTTCCAAATTGTTTGCTACACTTGTGTATTAACCTTCAGTGATTCATGGACAAGGACTCCCAGGTTGCTTTGAACACTAACACCTTTCAATCTCTCACCATTTATAACAAATATTCTGTCTTTCTATTTTACCTACCAAAGTGGGTAACCTCACATTTTTCCACATTATATTCCATTTGTCCATTCAGCTAACCTGTTTAGATCCCCAGAAGGTTCTGTGCATCATCTACACTGCCACCAAGCTTTATAACTTCAGCAATGTTGTATATATTACACATGATATTCTCATCCAAATCATTAATATAGATTATGAATAGCCGAAGTCTGGCGATGATCCTTGCAGCACCCTGTCAGTGACAACCTCCCAACCCAAAAATGACTAATTTATTCTGACAATCCGTTTTCCAACAGCTAAGCAATCCTTAATCCATGCCAGGATATTGCCATGTGCTCTAATTCTGTTCAATCATCTTGTGTGGTACCTTATGGAAGGTCTCTTGCAAAATACATCATATTAACTTGTTTTCTTTTATTTATTCTGTTCAATCCCTTGCTCTAAATTCATGCAGGTCGATGGAACATGGAAATTAGCTTTACTCAGGGACCATCACTTCTTTTAGAGCAAAATAACTGAAGTAGGACCACTACATTTTTATGTCAATAGGTTAATTATGAATGACGGTGCTTTGAACATAGATAGTATTAAAAGATAGTACTTAGATAGTATTAAAAGATGTTACATTGTTAAAATAGAAAATTGCTTACATTAACAAGGTAAAATCATGTGCAGTTAGAAATGAACTAACAAAAATATCATTCACATGTGTCAAATTTACAGTTCCAAAATGCCACAGAGATAATTATAAGGTAAGTTCCCCAATGGAAATTGATGGAATTTGGACCACTGGGGGTTGAATCCCTTACATTCATATGCTCCATTGACTTAAATAGAGTCTAAAAGTAAGCTGGGAATAAAACCGGCATTAAGCCCAATCCCATCAATTTCCCAATGATTAATGCTGCTCCTATTAAGTTTTGTTGGTTCAGAGGTAGGGTCACTTTCCTTCAAGTTTAGTATTGAGTTTGTACACATCCAAGCACTTAATGATAGCTACAAAAGCGCAAGTCTTCTGGACAAATTAAACTGAAACTTCTTGGTTTTTATGAAGCCACCTAGTGAAGAATGCTACAATGAATTTTCAAGTGAATCTGTAAACTTATAAAGAATTTTGTTATTGTGAATATATATGTTTAAATGAATGTATCATAGAACATTTGCAGTTTAAAAAAAGGCTTTACTAATGCTATTTGTGTTTTTCAGTAACCTCCATTCCCTTCTAAATAAATCAATCTTCTGGGAATTGAGCTTAATACATACATGCCAGCTAAACCATGTTTATTAAAGTACAAATAATATTATTTACTTTGGCCAGAATAACCTTAATAGAACACCAATCTGTTATCTGAATCAAGGTGGTATACCTAACCAACCCCATTCATGCTTAATGCTGTGGTCCCACATGAAATAGTTAAATCAAAATTTAGCTCTTTATACAAATGTAACTTCATAAAAACAAAGGTTTTTCTTAAGAATGTACAAATTAGGGATAGGAGAAATCACAATTCCACATCTCAATCTACCTTTCACCCCTTTACCTATCAAGAATCCGTCTGCCTCTGCTTTAAAAATAGTCATGGTCTCTACTCCCAACAGTCTTTGAGGAAAAGAATTCCAAACACTCACAATCCTCGAGGAGAAATATATTTGTTTCATCTGTGTCTTAAATGGCTGACCCCTTATTTCTAAGTTCTCCCACATCAAAAAATGTCCTCTGTGCCTCTACTATCAAGACCACTCAGAATCTTACATGTTTCAATGAAGAACTCTGTTCTGCTGAACCCTTAACTAATACAAGACTAGCCTATCCAACATTTCTTTATATGAATGACAATCTGTCTATTTCAGATATTAGTCAAATAAAACTTTTCTGCACTGATTCTAACATAGCTGTACCCTTCCTTCATTAAAGTTTGATATATATATATTGTTTAATTTTAAAGACAAATTACAAATCCTGGAAATCCGTTCAAAAACAGATTGCTGTAAGCATGTAATGAGTTCATCAGAATTTGTAAGAAATTTTCAATTACCGTAACTCATGAAGAACATTGCCTGAAATGTTACACCCCCTTTTCTCCTTAAGGTATAACAAAACCTTCATATATTTCAAAAAAATATCTAGTATTATTCCAGTGCTGCATTCTTTATCTGAAAAGGTTAGAATCACTTTTACATCAGGCAAAAACATTTCCTGATCCATACCCCTAAGGAATTAATTGTAAAGATCTAAAAGAGCATTAGAAGTCCTTTTAAATCAGTTATTGAACATTTATTAGAAGAAAATAACTAAAAGTGTGTCAAGCTCCTAAAAGACATGGTGTACAGACATCCTTTGGGAAGTAAATTAAATTGCAGATTGGCACACACTTGCAATATATTAGTCCATCCTGTCAACGAGATAACTGATTTTAAGCAAGCACAGAGAGGTTGCAGTATCTGTCTATCCCAATTGAAACATCCCATTCCAACAAATTTGTGTTAATTAATTGTGGAATTTTGTTAGCATTCAGTTAATTGCTACAAAACAAGATAATTGCATTTAAAACCCAATTGCCTATTATGTAGTTGTACTGATTAGAATTAGGCTCCTGCTCCTTTTAAAGATGTCAAGATTAATTTCAAGACCATTTTAAACTGGGCTATTCTAACTTCAAGTATGATCAAAACCAAAATCAATAGCTTGATTTTAAAAACATTGGTTACTGTCACAATTTAAACATTTACCGCTTATTCTACAACTCAATCAAATTACTTTCTGCTTTAATGAGACATTAAATGAGAAGGTCTCTACCAAGCTTCTCTACTTATCTGTGTATGAATCATGTCTATTTTAAATAGAGAAAAGGCTAGAACATAAACCTTCGTGGAATAAGAAATTATTCTATTTATAATACGCCTTTCATGACCTTAAGACATCACAAAACACCTTAAAATTAATGAAGTTATTGGAGAAAACAAATGAAGTTATATAGAGGAAACAATTAATTTGCACACAGCTGGGTCTCACAAACAGAAGTCCCTGATGACTACACCTGTAAAAGGTGCATCCAGCTGCAGCGTCTGACAAACCAAGTTAGGGAACTGGAGCTGGAGCTGGATGAACTTCGGATCATTCGTGAGGCAGAGGCAGAAATAGACAGGAGATACAGGGAGATAATCACCCCTAAAAGTCAGGAGGCAGGTGTCTGGGTGACTGTCAGGAGAGGGGAGGGGAAGAGACAGAATGAGTAGAGCACCCCTGTGGCCGTTCCCATCAACAATAAGTATACCGTTTTGGATACTGTTGGTGGGGACGACCTACCAGGGACAAGTTGCAGTGGTTGCGTCTCTGGCACCGAGACTGGACCCTCAGCTCAGAAGGGAAGGAGGGAAAAGAGGAGAGCAGTAGTGATAAGGGATTCGATAGTTAGGGGGACAAATAAGAGGTTCTGTGGGAGAGATCGAGAATCCCGGATGGTCTGTTGCCTCCCTGGTGTCAAGGTCCACAATATCTTGGATCGAGTTCTCGGTATTCTCAGGGGGAAGGGTGGGCTGCCAGATGTCGTGGTCCATGTAGGGACCAATGACATGGATAGGAAGAAAGTGGAGGTCTTGCAAAGAGAGTTTAGGGAGTTAGGTGCGAAGTTGAAGGACTGGACCTCCAGGGTTGTAATCTCAGGATTGCTCCTCGTGCCACATGCTAGTGAGGGTAGAAATAGGAAGATAATGCAGCTAAATATGTGGCTAAGGAGATGGTGCAGGAGGAAGGGCTTCATGTTTCTGGACAATTGGGCTTTGTTCCAAGGAAGGTGGGACCTGTTCCGAAGGGACGGTTTGCACTTGAACTGGAAGGGGACTAACATCCTTGCGGGTAGGTTAGCTAGTGCTGTTCTGGGGGGGTGTTAAACTAGATTTTCAGGGGGAGGGGAACCAGAGTGTTAGAGCAGATGGTGAGGTGGAGGTGGATAAAGGTCATGCGAGGACTGCTGACTAAACATATTGATGAAGAAAGAGCAGTGGATGTAGTGTATATGGATTTCAGCAAGGCATTTGATAAGGTACCCCATGTAAGGTTTATTGAGAAAGTAAGGAGGCATGGGATCCAAGAGGACATTGCTTTGTGGATCCAGAACTGGCTTGCCCACAGAAGGCAAAGAGTGGTTGTAAACAGGTCATATTCTGCATGGAGGTCGGTCACCAGTGGAGTGCCTCAGGGATCTGTTCTGGGACACTTACTCTTGGTGATTTTTATAAATGACCTGGATGAGGAAGTGGAGGGAAGGGTTAGTAAGTTTGCTGATGACACTAAGGTTGGAGGTGTTGTGGATAGTGTGGAAGGCTGTCAGAGGTTACAACGGGACATTGATAGGATGCAAAACTGGGCTGAGAAGTGGCAGATGGAGTTCAACCCAGATAAGTGTGAAGTGGTTCATTTTGGTAGGTCAAATATGATGGCAGAATATAGTATTAATGGTAAGATTCTTGGCAAGATCAGAGGGATCTTGGGGTCTGAGTCCATAGGAAGCTCAAAGCAGCTGCGCAGGTTGACTCAGTGGTTAAGAAGGCATATGGTGTATTGCCCTTCATCAATTGTGGAATTGAATTTAGGAGCCGAGAGGTAACGTTGCAGCTATATAGGACCCTGGTCAGACCCCACTTGGAGTACTGTGCTCAATTTTGGTTGCGTCACTACAGGATGGATGTAGAAGCCATAGAAGGGGTGCAGAGGAGATTTACAAGAATGTTGCCTGGATTGGAGAGCATGCCTTATGAGGATAGTTTGAGTGAACTCTGCCTGTTCTCCTTGGAGTGACGGAGGATGAGAGGTGTCCTGATAGAGGTGTACAAGATGATGAGAGGCATTGATTGTGTGGATAGTCAAAGGCTTTTTCCCAGGGCTGAAGTGGTTGCCACAAGAGGACACAGTTTTAAGGTGCTGGGAAGTAGGTACAGAGGAGATGTCAGGGGTAAGTTTTTTTACTCAGAGAGTGGTGAGTGTGTGGAATGGGCTGCCGGTAACAGTGGTGGAGGCAGATACGATAGGGTCTTTTAAGAGACTTTTAGATTGGTACATGGAGCTTAGAAAAATAGAGGGCTATAGGTAAGCCCAGTAATTTCTAGGGTAGGGGCATGTTTGGCATAACCTACTGGGCTGAAGGGCCTGTATTGTGCTGTAGGTTTTCTTTGTTTCTATCTCTCCACAGAAAAATGGGGTTGAAATGTGCTGGAATCACAATGTATATTTAGTTTGTATCAGTTTCACCACAAACAAAATCCATGCTCTTATCTCATCATCAAGAATTAGCATTGAGCCAGTGCCAGACATGTAGATGAAAACATTATTGCTTATTTTCAAAGTGTAGTTTCATGAGCTTGCATTGATTAATGATTGAATCTCTTAAAGAGAATCTGGCCATTCTCTCCATCCACTGTGCTAAACCATTTAAACTTCCAAACTTTGCAAAGCTCCACCAAAGGGTGTAGGAAGCTGACCAGGTCCACCATAAAATGCCAGTGGAAGGAGATCATGAATGGTATCAATGGAAAGAGGGAAACACCAGGAAGCCTAAGCACTTAGCACATATGTGTGTCATTAAGACACCATCAAATCTCTTCTCCCAATAAATGCAGCATAGAATGCTAAATATGTATGACATGGATGAACACCATTGAGCCATTGGATCAACATCAGCTGACAAACTGCTATCCACCTTAATCCCATTACTCATCTCATGGTCTATAGCCTTGTAGATTAGAGTACATCCAAGTCTTTCTTAATGTGATGAAAGTTTCTGATATCATATTTCTGACATTCAATCACCAAGTAATAGACCCTTATCAGTTATAAATGGGAAAAGAACATTTCAGCAATTCCCTTCTAATCCTTCTACAAAATACTTTAAACCTATACTCTCTAGTTATTGACTTAGGGAAATAAATCCTTCCTATCTGATTTCTCTGAACCCCCCATTATTTAGTACACCACTAGCCTTACAAACCAATGCATCTCTACACCTCCACCATTCACGTAACAAAAAACTATCAATCTCTACACCCACCTACCTAATATTCATTTTCCCATCATCAATCCCAACAAAGCATGACTCTAAGGTTCAAAAACCATTGTTTACTCATACTCTGAGTTATTCAGCTGTAGCTACTATATGACCTAGATACGTTGCAAGATGCACTCTTTCTTGCAGAAGGAGGAAACGTATTCATGACCACCAGCAAACTGGTACTGGTCAATAACACCTTCGGAGGTTAACTAGCCTAGACAAGAACATTCTTAAAATCAAAAAATTCCAGAAATTTAGCAGATATGAAAGTATACACCATATTTTCCACATAATCAAGAATTTAAATTTTATTGCAACACAAAAGACTACGCATGCTTGAATATGGAGCAGCAGTCAGCATGTTGAACAGCATCTGAAGGGAGGAAAGGAACTGTCAATGTTTCAAGTCAAAACCCTGCGCCAGGACTGAATTTTATTCATTTGGCAAAGCAATTATGAATGTAACTAAAGTTGTGTATAAACGTTTACAAACACAAAAATATGAGCCAAAATTGTTGGATCTGATTTCAAACCTCATTGGGAGTTAACCAACAGGTAGGATGTGTCAATACTTTCCCAGCTGGCAACTCAAGGGAAATATTGGCAGAAATTTCTGTGCACATCATTTGACCACATTCTTGATTAAGGTGTTGGATAAAGCATGGAAGGAGAAGGGTCTTGAAGCGGGAATTTTTTTTTTCTAATGGAACAATTGAAAAAATTGAACACATTAAGTCATGTTATGAATGTACCACAGCTCTGAGGGGCCAAAGGGTGCGGGGGTAGCCCCCTCCTTTGTGAGAATCGCAAGATCACTATTGAGTCAATTCAGGAGACCCAGGAAATGAGAGAAAGACATGCTGAATCCACAAGGCCTTGGAATGTGTCCTGGCCTCCGAGAGGCGGACCCATTGATGCCGGCTATTGTCTCTTGGAGACGGACTTGTGTATTGCATCCTGCACGATGCATCGACGCCCCAGGCAATGAACCGAGGGGGAGGTTGGTGGAGGGATTGCATCATCCCCAACCTGATTAACACCTGAGACCCTGTGAGTCAGGATAAAAAGAGGGTCTGTGGGAACAGCCCCTCAGACGCACCAGAAGACACACTAGAAATCCTGTGACAGCGTTTAATAGCGACAGCCGGTGGGGGGCTCGTGTGCGTCCTTCCCTTGCCTGGGATTGGCGGCCTTACCACGGAAGAACGGCTTTAGCTAAAGGAGAGGCCACAAGTGAACGGCCACCCCCCAACGAGACTCCGACGGATCGAACTCATAAAGGTTGGAAAACCCGTAGCGGTAACTGTTCCCATTCTATTCCTATTTCTCTCTCTCTCCAACAAAGTGCAACACAGCGACAACCAAAAGACGGCAGCTTGTGGAACTGCAGTGAACTGTACATTTCCATTGGACAATTCATTATCCCCTAGACAACGATAGAGCTTATTTCTTATTGATTATTATGATACCCGCACCTTTAGATTTAGTATTGACAACGTATATTATCTGTATGTTTGCATTGATATTATTTTTGTGAATCTTTACTAATAAATACTGTTAAAATTAGTACCATCAGACTTCAACGGACCTCTCTATCTTTGCTGGTAAGTGACCCAGTTACGGGGTACGTAACAGTCACAATGACTTAATTCATATGAAATGTGAAAAGTGTACGAGACATGAAAAGAACAAGTCCTGTTCTATATCCTGTTAGGAATATAGAATGCAGGCTTAGATTGAACATTTTATTTTATTTTCCTATGAAATACTGCATATTTCATTTCTAGTCACTGCATTTTTGTAAATTTTATAATTTGTCTACTAAGTCATTATTTATTTCTAATGAGCTTTTTCAACAATTTTGCAGAGAAAGTTGTCACTTACTTCTAGTAGTTTTGTTGCCAGACCTTGAGAAAGAAAATTATAAATTGAGATTTCATTTGTTGTTTATCAACATCTCATCTTGTTAATCCTTTCAAATTAAAATCATTCAAAACAACTTTGAAAGATACTTCATTGCCCCATGAAAAGCATTCTGTTGCATTTTTATTTCCATAAGCATACCTTGCAAGAGAGAAGATGAGCAATTAGAACTGCAGCCTCGAACCGCCCGAGTTGCTGCCTTTATTAATGATACTGAATGGTATTTTTCTCAAACTTTTCAAATTGACCAGAGCTTATCTTACACGACATCACTGCTGGCACGGAGCCTTAATCAATTATAATGTAAATCACAGAATTCGCCTGTAGCATTATAGCTCCTTTTTGAGTACGTTCTTCATTTTAATGTGATTCAATATCAGAAGTGGAGCACTGGACAACCACACCTCAACAGGATTCATTGATCTCTAAGAGTGTTACTCATCTATTTGTACAAATCTCACTCCCACCTCTTTCTGGTCATGGCACATAGCATTCACTGTACCTTGTCACTGTACCTTGATCAGATCTGGAATCTTCGTTCTCTTACAGTTTATTCATTCTGTAATGAAAATTGGAAAATTCCAATAACGATCATCCAATCTCCATCGAAGGTTTATCTATTCGAATATATCAAGGTTACAATTACAAAGTAAAATTAAAAAGCCAAAGAATAATCATGTTATTAAATGTACTTATTGTTTCAGTAAGTATATGTAGGACCCTGATCAGACCCCACTTGGAGTACTGTGCTCAGTTCTGGTTGCCTCACTACAGGAAGGATGTGGAAACCATAGAAAGGGTGCAGAGGAGATTTACAAGGATGTTGCCTGGATTGGGGAGCATGCCTTATGAAAATAGGTTGAGTTGACTCGGCTTGTTCTTCTTGGAGTGACGGAGGATGAGCGGTGTCCTGATAGAGGTGTACAAGATGACGAGAGGCATTGAGCGTGTGGATAGTCAGAGGCTTTTTCCCAGGGCTGAAATGGCTGCCACAAGAGGGCACAGGTTTAGGGTGCTTGGAAGCAGGTACAGAGGAGATGTCAGGGGTAAGTTTTTTACACAGAAAGTGGTGAGTGTGTGGAATGGGCTGCTGGCAATTGTGGTGGAGGTAGATACGATAGGGTCTTTTAAGAGACTTTTGGATAGGTACATGGAGCTTAGAAAAATAGAGGGCTATGGGTAAGCCTAGTAATTTCTAAGGTAGGGACATGTTCGGCACAACTTTGTGGGCCGAAGGGCCTGTATTGTGCTGTAGGTTTTCTATGTTTCTATAAATCAATGTATTGAGTACAGGAGATGGGATGTTATGTTGAAGTTGTATAAGACATTAGTGAGGCCTAATTTGGAGTATTGTGTGCAGTTTTGGTCACCTACCTACAGTAAACAAGGTTGAAAGAGTACAGAGAAAATTTACAAGGATGTTGCCAGGTCTGGAAGACCTGAGTGATAAGGAAATATCGAATAGGTGAGGACTGTATTCCTTAGAAAGTAGAAGATTGAGAGGAGATTTAATAGAGGTATACAAAATTATGAGATATAGATAAGGTAAATGCAAGCAGGCTTTTTTCACTGAGGATGGGTGGGACTATAAAAGCAGAGGTCATGGGTTAAGGGTTGAAGGTGAAAAGTTTAAAGGGAACTTAAGGGGAAACTTCTTCACTCAGAGGGTCATAAGAGATGGAACAAGTTGCCAGCACAAGCTCAATTTCAATGTTTAAGCAAGTTTGAATAGGTACATGGATGGTAGGGGTGGGAGGGCTATGGTCCCGGTGCAGATTGATGGGAGTAGGCAGTTTAAGTGGATCGGCATGGACTAGATGGGCCAAAGGGTTTCTGTTTCTGTCTTGTACTTTTCTATGACTCTAATGGAAACCACAGACAGAGACACAACTGAGTGGCAGTGGGAATGAAAGTGAGTGTGAACAAAATTGTAACATCTAAACAGAAATTGGCCTAGCCAAACAAATTGTGTTACCGTTGTAGCAGGGGCTCACATTCACCGAACCAATGCAGATTTAAAGCTGAAACTTGCAGAAAGTGCAGCAAAGTAGGTGATACACAAAAAGCATGTTGGGCAGACAAAAATAAATGGTCTGCACAGGGAAGAGAAAGATATCAGCAACAGAATCAGGTTTCTTATCACCGGCATGTGTCGTGAAATTTGTTAAATTAGCAGCAGCAATTCAATGCAATACATAATCTAGAAGAAGAAAAAATAGTAATAATAAATAAATCAATCAATTACTGTATACATATATTGAAAAGATTAAAAATCGTGCAAAAACAGAAATAATATTTATTTAAAAAGTGAGGTTATGTTCACGTGTTCGATGTCCATGTATGAATCAGATGGCAGAAAATCGCTGAGTGTGTGCCTTCAGGCTTCTGTACCTCCTCCCTGATGGTAACAGTGAGAAAAGGGCATGCCCTGGGTGCTGGAGGTCCTTCATAATGGACACTGCCTTTCTGAGTCACCACTCCTTAAAGATATCCTGGGTATTTTGTAGGCTAGTACCCAAGATGGAGCTGACTAGATTTGCGACTCTCTACAGCTTCTTTTGGTCCTGTGTAGTAGCCCCCCCCCCCCATACCAGACAGTGATGTAGCCTGTCAGAATGCTCTCCATGGTACATCTATAGAAGTTTTTGAGTGTTTTTGTTGACATACCAAATCTCTTCAAACTCCTAATGAAGGATAGTCACCGTCTTGCCTTCTTTATAACTGCATCGATATGTTGGGACCAGGTTAGATCCTCAGAGATCTTGACACCCAGGAACTTGTAACTACTCACTCTCTCCACTTCTGATCCCTCTATGAGGATTGGTATGTGTTCCTTCGTCTTACCCTTCCTGAAGTCCACAATCAGCTCTTTCGTCTTACTGACGTTGAGTGCCAGGTTGTTGCTGCGACTCCATTCCACTATTGGCATATCTCACTCCTGTACACCCTCTCATCACCACCTGAGATTCTACTAACAATGGTTGTATCGTCAGCAAGTTTACAGATGGTATTTGAGCTGTGCCTTCCCACACAGTCGTGGGTATAGAGAGAGTAGAGCAGTGGGCTAAGCACACACCCGAGGTGCACCAGCATTGATTGTCAGCGAGGAGGAGATATTATCACCAATCCACACAGACTGTGGACTTAGAACCATAGAACATTACAGCACAGAAACAGGCCTTTTGGCCCTCCTTGGCTGTGCTGAACCATTTTTCTGCCTAGTCCCACTGACCTGCACCTGGGCCATATCCCTCCAAACCCCTCTCATCCATATACCTGTCCAAGTTTTTCTTAAATGTCAAAAGTGAGCCCTCATTCACCACTTCATCTGGCAGCTCATTCCACACTCCCACCACTCTCTACGTGAAGAAGCCCCCCCAATGTTCCCTTTAAACTTTTCCCCTTTCACCCTTAACCCATGTCCTCTGGTTTTTTTCTCCCCTGACCTCAGTGGAAAAAGCCTGCTTGCATTCACTCTATCTATACCCATCATAACTTTATACACCTCTATCAAATCTCCCCTCATTCTCCTACGCTCCAGGGAATAAAGTCCTAACCTATTCAACCTTTCTCTGTAACTCAGTTTCCCAAGTCCCGGCAACATCCTTGTAAACCTTCTCTGCACTCTTTCAACTTTATTAATATCCTTCCTGTAATTAGGTGACCAAAACTGCACACAATACTCCAAATTCGGTCTCACCGATGCTTTATACAACCTCACCATTACATTCCAACTCTTATACTCAATACTTTGATTTATAAAGGCCAATGTACCAAAAGCTCTCTTTACAACCCTATCTACCTGTGACGCCACTTTTAGGGAATTATGTATTTGTACTCCCAGATCCCTCTGTTCTACTGCACTCCTCAGTGTCCTACTGGTTAAGAAGTTGAAGATCCAATTGCAGAGGGAGGTACAGAGACCCAGGTTCTGTAACTTATCAATCAAGATTGTGGGAAGTGATGGTGTTAAATGCTGAGCTATAGTCGATGAACAGCATCCTGACATAGGTGTAGGTGTTTGTGTTGTCCAGGTGGTCTAAGGCCATGTAGAGAGCCATTGAAATTGCATCCGCAGTTGACCTATTACAGATCCTTGCTAAAGCAGGAGTTCAGTCTAGTCATGACCAAGCTGTCAAAGCATTTCATCACTGTTGATGTGAGTGCTACCAGGCGGTAGTCATTAAGGCAGCCCACATTATTCTTCTTAGGCACTGGTATAATTGTTGCCTTTTTGAAGCAAGTGGGAACTTCCGCCCATAAAAGTGAGAGGTTAAAAATGTCCTTGAATACTCCCGCTAGTTGGTTGACACAGGTTTTCAGAGCCTTACCAGGTATTCCATTGGGACCTTCCGCCTTGTGAGGGTTCACCCTCTTTAAAGACAGTCTAACATCAGCCTCTGAGACAGAGATCACAGGGTCATCAGGTGCAGCAGGGATCTTCACAGCTGTAGTTGTGTTCTCCCTTTCAAAGTGGGCATAGAAGGCATTGAGTTCATCTGGTAGTGAAGCATCGCTGCCATTCATACTGTTGGATTTCTCTTTGTAGGAAGTAATGTCTTGCAAACCCTGCCAGAGTTGCCATGCATCCGATGTCGCCTCCAACATCATTCGAAATTGTCTCTTCACCCTTAAAATAGCCCTCGGCACATCATACCTGGTTTTCTGGTACAGGCCTGGGTTGCCAGACTTGAATGCCACAGATCTAGCCTTCAGCAGATGACGTATCTCCTGGTTCATCCACGGCTTTTGGTTTGGGAAAGTACAGTAAGTCCTTGTGGGCACACACTCATCCACACAGGTTTTAATGAAGTCGGTAACACCTGCAGCATACTCATCCAGGTTCGAAGATGAATTCCTGAATACAGTCCAGTCCACCGATTCAAAGCAGTCCTGTGGGCGATCCTGTGCTTCCCTTGTCCAAACCTTCTTGGTCCTCACTGCTGGTGCTGCAGTCTTCAGCCTCTGCCTATACTCAGGGAGTAGAAGTACAGCCAGGTGATCAGACTTCATGAAGTGAGGGAGTGGAATAGCACAGTAGGTATTCTTGATGGTGGTGTAGCAATGGTCCGGTGTGTTGTCTCCTCTGGTATTGCAAGTGATCTGTTGATGGTAATTGCTTAGTGATTTTTTCAGACTAGCCAGGTTAAAGTCTCCCAAAAGGATGGTGAGGGTGTTAGGGTGTGCTGTTTCATGCATGTTGATCCCATTGCTCAGATTACCTTAACATTGGCCTGAGGTGGTATGTATACTGCTACCAAAATGACCCCGGAGAACTTCCGCGGTAGGTAAAAAGGACGGCACTTAACTGCTAGATGTTCCAGGTCTGGTGAGCAGAATTGGGGCAGCACTGATATATTTGTGAACCAAGAAGAGTTGATCATGAGGCATACTCCTCCACCTCTGCTTCTGAGAGACTCTATAGATTTATCATGACAGTGTATAGTGAACCCATCGATCTGAATCGCTGCATCTGGCATGGAAGGGTACAGAAGATATAAAGTTGAGTTACAGTTTCATAAAGAGATCTGTATGCAGTTGAAAAATTTGATAAGGATGAGAACGACACAGGACTGAGTAGCCTTGAGATTTATAAAATGAAAATTAACAAAAGACAAGCAAATGGCTTGCATTAGAAGTGAATGGCAAATTCATTAAAATGGAATTGGGCACTGACTCAGCCATTATTCTACAAAATTAGTTGTCTTTCATTATTTACAATCTTTAGGGCTTTTCGGGGTAATTTAGTTTTCATTTAATAAAGAGCTAGTAGGGGTTTTATTTCCCAATTCTCCACACCACACTCCAGTCCAGTTGGTGGTGGTAAGGTAAGGCACCTTTAATTTGGACTGCCTACCACCATTAAAAGTCAGAAGAAGAAAATGAGTTTGAACAGCATTTCAAAGATACTGAACTGAAGCCTGCAGATATCCATCTAAATTTACAAAAGAGGACACTCCTCTTGACACATTCTCCCTAATGCAAATCGAAAGAATCCCTTTTATGGCAGAGATGATCCAAAGGAAAACCAGAAAGGATCCCACACTGTCTCAGGTCTACATGGCAACCCAAAACAACTGGAATGTGCAGCAGAAATTCCAATTCCCCCATTTTTACCAGCACCGGGATAAACTTATGCTCGACAGGGTTTGCCTTATGTGGGGATGGAGAGTTGTTGTAGTATCCAAGCTGAGAGCTAAAGTGTTGGAGGATCTTCATGCTTATCATCTAGGCATGGTCAAAATGAAATCATAGGCTCTAAGCTTTGTCCGGTGGCCTGGGATAGATCAGCAGATTGAGAAGCTTGCCTTGCACTGTTCAGGCTGCCAACACGTCCAGAAGAAAGGTACTCAGAGCTGTCAGAACCACTTCCTGCAGTCCCCGAGTCAACTCCTACAACCACCATGGAGGAGGCCCCAGAACCTGAGAGTGTTTCACAGGCACGAGTCTCACCTGACAAGCAGAGTGGTCTCCTTTGTCAGGAAAGACGTTATTTCACAGGAGTAAGAAATCCTCCACAGTGATTAAACCTTTAGGCCTGAATGGGACAATTTAAAATTTACTGTGCCATGGATGTCTGGTAGTTGTAGTATATAGTGTACTGTATATAAACATACAGTATATCTTTGTTTGTTTAAATAATTCATTATGGGCTATACATAAAATGAACTGAATGGCACACGTCATGATGCCGCCACATCATAAGTGCATGCCTCTCTTAAAGTAAAAATGAAACTAAGACACGCATTCCCAGCTCCATGTTTCCTTTCAATTAGTTTAATGTTTTGGAGTTACAAAACATAACATTAACCGCCCTATCAAATTGCACTGTAACCTTGAGGGATCTATGGATGTGAACCCCAAGGTCCCTTAGTTCCTCCACACCGTTAAGAGTCCTGCCATTAATCCTGTACCTGCCTTCATATTCGACCTCCACACTTTTCCATATGGAACTTCATCTGTCACTCTTCAGTCAAATTCTACATCATATCAATGCCCCATGGTAACCTACGACAGCCTTCTAGACAATCCACAATACCAGCAACTTCCTGTCATCTGCAAACTTACTAATCCACCCTTCCACTTCTTCAACCAAGTCATTTATAAAAATCATAAGGAGCAGGGGTCCCAGAACAGATCCCTGCAGAACACCACTGGTTACCAACCTCCTGGTAGAAGTGGTGAGTGATTACAGACCTCTGAGATACAGAGGGGTTTGTTTATCCAAGTGCACAGCTCTTAAAAGACGAGTGCACAAGTTATTATTACTCATCTTCCAGCATTAAAAGTATATAAAATGTTTTTGTCCTTGTGATAAAACAATTTATACTCAAAATACAATTTATTTTAAACTGCAGATACCTCAATGATTACCTTGGGACAGATCTAAAGTAAGTTCTAACCTGGTTTAAGGTTCATGCTGATTAGGGTTATCATTAAAATTGACTCTATCCATTGACCTGTTTAGTGCCTTTAGAATTTGCACCTAGTGAGTTAATATTCTACTATTGTGAAGTAAGTTGTTGCAAAATGCTACATTCCAGTTTATTGTAATTTTACGCAATAATGAACTGCCCTGAGTCAACACAAGATTAATCCTCAGGGGGCAAAAGTCTTTTGGATTTAATCAGAGCTACACCACATTGTCTGGTAAGCATGCTTTAAAATTTTCTCTTGTTTCAAAGTTGCCTGATCCCCCCTCTTAAATTGATTGTTCTCTTAAGACTATTACTTATGTACTGTATGCTAAGTACTTAAATTTTTCAGTTTATGTAAATGAAAGTTTTGCTTGAGGAGGCAAAGTTTAGTCCTCGTCAATTAGGAGCCACCCTTTCTCATGGGCCTAACCAAATCAAACCTAATTAATAGACTGTTGAAACCCTATGAGCTTGTAAATCGTAATAAATTAACGCAGCAGTGTTAATATTAAATGTGATTTCTCTTTTAGACAAGCTTTGTTACCTTGTACTATATAAATCTGCAAGTCAGGCAGCATCTGTGGAAAGATACTGCCTGACCTTCTAAGCTCCCCCAGCATTTTGTGTGTGTTGCCTTGAATTTCCAGCATCTGCAGATTCTCTCATGTTTGTAAATCTGAAAGTTGCAGCAATGCAGGGGAATCTTATTCTGTGCAATACATTGTCGTAAACACATGCTTATCTTTGGATTTTACTAAGAGAACATTGACATCATTATTTCAGCTGGTGGTATCTATGTCCTACACTGAGACCTGGCAATGGGCTTGCATACTTTATAAATGCTGTATTCTCATGAGGTGTTTGCAGAATTTGTTATCTGCCTTATGTGGGATCAAAGTCACATTTGTCAATTTTTTGACCAATTTGGGAAAGTTGGTGGGGGGGAGTGGAGGAGGAAGATTGATAGTCAACATCATGTTAGAGTGACCTGCTGATGTAAATTCAGAACCAAAACAGTCCTCTGTGACAGATTAAATAATCTTGCACCTAACCAAGGTAGTCTGCAGTATTCCAATGCACTATTAATTGTTAACAATCCAGACACAATGGAATTTAATGAGGGGTTTCCATCACCACAGACTGGCATGTCCCAATCAGGTTCAGATTACCCTGCAAGCAAAGTGTCTGATCTGGAAAAATAGTGTAATGTCTATCGATGCATGTTACAGGTAACCCATGTGGTTTCAACCAGTTGAGTTTCAGCAGTACATGGTTGGCTTCCTTAAAACTCAAGTATTAATACATTTTATTCAAGGTTTTTAGAAATACTCAATTATGAAATAGAAAGTATTAATCTCATACTAAGCATATAACCCATGGCCTGGGAGCTTTTGAACCAGCATTTAGTAGATAAGAATATATTTGGTAAAGGCTGTTTGTTTTCCACATATTACCATGAAAATTGCTTCTATTTGGAATGTACAAATGTAGACCTGACCATATGGTGATTGGCAGGTTCTTATTATTCATTCTGTTTTTCTTCAGATTGTATAAGATGGAAGTCTAGGCTAAAGACATGCTTCAATCAAGAACCCAATCAATGAAATGGACAGATCCATCAATTCCTTTACTGAACTATAAAGCAGAGTCTTCCTAATCCTCAAATTTTGACATCAATATTTATCAGTTTTAGCTGTGGAGATGATCAAAAGTTTGGTGATCACTTATGTTCTCTGGTCATTAGGTGGACCTTTAGGTCTCCATCACATCTACCTTGGGAGAGATAGCCATGCCTTACTGTGGATGGTGACATTCGGTGGATTTGGGTTTGGGTGGATTCGTGAGTTTTGGCATTTGCCAAAATACGTGCAAAATGCAAACTTTCGCCACAAAAAGACTCAAAGGAAAAGAGATAAACAACCATCAATGAAAATTATCCGAACTTTTGGCCAATTTGTAGTTGGGGTTTACTTTGGTATCGTTGCTCTCATAAGTCTATCTCCATTAAGTGGTTTCTACATCATGGTCTTGCCACTTGCTATCACACTAGGTGTTCACCTTGTAGCTAATGTTGGTGAGCAAACTTCCAATATAAATGCAACAATGATAGCCTCCATTGTTACTTCCATCATATTCTATGGAAGACCCATTGCAACAATACCCATCAGTATTGTTGCTACTGTTGTCTCTATGCAACACCGCCTCTACAAGACTTCAAGTGACACGGAAGACAACTTAAGGGTGCGACTTTACAGATTAGCTTTAGCTTGGCTGGCTTTCACAATGCCAATCTTCTATTGTATGTTTCACAATACCACAGTTACGATTACATACATCTCAGACACTATTAATATTATCCTAGATTCACTCCGAATTTTCCCACTGGTCAGTGGTCTCTTTGAATCTATATTACTTCTCCCATATCATGCATGGAAGCTCTCCACTGGTGGAACTGGATTAGGCTATGGATACAATCAAGAATGGGAAAAGTTATTTGAATCTATCACTACCATAAAGACTGAAAGAGAAAGGTTAGCGTACAAGGTAATTATAAACAAATTAATAAGACTAATTGGTCTAGATTGCTGTTTCTTCCTCCACCTTAGATTGCATGTCTGTTTTACACTCCAACTGAAACTATTTCCATTCTCACTGTACAGATGTACTGAAATCTGGAATTTTATATATGTGTGTATATATATATAATGCTACAATCATAGGAGATAGCTTGGCTTGAAGAATAGACACTGCTCTCTGCAAGAGACACATAGACTTCTGAAAGCTGTATTGTGTGTTCACTATCAGGGTTAAGGACATCTCTTCTGGGATGGAGAAGAACTTTGGAGTGGGAATGGGAGGATCCTCACAGGCATTAACTACATGGATAAGACAAGTAAGGAGGTTCTGTTGAGGGATTATGAACAGCAGAGGCAAAACTGAAAAGCAAAACTCAAAGGTGATGACCTCCATATTATTACCCAATCAGCCTGCAAATTGGCAAAGGGTAAATAAGATTAGAGCAGTAAATGTGTGGCTCAAAGTTTGATGAGGGAGAAATAGGCTCTAATTCATGGGGCACTGGCACAAGTACTGGAAAAGGAGGAAGCTGTTTCATTGGGATGGGTTTAATCTGAGCCATGCTGGGGTGGTAACCTGACTAATTGCATAAATAAGGTTAATATCTGGGCTTTAGATTAATTACAGGTGAGTAAGGTTTGAGTGACATGAAGGTTACTAAATCAAAACCAAATAAGAGATAGTGGTATAGGATGCTATAAGCAGAAATGAAAATCAACATACGACAGAAAGAGGCACAAAATATAAGCAGTGTATCAGAAAGTTAATCCAGAGTAAATTAAAACTACAAAAAAAGTCAAAGATTATGTTTTTTTATCTGATCGCACATAGCATTTGTAACAAAATATTTGGCATAAATAGTCACAAATCAGTTTGATCTAATATGTATTACAAAGGCATGGTGCTGAATGACCAGGACTAGGAATTCAGTATTCAAGGTTATTCAACATTCCAAAAAGAATACATAGATAGGTAAAAAGAGGTAGAATGGTATTTGTTAATAGAGGAAGTTATGAGCATGGTGCTGACTTGTGACAATATCAAGTGGATGGTGATGTGGAATCAGTTTAAGTGGAAATAACAAATAGCAGGGAAATGAAGATATGGGTGGGAGTAGGTTACGGAGCCCCAAAAGTGGTGCCTCTCGACAGGACAAAACATAAATGGGGAATTATCATCAACATGTAAGAAGAGAGCAGTAATTATCATCAGTGATTTCAAGCTGCACATTGATTGAACTAATCAAACTGGCAAAGTACCTTGGAAGAGGAATCTATGGAATTCATTGTGGATTGCTTTTGAGAGCAGTATGTTAAAGGAGCTGCCTGGGAAAAGTTTGTTTAGATTTGGTTGTGTTCAATGAAGTAGGATTAATTGAGGGTAAACACTCCAATCCAAAACTAGCATGCTCAACTACAAAGATCTGAAAGTATAGCTGTCCAGAGTGGATTGAGTAAATAGACTAAGATATAAGTTAGTGAATGAGCGGTGGCAGATGCTTATGCAGTTGGCTCATAGTGCTCAGCTGAAATGTGTTCTCATTAGAAAGAGGGATTTCACGAGAAAGATGAACAATGCTTGGTTGACAAAGGAGATTAATGGTAAAATAAAAAATAAAAAAACAAGTACACAAAGTGGCAAGACTTGAAAACAAGACTGAAAAGCTAGTAGGGAAACAGAAAATTGATTATGAGAGAAAACTGACAAGTAATCTAAAAATGAATAGAAAGACCTTCTGGGGGTATATGAAAAGAGTGGGTTTAAAGTAGTCTGACAGGTGGTGGTACCCAAAGTAGTAGTCTAACAGATGAGAAAGTTGAAACAAGCATCGAGGTTAGAGCAGATGAGTTCAGTAGGCAGGGACAGGGCAGGGAGTGTGAAAGGTCTGAGAGCCTGCAGCACATTTTATGATGATGCATTTCAAAACTTTTTGTTTCTTTGTATTAAAAGGGGGTGCATTTTCTCTTTTCCTGTACGACGGAACATTTGTTTCTTTCTGCAATAAATGGCCCATTCGTTCAAAGAACTAATTTTGAAGATGTGCATCCCCGTGATTTTATTAGCCAATCTCCCAGATGCTTTTTTAAAACAGATGTAATTTCAATTACTCTAATCCCAGATATTCCCCAGATGAAACATCGAGTAAAATCTGTCTTTTGTTTAACAAAGTGACAAAGAATGTAATTCATTGTGATATAATTTCCTAATCCTGGTTAGATCTTGCCCTCTCTGGCTTTGTAGAGGATGCAAAGCAATTTGTAAGTAATGCAGTGGAATATTTTAAACAGCATACAGGTCTTTCTGAGTTATTGCTTTCTAAATTAAGACTTGTATTTATTTTTAAACTTCAGGTGCTGGGACTACACCAGGAAGCAACCTTGGAAGAAATTAACAAAAGTTATAGAGAGTTGGTGAAACGCTGGCACCCTGACCAAAACCGACATAACTTAAATGAAGCAGAACAACAATTTCTTGAGATACAGGCAGCATATGAAGTACTTACGAAAAAGCAGACAAGAGACATTCAAGAGCTGTGACATCATTTATAAAATATCAAGATTCCTGGCTTTATGGCTGCTTTCAATTTATGATATAAATTTGTTATAATTGTGGCATTGAATAAGGATGAATTGGGGCTAAGTCTTCAGTTATTTTTCCTTGTTCTCTAGGTTAGCCGGAGTATTTATGCCCCATCTATATTGCAGTTCAATGGATTCTCCCTTAATTCTAACGTCAAAGATTATATTGTACAATTAAGATAGTCAGATGAGAATATCATTGTCTGGATTTCTTATTTATATCTGCCTAGAATTACTTCATTCATCAGTCAAGTCCAGATGCCCGCTTTTCCTGGCATGTTTTCTTGTCTAAATAACAACAGGCTCAAGAAACTTCTATTTTTGGAGCTTGAGTCAAGTTTGAAATTAGACTCATATTAAAAAAAGAACAGTAGGCCATTCTGCACTTCACATATGCTCCAGCATTCAATATAATCATAAATGATCATCCAAATTCAGTATCTCGTTCTTGCATTCTCCCTGTACGCCATGATTTCCAGAGCTATGAGAACCATACCTCACTTCTTTTAATGGGGTTGAGAATTCCACAGGTTCGACTCTCACTGGATGAAGAAAGTTCTTGAAATCTCTGTCCTAAAAAGCATCAATTATTCCAGTGAAAACATTTTAAAATCTGATATCTTAAGATTTTTTTTCTGGTTTACCTGCACTGAGTATTTTTTAGTCATGGACTTTTTTTCAGATTTTAATTTGCATTTGCAATGATGTAAATGTAGAAAATTTTTAAAGGTACTTGTTATATAAATAGGGGAATAATGGACAACAATATTTTACAAATGGATGATAAGTATCACTATTCACTATTAAAATCTTTGCTAATAGTTTCAGAAAAGTGTGCCCTTTAGGCTGTTTGTCCATATACTAAAATCATGAAAACCAGCTCCTTGTGCCACTTCAACATTCAATAGGATCCTTGAAGTTCAAATTTCTGTCGATCTCCCCCTTGGATTCATTCAGTGATTGCCTCCACAGCTATCTGGGGTAGAATCATGGCCCTCTGGAAGAAGTTTCTTCTCATCTCCATCTTAAATGAGTTACTCCTTCCTTACTCTAAAACTATGTCCCTTATAACTCGTTTCCCACAGGGGAAACATCCCCTCAGTGTCAAGCCTGTTTATCACTCTCGGAATCACATATATTTCATTTTCCTAAACTCCAATGAATATAAGCTTGACTTTTCTTCATTCCAGGGATTAACCTTGTCTGCACTGCCTCCGATGGAAATATATGATTCTGTAAGTATGGAGACCAAAGTGTATACAGTACTCCAGGTGCAGTCTCACCAGCAGCTTTTTTTTTGTAGTACATGTCCTCTACAATAAAGTTCAACATTCCCTTAGTCTTTCTAATCCCTTGTTGTACCTACATGTCAACCCTTTATGTTAATGCACAGAACTCCCAGATGCCTTTGTATCCAATTTTATAGTCTCACTCCATTTTAATAATAATTAGCTTTATCATTCTTCCAGCTCATATTTTTCCATCTTATATTCCATCTAGTAACTTTTGGCACACTCACTTAACCTACCTTTGTGTGTTGTGATTAATCTGTTTATCTTTGCATCAACAACAAGTTTGTCTACTATGCACTCAGTTCCTTAATCTAAGGCATTAATATAGACCATAAACAGTTGAGATACAGTATCAGTCCCTATGGCACTCCATGATGACTGACTTTCAATCAAAAGTAACCTCACTCTGTTAGTCAATTAAGTATCCATGCCAATGTTTTTCTCCCTAATCCTTACTTTGACCAGTAATCTTTTATGTGGCACCTTATTGAATTTCTTTTGGAAATTCAAATACTCTTACATCTACTAGTTCCTCTTTATCCATCCTGTTTATTACATTGTCAAAGAATGCTAATAAATTTGTCAATCATTAATTTCCTCTTATAAAACCATATTGACTCTACTGGGTTGTCTTTTGATTTTCTAAACGCCTTGCTATTACTTCCTCAATAATGGACTCTAGCATTTTCCTAAAGACAGATGTTAGACTACCTGGCCAACAATTTCTTGCTTTCTGGCTCCACTTTTCTTGAATAGGAACATTAAATCTTACTGTTTTCCAATCCTCTCCATAATCAAGTGATTTTTAGTTGCTTATAACCTGCAACCACTGTCTCTAGAACCTTTAGGCCTCCAGGAACCAGGCCTTCAAGTCTGGGAGTCTCGTTGGCCTTTAGCAACATTTTCTTCCTGATAAGTTACAGTGTTGTGCATTGATATTTTCTCAAATTATTAGCAAACTACACACCTTAATTTTTCCTCACCATGCTAATGTTAACCACCATGTAAGCTATGTTTCATCTTTCTTGATCTGTCCGTAATCTATGGTACTGTTCATTACTTCATACGCCTCCAATAGCTGTTGTCCATCCAGCAAAGTCAAACTGGTTGCACTCTTGTGTATGTAGCTATAGTAAAAGAATTTCCTGCAATACCTTCTATTTCCACTCACGCATGTAACCTCAGTTCTCCCCCCACCCCCAGCCGTTTATTCTTAGTCCTTTCTGTTTTTATCACCTGTATGCTGTTTTATGACAAAACAATCTGAAAAAAGAGACTAGACAGACACATTCACTAAAAGCACAAAACTTGGTATCAAAACTGCCTCTCTTAAGCCCTCCACTGTCTGTCTGCTGTCAGACTACTGTTCATCATTATGTCCTGCCGATCAAAATTACTTCAAACACAGAAAAGACTGGATGGACTCCTTGCCTTCTGTTATATTTCACAGGAAAATATACCACTGTATATGTTTCATTTACACACAGCAAAAGAAATAACGCAAATATAAACCAAAGATACAAATATTTTATTATAAATTATTAGTAATTTGATGCCTAAATTGACTCCATGGACCTCAAATTAAAATCATGCACTCATGCATTAACTAAAGGTCAATGGATAGACTGGAACTACTATCTGGGACATTTCAACAGATTTTCTTAGAGCACTGTATGTTTAAATCAGGGTCCAAAACTACAGTGTCATGTATGAAGGAACTGAATGAGAATCAAAAAAATTGCAAAGCAACAATAAAAATAGAAAATGCTGGAAATACTTATCAGGTCAAACAGTGATTCTAGAAAGAGAAATAAGAGTCAACAGTTGAGGATGAAGACTCTTCCACAGACGCTATCTGACCTGCTGAATGTTTCCAACATTCTCTGTTTTTATTCATGAAAAGAAGTAATTTATCTGTTAGCAATTTTTTCTCATGTGTGTCTGGAGGTGACTACATTGTTTCATAACTTAATTTTGCATCATCTGTTGGCTTGCTATGTCAAATTAGTCTTGAAAGGAAATAGTTTATACTGGTAATTATTATACAATTCCAAATTACCGTGCTTTCTCTTGCCACCTGCCTCAATTTTATCATGTTTACATCAGAACAGTATCTGCTCAGTGACATGCATATTTCTAAGCTAGAATGTGAATAAAAACTATCGTCCAAGGCAGGTAAACAATACATACAACAAAGTACCATACCCAGGTAAGCCAGTACCTGTAATAGTTCAATGTTAACTGTGCAATTCTTCAAAAATATATGCCTGAATTCGTCATCTATAACATCAGTACAAATTGCTCTATCAATAGTACATGAGTATCTGATTTTGTAAGGCACTGATGTCTTTTGTTGGTCATGTTCCAAACTGCACTTGTATCAGTGTATTGATTGTTCTCTAGATTCTAAATATACTTTTACTTGAAATGAGCAAAGCAGTCACATTTTTATTTTCCTGGTTTGTAACTGGAAGCTTTCTACTCTTCTAAAATGTTTACTATGGATCATCTGCAGAGTGTGGGTGCCATCTGCTGGCAAGCAAACCTTCTCCAATGGTGAAGCAAGGAACACTTCACCTGCAAATCTGCAGGGGTCACCAGGTGCTCCCCATGAGGTCTCTGCTACATTAGTGAGACCCATTGTAAATTGGGGGGGCTACTTCTTTAAAGAGGAACTTCCTGGTGGCCAAACATTTTAATTCTGATTCCCGATCCCATTCCAACATGTCAGTCCATGGCCTCCTCTTGTTCCAAGATGAGGCCACCCTCAGGGTGGAGGAGCAACACCTTATATTCCATCTGGGTAGCTTCCAACCTGATGCATGTATATCGATTTCTCATTCAAGTAAAAAAAAATCCCTCCCCTTCCCCTCTTCCTCTACTCTCCATTCTGGCCTTTTATCTCTTCTGTCTATCACTTCCACCTGGATCTCCTTCACCTTCCCTTTCTCCTATGGTCCACTCTTCTCTCCTATCAGATTCCTTCTTCTCCAGCCTACCTTTCTCACCCACTTGACTTCACCTATCACCTTCTAGCTAGCCTCCTTCCCCTCTCCCCACCTTTTTATTCTGGCGTCTTCCCCCCCCCCACTTCCAGTCCTGAAGAAGGGTCTCAGCCCAAAATGTAGACTGTTTATTCATTTCCATAGATGCTGCCTGACCTGCTGAGTTCCTCCAGCATTTTATTTGTGTCACTTTGGATTTCCAGCACCTGCAGACTTTCTCATGTTTACAGTATGTACCAGTTATTTATGTTAGTATAAAATACTCTTTTAGCCCTGCAGTCCCTGCTTCCCTTCTACCTCCTCAATGGCTTGATCATTTTGCTAATGTGTAGCTCAACCAAAGCCGTTGCAGATCTGATTCCTGATTAAAGCATCACATTTTGTAGATGTGCACAATGTATTCACTATGCAATGGTTGTGGAAATAAAGCTTATAATAGTTAATAGTATGCCAATCAAATGGGCTGTTTTGTTCTGAATAGTGTTGAGCTTATTGAAAGTTGTTGGAGTGCCACTTATCCAGGCAACTGAAAAGTATCCATCATGCTTCTGATTTTTCTCGTATTACTTATGACATGATGCAGTTTGCCCATCAAGTCTATGGCAACCCTCAAATATTCTATCAGTGACATTTCCCTATTTACTTTTTTGCTTGTACCCTACTCTTTTATAAATGCCGTCTGATTCTCCAGCCACCCACATACATCAAGGGCAATTTACAATAACCAATTAACCTAACCTACGTGTGCATTGCAGATAGTAGAAATGCTCCAAGGTATCAGGAGACTTGTTTGATGTAGGATACCCAGCTTTTGGTCTCCACTTGTAGCCATGGTATTTACGTGGTTTATCCAGTTGAATTTCTGAACAATGGTGTTCACCGAGATGTTGATAGTTGGGAACCCAGTAATGGAAATGCCATTGAATTCCAAGTGCAGGTCTTGTTGAAGATGATCACTGCCTGACACTTAAGTGTCAAATAAGTACCACAAATCAGCCCATGGCTGAAAGTTGATTAGGTGTTGCTAAATGCAGCCATGGACTCTTTCATTTGCTGAGTTGCATAATCATCATTAAACATCCCTCATCTGATCATGTGATGGAAGAAAGACTGAAGAAGACAACCCTGCCTACAGGAATTCCTGAATGTCCTGGGCCTGAAAAAATTGACTTCCAATAAACAGAACCATTTCATTTTTGCAAGTGATAACTTTAGTCATCGAAGTGTTTTCCATTTGATGTTTGCTGACTTCAATTTTACCATTTTCAGATGAAAACAATGATAAGATGAGTAGTATCATGACCTTGCTGAAACCCCAAAGAGGGGACTGGTGAGCTGGCATGGTTCAAAGGTTCATTTTATTATTGAAGTACACAACTCTGAAATTTTTCTTCTGGTTGTGGTTCCTTCTATGATATGTAACAACACTGAAGGAGAGAATTTGGCCCATCAAGTTCATCTCAGACTCAGGAGCAATTGCATTAGGCCTACCCACCTCTTTTTATTTCCATGTAGCCCTTCATCTTAAGACAAGCTTAAGTTTATAGAATGTAAAGATGGTAGTTTTTCAAGTATTTTGGAATGATCGAATACAGATCATAAAATGAGAGCTTCAGCAGTGGGGGTAAGGGTAAGTTTGGCTACTAGCTTGTCAGCTGATCTCAAACATCACCATCTTGGACCATGTTCAGCATGACAGTGGATTTAAGATAGGAATGCCTTGCAACATTTCATGGGCCTGCTATTGTCTGGGTAAAGGTGGAAGTAACTGAAAAAGAAACGGTATTCAGACGCATGGTCTGGCCATTAGAAGCCTGGATGATGACTCCAAGCCACAAATTTGAATCCAACAACAGCCAATAAATGTAAATCTAAGTTAGTTCAGTAATGGTGACCAAAAAGTTCCAGACCTTCAAAAGAACTCATCTGATGCACTCATATCCAATCCCAGACTAAGCTATACATGATCCAGACCCACAGCAATGTGAATTGCTTTGAATTGCCTTTTGAAATAGCTTAACAAACCACTCAGGGAATAGGAGATGGCTATTAAATATTGGTCTTGCTACCTAAACCTCACAATTTATCAACAAATACATAAAAAGAAAGAGCTAAGCCAAGTACAAGTTCAACAGGCAACTTAAAAAACATCATGAATATGTGACTGGAAGCTCAGCTCAAAAACTCTAGCTGGTTTTGCCAAATACAAAATAATCTTGTTCAGCATTTCACACAATATCCATCTAAGAGAAGTTCTGGATGGGTGATCCACTTTGGGAAGCTGTACTCTGTGATTATGCAGGCCTGGGAAAAATATCTCTCTAGTGTTTGTAGATCTCGTACTGGGGATGCTGTATCACTTCAGAATCAGAATCAGGTTTATTATCACCAGCATGTGACGTGAAATTTGTTAACTTAGCAGCAGCAGTTCAATGCAATACATAATCTAGCAGAGAGAGAGAAAAAACATAATAATAAATAAACAAGTAAATCAATTACATGTATTGAATAGACTTTTTAAAATGTGCAAAAATCAGAAATACTGCATATTAAGAAAAAGTGTGGTAGTGTCCAAAGATTCAATGTCCATTTAGGAATCGGATGGCAGAGGGGAAGAAGCTGTTCCTGAATCGCTGAGTGTGTGTCTTCAGGCTTCTGTACCTCCTACCTGATGGTAACAATGAGAAAAGGACATGCCCTGGGTGCTGGGGGTCCTTAATAATGGACGCTGCCTTTCTGAGACACCACTCCCTGAAAATGTCCTGGGTACTTTGTAGGCTAGTGCCCAAGATGGAGCTGACTAGATTTACAACCTTCTGCAGCTTCTTTCGGTCCTGTGCAGTAGCCCCTCCATACCAGACAGTGATGCAGCCTGTCAGAATGCTCTCCATGGTACATCTATAGAAGCTTTTGAGTGTATTTGTTGACACGCCAAATCTCTTCAGACTCCTAATGAAGTACAGCCACTGTCTTGCCTTCTTTATAATTACATCGATATGTTGGGACCAGGTTAGATCCTCAGAGATCTTGACATCCAGGAACTTGTAACTACTCACTCATGAACAGCATCCTGACTTAGGTGTTTGTGTTGTCCAGGTGGTCTAAGGCCACGTGAAGAGCCATTGAGATTGTGAACTTGTGTTCGCATTCCTTTTATCTCCCTTGGTTCAGTCCCTTCCCACTACATTTGTGACACTTCATGTGCTCTCAATCTCCTCAACAACTTTCAATTCCTTAGCACCGATCTCCTCATTTTCATCATGGATGTCCAGTCCCTGTTCTTTTCTATCCCCCATCGCGTAGGCCTTAAAGCTGTCCGTTTCTTTCTTGACAAAAGAACCAACTAGTTCCCCTCCACCACCACCCAAGTTAGTATGGCATGACTTGCTGCGCACAAATGCTCATAAATCCTATTCCTAAGAATTCTCTCTAGTAGCTTTCCTGCAATGAATCCCCATCCCATTTAGGAATCGGCCGGCAGAGGGGAAGAAGCTGTTCCTGAATTGCTGAGTGTGTGCCTTCAGGCTTCTGTACCTCCTGCCTGATGGTAACAATGAGAAAAGGGCAGGCCCTGGGTGCTGGAGGTCCTTAATAATGGACACTGCCTTTCTGAGACACCACTCCCTGAAAATGTCCTGGGTACTTTGTAGGCTAGTGCCCAAGATGGAGCTGACTAGATTTACAACCTTCTGCAGCTTCTTTTGGTCCTGTGCAGTAGCCCCTCCATACCAGACAGTGATACAGCCTGTCAGAATGCTCTCCACGGTACAACCCTGTCACTTTGTTTTTGGCCCACGTATTCATTATCAAGATTCCCCACTTGCCTTCATTAGAATCTTCCTCCTCATCAAATTCATTTTAAACTTTAAAGTTATCAGTATGTTAAGATGATGGGGTTACTACTGGTTACTACTCATGTTCTGGGACCCTTCCCCTTCGTGATTTTTATAAATGACCTGGATGAGGAAGTGGAGGGATGAGTTAGTAAGTTTGGTGATGACACAAAGGTTGGAGGTATTGTGGGTAGTGTGGAGGGCTGTCAGAGGTTACAGATGGACATTGATAGGATGCAAAACTGGGCTGAGAAGTGGCAGATGGAGTTCAATCCAGATAAGTGTGAAGTGGTTCATTTTGGTAGGTCAAATATGATGGCAGAATATAGTATTAATGGTAAGACTCTTTGCAGTGTGGAGGATCAGAGGGATCTTGGGCTCCAAGTCCATAGGATACTCGAAGCAGCTGCGTAGATTGACTCTGTGGTTAAGGCGTATGGTGTATTGGCCTTCATCAATCGTGGAATTGAATTTAGGAGCCGAGAGGTAATGTTGCAGCTATATAGGACCCTGGTCAGACCCCACTTGGAGTACTGTGCTCAGTTCTGGTCACCTCACTACAGGAAGGATGTGGAAACCATAGATCCGTTTTTAAAAACACAGATAACTCACTGGAATTTACAAGGATGTTGCTGCATGCCTTATGAGAATAGGTTGAGTGAACTCGGCCTTTTCTCCTTGGAGCAATGGAGGATGAGAGGTGACCTGATAGAGGTGTATAAGATGATGAGAGGCATTGATCATGTGGATAGTCAGAGGCTTTTTCCCAGGGCTGAAATGGTTGCCACAAGAGGACGCAGTTTTAATTGCTGGGGAGTAGGTACAGAGGAGATGTCAGGGGTAAGTTTTTTATGCAGAGAGTGGTGAGTGTGTGGAATGGGCTGCTGGCAATTGTGGTGGAGGCGGATATGATAAGGTCTTTTAAGAGACTTTTAGATAGGTATATGGAACTTAGAAAAATAGAGGGCTATAGGTAAGCCTAGTTATTTTTAAGGTAGGGATATGTTTGGCACAACTTTGTGGGCTGAAGGGCCTGTATTGTGCTGTAGGTTTTCTATGTTTCTATGTTTAATGTTGGAGTGGTTTTAATATTGGGAATGGGTGCTGTGATTTGGAGGTTGTGCACCAACTTGTGGGGAGGGTTTGTGTGGAACCCGGCAGTGGAGGGGGCACAGGGGAGAGGGAGAGTAAAAGAACTAATGGTGCTGAGGGCTGAACATGGCCCTCTGGTGGGGAGAGAGCTTGGGTTTATGAGGGTGTGTATGAGGGGTGTAGATGCTAAGTTTAGGGGTGGAGTTGGGGGATGGAGATGCAGGCCTCACTGTGGGGGGGGGAGAGAGGGAGAGGATGGGACCTAGTGTTAAGTTAGCTCGTTTGTAAGTGTATGGCCAAGGTTGGTCGGGGTGCAGTCCGGGTTAGTTGTGATATGTGGGCCTTCGGACATTAGGATTAGGGTTAAGGGTAGAGTTGGGGGATGTCTATGTGTGGCTGAGTGAGATAGGGTTGTGGAATTTAGTGTTGGGAGGTATGTGGGGCTGTGGCGGATAAGGTTAACTGGTGATGTGGGGTGAACTTGGCCCTCTGGTGGAGAGAGAGCTCGGGCGTGCAGGTGTTATAGACTTGTAGATGTTAGGTTTAGGAGTAAAGTTGGGAGATATAGATGCAGGCCTCCCCATGGGAGGGGAGAGAGGGTGAGGATGGGATCTGGAGTTAGATAAGCTTGGTTGTGGGTGTGTGGCCAGGGTTGGGTGCGGTCCAGGTTAGTTGGGGTATGTGGGCCTCTGGACATTAGGATTAGGGTTAAGGGTACAGTTGGAAGATGTCTATGTGGGGCTGGGGGGATAGGGTTGTGGAGTTTCATGTTGGCAAGTATATGGGGCTGGGGTAGGTGGGGTTGTGAAGCTTAGTGTTAGGATGTTGGTGTGAGGAGCTGGAGGAGAATGGGCTATGGAATTTTGGTTTTGGTAGGGAAGGTGTGAGCTAACGGGGGGAGGGAGGAGGGAGGCAAGGCTGTACCTGGGTTTAAATAAGATCCAAATATCACTACTTTGTACAGTTTTCAGTGATTTCTTCTGTGTCTAGATATGTTAGGGTTCCCCATCTGGATCAAATTAAAAGCTAGGTGCTTATTCTGCCTGGTGATTATTAATGGTAATTGTAAAGTTATAAGTCATATTCTTAAGCCTCATTATTTCATTTAGGTGTTACCGCTTGGGCAGAGTAGCACACGGGAGGTGTGGAGAGGCATGAAGAACATCACTGGCTTCAATCAGCCTGGCTGTAGAGCCTCAGAATGCAGCTGTGAATGGGCTAATGAGTTAAACCAATTCTTCAATAGGCTTGACAATTGCCCTCCTGTTCGTACTCCCCTCAGCACACCTGTCCAGGTGCAGAGGCACCCAATGCTCCCTCAGCACCAACACCTGCCCTCCTCCCTCCTCCCCACTCTAGTTCAACACGTGGATGAACAACACAGGCTACAACTGTCTATATCCCCTCCTACCCCTGCACCTACCATCAACACCTTCATGTACCAACTGCTATCGTCCTAATCTTCACCTCCCCCAGCCCCTACCTTTCACCATCTCCCCGGTAATCATGGACTCTCCTTCACCTCTGAGCAGGTGAGAAGGGCTCTGGGGAAACTCAGACACGGCAAAGCATCGGGACCGGACGGTGTGAACCCCAGGGTCCTGATGGAGTGTGCTGAGCAGCTGTGTGGAGTTCTCCAACACATTTTCAATCTGAGTCTCAGCCTGGAAAGGGTCCCGACTGTGTGCAAAACATCATGTGTGGTCCCAGTACCCAAGAAGGGCCAACTAAAAGTCTTGAATGACCACCGTCCAGTGGCCCTGACTTCACACATCATGAAGACCCTAGAGAGGCTGGTCCTGTCTCACCACCGACCGCTGGTCAGATCAGCCCTCGATCTCCTACAGTTTGCCTACCAGGGGAACATTGGAGTTGAAGATGCTGTCATCTCCCTGCTGAACAGAGCCTACTCCCATCTGGATAAGCAGGGCAGCACTGTGAGGATCATGTTTTTTGATCTCTCAAGTGCCTTCAATACCATACAGCCCTCATTGCTGGGGGAAAGGCTCTGTTCAATGCAGGTTGGCACTTCCATTGTATGCTGGATAATGGATTACCTGATGGGCAGGTCACAGTATGTGCAAATTCAGAGCTGTGTGTCAGACATGGCTATAAGCAGCACTGGGGCCCCACAGGGGACTGTACTGGTTCCCTTCCTGTTTAACCTGTATACCTCAGACTTTAGATACAACACTGAGTCATGTCATCTGCAGAAATTTTCTGATGACTCAGCAATAGTTGGATGTGTAAATGGAGGACAGGAGTATGAATACAGGGCCCTGGTGGAGGACTTTGTCAAATGGTGCAAGCTGAATCATCTGCAGCTCAGAATCAGTCAGACAAAGGAGATGGTGATGGACTTAGGAAGACTAAGCCTGCACTGCTTCCTGTTAATATTGATGTTGAGGATGTGGTGAGGACCTACAAATACCTCGCCGGTACAATTTTCTGTGTGGTGGTGTGTTGGGGGAATGGCATTAACACGAGTGATGCCAACAGGCTCAATAAACTGATTAGAAAGGCTGGCTCTGTTATAAGAGTCAAACTGGACATATTGGAGTCTGTGGTAGAACAAAGGACCCTGTGGAAAATCCTGGCAATTCTGGACAATGTTTCTTACCCTCTGCAAGCCACCTTGGCTGAACAGAGGACCACTTTTAGTAATAGACCAAAATAACTGTGCTGCTCCAAAGAGTACTATATGAGGTCATTCTTACCCTCAGCCATTAGAGTCTATAATGAGCCTGTTGGAATTCTTTGAGGAGATTACAAGAAGGATGGATAAAGGGGATGTAGTGGATGTTGTATATTTGGACTTTCAGAAGGCCTTTGACAAGGTGCCACACATGAGGCTGCTCACCAAATTAAGAGCCCATGGTATTACAGGAAAGTTACTGGCATGGTTAGAGCATTGGCTGATTGGTAGGAGGCAGCGAGTGGGAATAAAAGGATCCTTCTCTGGTTGGCTGCCAGTGACTCGTGGTGTTCTGCAGGTTTCGGTGTTGGGATCACTTCTCTTTATGCTGTATATAAATGATTTAGATGATGAAATAGTTGGCTTTGTTGCCAAGTGTGTAGTGTTGAGGAAACAGGTAGGCTGCAGAAAGACTCAGATTAGAAGAATGGGCAAGAATGTGGCAAATGAAATACAATGCTGGAAAATGCATGGTCATGCACTTTAGCAGTAGAAATAAATGTGCAGACTATTTTCTAAACAGGGAGAAAATCCAAAAATCTGAGATGCAGAGGGACTTGGAAGTCCTTGTGCAGAACGCCCTAAAAGTTAACTTGCAGGTTGAGTCAGTGGTGAGGAAGGCAAATGCCATGTTAGCATTCATTTCAAGAGGTCCAGAATACAAGAGCTGGGATGTGATGCTGAGGCTTTACAAGGCACTGGTGAGGCCTCACCTTGAGTATTGTGAATAGTTTTGGGCTCCTCATCTTAGAACAGATGTGCTGGCATTGGAGAGGGTCCAGAGGAGATTCACATGGATGAATCCAGGAATGAAAGGGTTATCATACGAGGAACGTTTGATGGCTCTGGGTCTAAATACACTGGAATTTAGAAGGATGGGGGGGATCTCATTGAAATCTTTCGAATGTTGAAAGGCCTAGACTGTAGATGTGGAAAGGATGTTTTCCATGGTGGGGGAGTCTAAGACAAGAGGGCACAGCCTCAGTATAGAGGGACATCCATTTAAAACAGAGATGGGGAGAAATTTCTTTAGCCAGAGGGTGGTGAATTTTGGAATTTATTGCCACAGGCAGCTGTGGAGGCCATTTATGGTGGATAGGTTCTTGGTTGGATATGGGGAGAAGGCTGGGGAGTGGGGCTGAGGAGGGAGAAAAGGATCAGCCATGATTGAATGGTGGAGCAGACTCGATGGGCCAAATGGCCTAATCCTGCTCCTTTGTCTTACGGTCTCATGGAAGCACATCTTTCCCTCTCTACCCCTCTCTGCTTTTCGCAGGGATCGTTCCCTCTGCGACTGCCTGGACAACAAGTCCCTTCCCACAGATCTCCCACCTGGTACTTATCCCTGCAAACGTAAGTGCTACACCTGTCCCTACACCTCCTCTCTTACCACCATTCAGGGCCCCAAACAGTCCTTCCAGGTGAGGCTACATTGCACTTGTGAGTCTGTTGGGGTAATCTATTGCATCCAGTGCTCCTGGTGCGGCCTCCTCTACATCGGCGAGACCCAACGCAGATTGGGGGACCGCTTCGTCGAGCACCTACGCTCCGTCCATCACAACAGACAGGATCTCCCGGTTGCCACCCACTTCAACTCTGCCTTTCATTCCCATCTGGATACGTGCATACATGGCCTCCTCTACTGCCATGATGAGGCCAAACTCAGGTTGGAGGAGCAACACCTCATATACCGTCTGGGTAGTCCCCAGCCCCTTGGTGTGAACATCGAATTCTCCAACTTCCGGTAATTCCCTCCCTCTCCCTTCCACCATCCCACTTTCACTCTGCCTCATTCTTCCAGCTGCCTATCACCTCTCTCATGATTCTGCCTTCTTCTTACTACCCATAGTGCTTTCCCCTTACACTCCTTCTTCACCTCTCCTGCCTATCCCCTCCCTGCTTCCCCTCCCCCACCCCCTGATCTTTCCTCTGATTGTTTTTTCACCTGGCACCTTCCACCCTCCCCCCACCTTCTTTATAAGGCCCCTGCCCCCTCCTTCTTCAGTCCTGACGAAGGGTCTCAGCCCGAAATGTTAACTGCTCATTTCAACGGATGCTGCCCGACCAGCTGAGTTCATCCAGTTTGCTTGTACATGTTGATTTGACCACAGCATCTGCAGTGTACTTTGTGGTTATTATCAAGTTGGATAAGTCACCGGGCCCGGATGAGATGTACCCCAGGCTACTGTGGGAGGCGAGGGAGGAGATTGCTGAGCCTCTGGCGATGATCTTTGCATCAATGGGGACGGGAGAGGTTCCCGAGGATTGGAGGGTTGCGGATGTTGTTCCTTTATTCAAGAAAGGGAGTAGAGATAGCCCAGGAAATTATAGACCAGTGAGTCTTACCTCAGTGGTTGGTAAGTTGATGGAGAAGATCCTGATAGACAGGATTTATGAACATTTGGAGAGGTATAATATGATTAGGAACAGTCAGCATGGCTTTGTAAAGGGCAGGTCATGCCTTACGAGCCAGATTTAATTTTTTGAGGATGCGACTAAACATATTGATGAAGGAAAAGCAGTAAATGTAATGTATATGGATTTCAGCAAGGCATTTGATAAGGTACCCCATGCAAGGCTTATTGAGAAAGTAAGGAGGCATGGGATCCAAGGGGACATTGCTTTGTGGATCTAGAACTGGCTTGCCCACAGAAGGCAAAGAGTGGTTGTAGATGGGTCATATTCTGAATGGAGGTCGGTCACCAGTGGTGTGCCTCAGGGATCTGTTCTGGGACCCTTACTCTTCGTGATTTTTATAAATGACCTGGATGAGGAAGTAGAGGGATGGGTTAGTAAGTTTGCTGATGACACAAAGGTTGGAGGTGTTGTGGATAGTGTGGAGGGCTGTCAGAGGTTACAGCAGGACATTGATAGGATGCAAAACTTGGCTGAGAGGTGGCAGATGGAGTTCAACCCAGATAAGTGTGAAGTGGTTCATTTTGGTAGGTCAAATATGATGGCAGAATATAGTATTAATGGTAAGACTCTTGGCAGTGTGGAGGATCAGAGGGATCTTGGGGTCCGAATCCATAGGACACTCAAAGCTGCTGTGCAGGTTGACTGTGGTTAAGAAGGCATTTCGTGTATTGGCCTTCATCAATTGTAGAATTGAATTTAGGAGCCGAGAGGTAATGCTGCAGCTATATAGGACCCTGGTCAGACCCCACTTGGAGTACTGTGCTCAATTCTGGTCGCCTCACTACAGGAAGGATGTGGAAGCCATAGAAAGGGTACGGAGGAGATTTACAAGGATGTTGCCTGGATTGGGGAGCATGCCTTATGAGAATTGGTTGAGTGAAATCAGCCTTTTCTCCTTGGAGTGAAGGAGGATGAGAGGTGACCTGATAGAGGTGTACAAGATGATGAGAGGCATTGATCGTGTGGATAGTCAGAGGCTTGTTCCCAGGGCTGAAATTGCTGCACAAGAGGACACAGGTTTAAGGTGCTGGGGGGTAGGTACAGAGGAGATGTCAGGGGTAAGTTTTTTACTCAGAGAGTGGTGAGTGCATGGAATGGGCTGCCAGCAACGGTGGTGGAGGCGGATACGATAGGGTTTTTTAAGAGACTTTTAGATAGGTACATGGAGCTCAGAAAAATAGAGGGCTATGGGTAAGCCTAGTAATTTCTAAGGTAGAGACCTGTGCAGCACAACTTTGTGGGCCGAAGGGCCTGTACTGTGCTGTAGGTTTTCTATGCTTCTAAGTATCTAACTATCTAGCACATGGTTAATGCTTTCAGTGCAGAAGGAAACTGAGTAAAATTTAAATGGGAGTGTGGACAAAACCACCTATTGCAAAGAAACACACACAAAATGCTGGAGGACCTCAGCAGGTCAGGCCAAGACCCTTCATCAGGACTGGAAAGGAAGGGGGAAGGTGAGGGGTTGGGGAAGTACAAGCTAGAAGGTGATAGGTGAAGCCAAGTGGGTGGGTGAAGGGGGATGAAGTGAGAAGCTGGGAGATGATGGGTGAAAAAAGCAAAGTGCTGGAGAAGAATGAATCTGACAGGAGAGGAGAGTGTACCATTTCAGAAAGGGAAGGAAGGAAGGAAGAAGAGCACCAGGGAGAGGTGATAGGCAGGTGAGAGAAGAGATAAGAGACCAGATTGAGGAATTAAAAAAGAGGGAATGAGGAAAGTAAAAAATTACCATAAGTTGGAGAAATCAATGTTTATGCCATCGGGTTGGATGCTACCTTTAACAGAATATGAGGTGTTCCCCCTCCAAGCTGAGAGTGGCCTCTTCATGGCAGAAGAGGAGGCCACGGACCAACATGTCGGAATGGGAATGGGAATTAAAATGGTTGGAATTTCTCTTTTTGCAGTTGGAATGCAGGTGCTCAACAAAGCACTTCCCAATCTACGACAGGTCTCACCAGTGTAGAGTAGGCCACATGTGGAGCACTGGATACAGTAGACGACCTCAACAGATTCACAAGTGAAGTATTTCCTCACCTGGAAGGACAGTTCGGGGCCCTGAATGGAGGTGAGGGAGGAGGTGTTGGGGCAGGTGCAGCACTTCTGCTGCTTGCAGGGGTAAGTGCCAGGAGGGAGATCAGCAGGGAGGGACGAATGGACAAGGGACTCATGGAGGGAGTGATTCCTGCGGAAAGCAAAGAGTTGGGAGGGGGAGGTAAAGATGCGTTTGGTGGTAGAGTCCCGTAAAAGATGGTGTAAGTTGCAGAGTATGATGTATAGTATGAGAAGGCTCATGGGGTGGTAGGTGAGGATAAGAGAAACTGTATCCCTGTTAAGGTGGTAGGAAGATGGGGTGAGCGCGGATGTCTGGGAAATGGAGGAGATGTGGTTGCTGGTAGCATTACCTCCTCCCTCACCACCATTCAAGATTCCAAACAGTCCTTCCAAATGAGGCAACACTTCACCTGCAAATCTTTTGGAGTTGTCTACTGTATCCGGAGCTCCAAATGTAGCTTCTTCTACATTGGTCAGACCTGACATAGATTGGGGGACTGCTTTTCGAGCACCTCTGCTCTGTCTGCAAAATGTGGAATTTCCCAGTGGCCAATCATTTTAATTCCTGTCCCCCTTCCTGTTCCAACATGTTGGTCTATGATCTCCTCTTCTGTCACATGAGGCCACTCAGGTTGGAGGAAGAACACTTCATATTCTGTCTAGGTAGCTTCCAACCTGATGGCATGAACATCAATTTCTCCAACTTCTGATAATTCTTCCCCTTCCCTCTTCAATTCCACAGTTTAGTCTCTTACCTCTTCTCTTCACCTGCCTATCAGCTCCCCCTGGTGCCCCTCCTCCATCCCTTTCGCACACAGTCCACTCTCCTCTCCTATCAGATTCTTTCTTCTCCAGACCTTTACCTATCCCACCCACTACCATCCAGCTTCTTACTTCATCCACCTGGCTTCACCTACCACCCTCTAACTAGCCCTCCTTCCCCTCCGCCAACCTCCTTATTCTGGCATCTTCCCCTTTCCTTTCCAGTCCTCAAGAAGGGTCTTGGCCCAAAATATTGATTGTTTATTCATTTCCATAAATGCTGCCTGACCTGCTGAGTTCCTCCAGCATTTTGTGTGTATCGCCCTGCATTTCCAGCCTCTGCAGAATCTCTTGTGTCTGTATTTAAAAAGAAAACTGACCTCCCACTGAATCTTTTTACCATTTTATGACAGTTTTTAAGAAACAGATGTAAATTATATACACAGAGCATACACACGGATTCTCCTTTCCGCTCATGATCAAGTCATTAACAAATCAACAGATGGCTATTCTGCACCTGGCAGCTGTTTTAGTAATGAGAGGTGAAGCACACATGAGCAGTCTCATCGAGCATTATGGAGCATGCAATCTCATTTTTGGAATTAATTTGGTATTTCAGTGATATTAGTGAGAGGATGGTAAGAAAAAAGTTCAAAGGTTCATTTATCATGTATCCATATACAACTCTGAAATTTGTCTTCCCCAGACAGCCACGAAACAAAGAATTAACATGAAAGTCATTCAAGAGAAACATCAACCTTCCCCCCCCCACCCCCGTACGGAAAAGAATGGCATCCCGATCATCAATTCCCAAAACCTCCCTCCCCCTGCACGAAATGGACAGGTACATCGACCCCCAAAATAACAACCCTTCCCTGCACAAAAAAAAACTAACAGAACATCAACCCCCAAACCCCCTCCCCTCGCACAACAAAACGGAAAAGAAACAGGCGATAAAAATACAGAATATGAAAACCACAAGTGTGAAAAAGTCCACAGTCCATAAACACAGAACCACGATGCCATCTTCTGATGTCACCAGCATTCGTTGAAAGAGAGGTGACACCACACAAGCCAAAGAGGCCTACCCACCTGCCACTCAGCAATAGGCCGCTCACAGACTCTTTCTCGGCAGTGATCAGTTGGCGCTGAACTCTCGCTCGCCTTCTGCATTCACCTCAACGTCTCAATCTTCCTCCACAAACTCTGCTGCCTTGCTATCTCTCTTCTCATTTTCAGCCTCTTCAAAAATGGTTACTTTATTTATAGTTTCAGGCAGCACACAGTCTCAGTTCTCATACTATTGCTTCCTGTCCAATAACTAATTACCTATGCATTTACAACATTAAATACTGTGTATTGTTCTCACAGTAGTTCCTCAATTTCCTTCCCTCCAGAGAAAAGTTAGTTTAATTGTTTAAGCCTTGGTCTTCTAAATAATGGTCCAAGCCTAGCTAGGTTTATTCATTACTTAAACATAATGTTTTAGAAATTCTATCTTGCAGCAAAAGGTTTCTATGCATTATATTATTATGTTTTTATGCTTAAACTATTGTTAAAAGAAATTAGTACTTCCACAGGTGTCTACGTGGATGGTACCACGCACCTCCATACATACGTGCAGAGGTTGCTGGCAGTCATTGACATTAATCAGTGTGCAAAGTATGTTTGCCTTTGCTGCTGCAATAATGTATCCTGCAAACAAGCAGAGTAAACATGACATTTGGCTGCCTTGGGGGTGAAAAACTATTCTACCATTAGTTGAAGGGCTGATTTCTGTCAGGGATATTGATCAGAGAAGCATGCCATGAATATTTACTGATAGTCTTGATTTCACTGGTGTCACTGGTGACGCCTTATTTCTTTGGAGAGTAAAGAGGGCAGCCACTCCAAAACTTGCCCGAGTATCCATCTCTGATACCCTATTGCCTGTCAGATATATGAGGTGCTATTTACCATCTTTCATTTGCTACTTCAAGACAAAACTGTCAGGACTGACACAAATTTCCATTTGGGAAGTTCCACTGAGAGCGCCTAATGCGCAGAGATTATTCAGATTGCTGGAAATGCGCAGTTCCAGAAGGCCCAGGATTCATGACGTTTAAAATTCACACTGAAAGCCAAGAAATGAAAAAAACATAAGAAAAATAATCTCCCACAGCCATATACAAAACTGCTGTGGGTATTCCATTTAGAATTCCATTTAGAGTTCCAGGTAAATGTACTTTATTTCCTTGTCCTGCATAACAGATTTAAATATATTCAATTTTTCATGATTCCCTGTCAAGTACTGTTTTCAATTTACTTCCCTACAATGTTTTGCATGGTAGCAAAATCTAGTTCTCTTAAGTCCTATCCAGCCATGTTGTTGTAGAGTATAATAACATCTTTAATTAAGTTACCAAGGAAGACAATTGAAGCATCTGGCATAAATGAGTTCAAGAGGTAGCAATGGTACCAAAAATAGATAAAGGCGTGGGTGTAAATTTAAAGCATTAAACTCAAGGGAGAAATTTATCTGACAGCCCATGGGGAGACATTAAGAAAGAAAAATGAACCCAAATTCACTTAAGGCTCTTTCAATAAGAATTAAGTATTGTGAAGGGAAGACCACCTTCAGTGAAGAAAGAAAAGGAATCTCATTACCATATTGAGACAACATTATAGAGGGAAAGAAATCAAGCTAATTTAGAGATATTTACAGTAATAACACAGTTGCAGTAATAAGAGATTTCTAAATTTGAAATATCCAAATGCAGCATAAGATAAAAAAAGAAAACTTAGATTGTTTCCTTCATTAGTATGTTCCACATCGAACCATGAATGATGATGTTTCTGGGAAACAAAGCAGCACAAGTAAACAAACTTAGTTAAATGGGCAGTTGAGTAATAGCAACAGTACTAAAAGCAGAGGAAGGAGTTAATGAAAAAAGGTACTTGAATTATAAATTAACTGAATGAAAGAGGACCCGACCCATAAAAACAGTTAAAAAGGGGCAACGCAAACAGTCCCCTATTTTAAAATATATTGTGCATAACGTACCATTTTTAAAACTCTGACAAGAAATATAGAGGATATATCAAAATATGTAGTTCCATAATGAACAGATATCAGGAAACAAAAAGGCATGTAAAAATTAAGAAAATTGATGGAGGAGAGTGGTAGATTAGATTTACATGGACTTCAGCGAGACTTTTGACAAGGTTCTACATGATAGTCTGGCCCAGAAGGTTAAAGCACAAAGGATCTAAGGTGTGTTGGAAAACTGAAACCAAATTGGTTGAATGACATGATGCAGAGGGTATTGGTGGATGGGTGTTTTCCTGACTGGAAATATGTACCAGTGGAGTGCTGTTGGGATTGGTGTGAGAACTTTTGTTGTTGCTAATATATATAAATAATACGGATGAGAATGTATGATTAGCAAGCCGGCAATTGACAGAAAAATTGGTGGAGACATAGATAGCTAAGAAGGTTATCTAAGGATATAGCAGGACATAGTGCTATAGTGCTGGAAAGTGGGCAGAGCAGGAGCAGAAAGCATTTAATTCCAACAAGTGCAAGATGATGCATTTTGGGAAGTCAAATACTTTAGGACAAATACAGTAAATGGGAGGGCACGAAGAAATGTTGATAAACAGAGGATCTTTGGGGTTCAAGTTCATAGTTCCCTAAAAGTTGCAACACAAATGGATAGAGAAGTAAAGAAGGCATTGCTTGCCTTTATAGGCCAAGGCTTTGAGTATGAGAGTTGGGATGTCATGTTGCAGTTTGTACTTAAGAGTATTGTGTACAATTCTGATCAACACACTACAGCAAGGATATGGCAGCAAAAGAGAGGAGAGGAGATTCACCAAGATGTTCCCTGGAATAGAGGACTGTCGTTATAAGTAGAGATTGGATAGACTGAGTACATTCTTAATGGAACATAGGTGGTCAAGTGGTGACCTTTAGAAGCTTATAAAATTATGAGGGGCATAGATAGGATGGATAGTCAAAATCCTTGTCCCTGAATAGTGGAATCTAAAAGTAAGCAAAGATTTAAGGTGAGAGACTAGAAATTTAAAGGAAATGCTTTAAATGGTTACCTGGAATGATTGTCACCTTCCATCTACAGGAAGGTGGTGGAGGCAAATACAATTACAGCATTTAAAAGATGTTTGGACAGGTACTTGGATAGGAAGAGCATAGAGGATTACCGGCTTAATAGAGAAAATGGGATTTGTGTAGATAGAAATCATGGTCAGCATTGATGGCCATTGGTGGCCAAAAGGGCCTGCTTCTCTGCTGTATATTCTTCAAGTATAAGATAAGACAGAGTAAAACTGTGGGAATGATAAAATATACAGAGGGAAAGAAAGGGGAAATTAGCAAAGTTAACAAAGCATCCTCCAAGAGGACCACAACCTTGTTGTGGTTTGGAGACTTGCATGCCTCAATGACCTGGAGAGCTATGCTGGCTGGAGCCAGGGCATTATACTTTGGCTCTTGGTAAGGTCACCCATACCATATAGGTCAAAGGGTAGAAGCCAGACTAAGAGTGGTCCACTGATCCTCCAGGTTTAGTGGTTTAGCTCAGGGCTAACAACCCTGACTGGTCAAACAAAGCTATTATGGAAACAGCAATGAAGAATCCTTCTACATTTGTGTGTGATAGTTTTCCTGAGTCTCCACCCAGGACTTGCATTGTTATTGCATGAACAATAGAGAAGATGGCTGTTGCATATTTACTATTTCAGTAATATTTGAGAAATATTGTAAATACATTGTTTGATTAAGCATTCTTTGTTTGCTTAAATAGATTATGGGTTATATGTAAAAATATGTGAATTGCGACTACATCATACACGAGCATCTCACTAAAGTTAAAACTAAACTAAGACCTGTTGTCCCAGGCTCGATATTTTAGTTTTCAGTCAGTTTATGTGTTGGAGTTACAAAACAATACAGTGGCAACAAGGAAGTTTTTAACAAACTTGAGACGACTGCCTACCTGTTGAAGCGCAGAGAGACATTTAAGTTTTTTAAAAGCGTAGCAAGACATTCAAGTTTTAAAAAAGCACAGCACACTTTCTTCGCAAGTGGAGGAAAATGTTTGAGTTTTTAAAAGGGGAGGAAATTGACAAAATTCACAGGTTCATAAACAATGAGTACTGGGTGATAATAATAAGTACAAAGAAAGAGCAGAAATGGCTGGCTACATCAGAAAGACAGACACATTTGATTGCACAGGAAATAACTGAAATTTATATACTGAATAAATTGAGCAGTATTTTGAAGTAAATTAAATAACCAATGAGAAACAAGTAGCAGGTTTGTTGAGTGCATTGCATTTAAAGGCATACAATTTGCTTAGAAGTTTAACTGCATCAACCAAACCAGCCGAAAAGAGCTTTGCTGATATTGTGAAAATAATGCAGCAACATTTAGAATCACAATTATTGTTGATAGCAGAACGCTTTTGGTTTCATTTGCGGAATCAAAAGGAAGAGGAGTCCATTTCCACGTAGGTGGCTGAATTGCCTGAGCATTCATTGTCAGTTCAATGATGGGCTTAATGATGCACTCAGAGATCGTTTCATTTGTGCAATCTTACAAGAAGGTATTTGAAAATGTCTCCTAACTGAAGTACAACTTACATTTAAAAGAGCAGCTGAAATAGCTGTATTGATGGAAACAGCAGAAAGAGATGCAACTAAGTTGCAGTCAAGAATGAAAGTGAACATGAACAAAATTGCACTGTCAGAAACAGAAAACAACCTGGCCGAACAAATTGTGTTATTGTTTTGGCAGGGGTTCTCATGTACCAGACTGATGCAGGCTTAAAGGTGAAACTTGCAGAAAATGCAACAAAGTAGGATACATACAAAGAGAATTTCTGGCAGACAAAAATAAATGGACAGCACATGGAAGAAAAAAAGCTCAAAAACAAAGTTGCAGTTTCAAAAAGAGCAGTAATCTACATGCTATTGATGAAAAATCTGATCATGATAAGAATGACACAGGACTGAATAGCCTTGAAAAATTTACAAGGTGAAAACTAACAACAGAATACCACTATGGCTTACACCAAAAGTAAACGGCAAATTAATGAAAATGGAATAGGACACTGGGTCAGTTGTTTCAGTTATTCCGCAAAATGAGTTTGAATGGTATTTCAAAGATATTAAACTGAAGCCTGCAGATATTCAATTAAGGACTTATACTGGGGGAAAAAAGATAGCTCCTGTGGAAATTACATTCATAACCATGAAATACAACATCCAACAAACCACATTGGGCTTGTATGTGATAAAAACAGGAGGGCCAGCAATGTGGGGTAGTGATTAGCTGAGACAACTACAACTTGATTGGAGATCCATCCACCATTAAAGTCAACTGATAGTGAATTAAGAAAGGTACTGGATGATGCCACAGCTGTGTTCAAAGGATGGCATTTTAAAACTCAAGCATATCAAAGTTAAAAAAGTGTTAAAAGAAAATGCCAAGTTTTACACAGCCCATCTAGCTCCTTATAGCATCGGTGATAAAGTAGCCAGTGAGCAAGATCACATGGAGATTGAAGGAATTCTGTCCAAGGTTGAGTGGAGCCCATGGGCAATGGCAGTGGTCCCAGTAGCCAAGAAGAATGAGTCTGTCCGGAGCCGTGATCATTTTAAGGTCACCATCAACCCAGTACTGAAAGAAGATCAATACCCTCTGCCCACTCACAAAGGGCTTTATCGCTGTAATAGGCTTATTTCTGGAGTAGCATCTACACCTGCATTCTGGCAGAAAGCTATGCACCAGGTGCTGCAAGGCTGCCCAGGCACTCAGTGTTACCTGGATGACATCATTGTTACCTGTAAGGATGAGAAGTAACATCTCCAAAATCTCAAGCCAGATTTATAAAGATTAGAAAATTATGGGCTCACAGCATGATGCAACAAATGTGAATTCTTTAAACCAAGCATCACTTACTTTGGTTACCCAACTGACCCACAAGAATTTACAAAAATGTGCTGAAAAAATTTAAGCTGTGGTGGATTCCCCCAATGACAAAGGATGTGTCATAGTTGCGTTCGTTTTTATTATTCATCAATTACTCTATGATGTTCCCACCAAACCTGGTTACTGTGCTCCACCCCTTGAACTCATTACCACAGATCAGGAAGAAATGGTAATGAACAAAGCAATGTGAGGTGGCTTTCCAAAAAGTAAAGGAAATTGTGATGTCAGACACTGTATTCACACATTATGATCCACATCATCCAGCGAAGCTTTCCATGTGATGTTTGGGATGCCAACACATCCAGAAGTAAGGTGTCCAGAGCTGTTTGAACCACCTTCTGCAGTCCCAGAGTCAACTTCTACAACCATCACGGAGGAGGCCCCGGAACCTGAGGTTGTTTTACAGCCGCAAGTCTCACTTGACAAGCAGAGTGACCAGCCTTGCCAGTAAAGATGTATTCCACAAGACAAAGAAATTCTCCACTGTGATTAATTCTTTAGGCCTGAATAGGACAATTTAAAATTTACTATGCTGTGGATGTCTACATAGTATTGTATTATATAATATACTGTGCATAGTTGAGATGCATTCTACATTGAGTTGGAGTTTATAGCAAAGCAGTGAGGAGTGTTGTGTATTTAATATTTCAACAATCTCTTCCCACCTATGTTTGGGACACTTCTCACGCTTTGAATTTTTTCAATGATTTTAAGTTCCCTGGCCCCCACCACCTTATTTTCACCATGGACATCCAGTCCCTATATACCTCCATCCCCCACCAGGACGGTCTCAAAGCTCTCCGCTTCTTTTTGGATTCCAGACCTAACCAATTCCCCTCTACCACCACTGTCCTCCGTCTAGTGGAATTAGTTCTTACTCTCAATAATTTCTCCTTTGGCTCCTCCCACTTCCTCCAAACCAAGGGTGCAGCCATGGGCACCCGCATGGGTCCCAGTTATGCCTGCCTTTTTGTTGGCTTTGTGGAACAATCCATGTTCCAAGCCTATATGGGTATCCGTCCCCCTCTTTTCCTCTGCTACATCGATGACTGCATTGGCGCTGCCTCCTGCACGCATGCTGAGCTCATTGACTTCATTAACTTTGCCTTCAGCTTTCACCCTGCCCTCAAATTTACCTGGTCCATTTCTGACACTTCCCTCCCCTTTCTTGATCTTTCTGTCTCCATCTCTGGAGACGGCCTATCTACTGATATCTACTATAAACCTACAGACTCTCACAGCTGCCTGGACTATTCCTCTTCCCACCCTGTCTCCTGCAAAAATGCTATCCCCTTCTCACAATTCCTCCATCTCCACCACATCTGCTCTCAGGATGAGGCTTTTTGTTCCAGGACGAAGGAGATGTCTTCCTTTTTTAAACAAAGGGGCTTCCCTTCTTCCACCATCAACTCTGCTCTCAAACGCATCTCTCCCATTTCCCACACATCTGCCCTCACCCCATCCGCCCGCCACCCCACTCGGGATAGAGTCCCCCTTGTCCTCACTTACCACCCCACCAGCCTCCGGATCCAACGTATTATTCTCCGTAACTTCCGCCACCTCCAACGGGATCCCACTACCAAGCACATCTTTCCCTCCCACCACTTCTGCTTTCCGCAGGGATCGCTCCCTTCGCAACTCCCTTGTCCATTCGTCCCCCCCATCCCTTCCCACCGATCTCCCTTCTGGCACTTATCCTTGTAAACGGAACAAGTGCTACACCTGCCCTTACACTTCCTCCCTCACCACCATTCAGGGCCTCAGACAGTCCTTCCAGGTGAGGCGACACTTCACCTGTGAGTTGGCTGGTGTGGTATACTGTGTCCGGTGCTCCCGGTGGTGGCCTTTTATATATTGGTGAGACCCGACGCAGACTGGGAGGCCGTTTCGCTGAACACCTATGCTCTGTCCGCCAGAGAAAGCAGGATCTCCCAGTGGCCACACATTTTAATTCCACATCCCATTCCCATTCTGATATGTCTATCCATGGCCTCCTCTACTGTCAAGATGAAGCCACACTCAGGTTGGAGGAACAACACCTTATATACCGGCTGGGTAGCCTCCAACCTGATGGCATGAACATTGACTTCTCTAACTTCCGTTAATGCCCCTCCTCCCCTTCTAACCCCATCCCTGATATATTTAGTTCTTTTTTTCTCTCTCTGCCCATCACTCTGCCTGTTCTCCATCTCCCTCTGGTGCTCCCCTCCCCCTTTCTTTCTCCCTAGGCCTCCCGTCCCATGATCCTTTCCCTTCTCCAGCTCAGTATCCCTTTTGCCAATCACCTTTCTGGCTCTCAGCTTCACCCCACCCCCTCCAGTCTTCTCCTATCATTTCGCATTTTCCCTTCCCCCTTCTATTTTCAAATCTCTTACTATCTTTCCTTTCAGTTAGTCCTGTCTAAGGGTCTCGGCCCGAAACATCGACAGCGCTTCTCCCTATAGATGCTGCCTGGCCTGCTGCGTTCCACCAGCATTTTGTGTATGTTGTTCTAAATAAATTGTTTGATTAAGCATTCTTTGTTCAAATAATGCATTATGGGTTATACGTAAAACTACGTGAATTGCATACATTATGATGCTACCACATCATACGTGCGCTCCTTTGCAAAGTAAAAATAAAATGAAGCAGTCCCGATAAGAGAGTGTGTGATACTGGATTTGCTATTCGGGAATGAGACAGGGCAAGTGACAGAAGTTTGTGTAGGGGAACATTTGCATCCCGTAACCACAATGCCAAAATTTCAAAGTAAATTTGCAAAGAGATAGGTCTAGTTTGCAGTTTGAGTTTCTACATTGGAGAAAGGCCAGTTCTGATGGTATCAGAAATTATCTGGTAAGTGTGGATTGGAACAGGCCGTTTTTTGGTAAAGGTATACTTGGAAAGTGGGAGGCCTTCAAAAACAAAATTTTGAGAGTACAAAGCCTGTATGTGCCTGTAAAAATAAAAGGTAAAGATACTAAGCATAGGAAATCTTGGTTTTCAAGAACTATTGAGGTACTGCTTAAGGAATAAAAGGAGGTGCAAGCAGGCATAGGCAGGTAGAACAAATAAGGTTCTTATGGAGTATAAAAAATGCAAGAGAACAGTTAAGAAAAAAGAATCAGTAAGGTTAAAAGAAGGCATGAAGTTGCTCCAGCAGACAAGGTGAAGGAGAATCCTAAGGGATTCTACAGATATGTTAAGAGCAAAAGAATTGCAAGGGACAAAATGGTCTTCCAGAATGGTAATCCATATGTGGAGCCAAATCATATGGAGGAGGTCTTAAATGCATTCTTCGCATCTGTATTTACTCGGGAAACAGATATAGAGTCTATAGAAGTGAGGCAAAGTGGCATCAACTTCATGGACCCTGTACAGATTACAGAGGAGAAGGTGTTTGCTATCCTGAGGCAAATCAGGATGCATAAATATCCCAGGGCCTGACAACGTGCTATCTTGGACCCTACGGGAGGCAATTGCAGAAATTGCCTGAGCCCTAGCAGAGATGCTTATAAAACGTATTCAACCCCCCCTTGAAAATTTTTATGTTTTATTGTTTTCCAAAATTGAATCATTGATTTAATTTGGCACTTTTGATGCTGATCAACAGAAGAAGACTCTTTCATGTCAAAGTGAAAACAGATCTCTACAAAGTGATCCAAAGTAATTACAAATATAAAACACAAAATAATTGATTACACAAGTATTCACCACCTTCAAGTCAGTATTTAGTAGATGCACCTTCGGCAGCAAGTACAGCTTTGAGTCTGTGTGGATAGGTCTCTATCAGCTTTGCACATCTGGACACTGCCATTTTTCCCCATTCTTCTTTACAAAACTGCTCAAACTCTTGTCAGATTGCATGGGGATCGTGAGAAAATAGCCCTTTCAAGTCCAGCTGCAAATTCTCAATTGGATTGAAGTCTGGACTCTGACTTGGCCACTCCAGGACATTAACTTTGTTGTTTTTAAGCCATTTCTGTGTTGCTTTGGCTTTACGCTTGGGGTCATTGTCTTGCTGGAAAACTAATCTCCCAAGTCGCAGTTCTCTTGCAGACTGCATCAGGTTTTCCTCCAGTATTTCCCTGTATTTTGCTGCATTCATTTTACCCTCTACCTTCAGAAGCCTTCCAGGACCTGCTGCAGTGGAGCATCCCCACAGCATGATGCAGCCACCACCGTGCTTCACGGTAGGGATGGTGTGTTTTCGATGATGTGTGGTGTTTGTCTTACACCAAACATAGCATTTAGTCTGATGGCCAAAAATTTTGCTTTCATCAGACCACAGAACCTTCTTCCAGCTGACTTCACAGTCTCCCACGTGCCTCTGGTAAACTCCAGCCCAGATTTCATGTGAGGTTTTATCAACAGTGGCTTTCTCTTTGTCACTCTCCCATAAAGCTGCAACTGGTGAAGCACCCGGGCAACAGTTGTTGTTAGTGCAGTCTCTCCCATCTCAGCCACTAAAGCCTGTATCTCCTCCAGAGTTGTCATTGGTCTCTTGGTAGTCTCCCTCACTAGTCCCCTTCTTGCACGGTCACTCAGTTTTTGAGGGTGGCCTGCTCTAGGCAGATTCACAGCTGTGCCATTTTCTTTCCATTTCTTGATGATTGACTTAACTGTACTCCAAGCGATATTCAGTGATTTGGAAATTTTCTTGTATCCATCTCCTGACTTGTGCTTTTCAATAACCTTTTCACAGAGTTGCTGGAAGTGTTCTTGTGTCTTCACAGTGTAGTTTTTGCCAGGATACTGACTCACCAGCAATTGGACCTTCCAGGTACAGGTGTATTTTTAACACAGTCAATGAAACATATTGACAGCACACGATGAACTCCATTTAACTAATTACGTGACTTCTAAAACCAATTGGTTGCACCAGTGATGATTTGGTGTGTCATATTAAAGGGGGTGAATACTTATGCAAACAATTATTTGGTGTTATATTTGTAATTAATTTAGATCACTTTGAAGAGATCTGTTTTCACTTTGACACTAAAGAGTCTTTTTCTGTTGATCAGTGTCAAAAAAGCCAAATTAAATCCACTGTTATTCAATTTTGTAAAATAATACAGCATGAAAACATCCAGGGGGGTGAATAATTTTTATAGGCACTGTATTTAAAACATCCTTAGCAACAGGAGAGGTACCAGAGGATTGGAAGATAGTTAATGTTGTTCCCGTTTAAAATTGACTAAACAAAAACAAGTAAATTAGAGGCCAGAGAGTCTGACATCAGTTGTGGGAAAGTTATTGGAAGGTATTCTAAGGGACCAGATATATAAGTATTTGGATAGAAATGGACTGATTAAGGATAGTTAGCATGGCAACACTTGTTTGTAGTTAGCATGGGTTTGTGCATGGTAGGTCATGTCTAACCAATCTTACAGAGTTTTTCAAGGAAGTTACCAGGAAAGTGGATGAAGGAAAGGCAGTGGATGTAGTTTACATGGACTTTAGTAAGGCATTTGACAACGCCCTGTGTGGGACGCTGGTCAAGAAGGTTTAGTCACTTGGCATTCAGGGTGAGGTAGTAAATTGGATTAGACATTGGCTTTGTGGGATGTGGGAGGCCTGTGACTAGTAGTGTACTGCAGGGATCAGTGCTGGGTCCTTTGTTGTTTGTCATCTATATCAATGATTTGGATGATATTGTGGTTAACTGGATCAGCAAATTTGCAGATGACACCAAGATTGGGAGTGTAGTGGACAGTAAGGAAGGCTATCATGGCTTGCAGTGGGAACTACATCAGCTGGAGAAATAGGCTAAAAATTGGCAGATGGAATTTAATGCAGACAAGTGCGAGGGTTTACACTTCAGGAGGACCAACCAGGGTAGGGCACTGAGGAGTCCAGTAGAACAAAAGGATCTGAGAATACAAAGTACATAATTCCTTGAAAGTGGCATCATAGGTAGATAAGGTCATAAAGAAAGCTTTTGGCACATTGGCCTTTATAAATCAGTGTAATGAGTATAGAAGGTGGGATGTTATATAAGATGTTGGTGAGGCCCAATTTGGAACATTGTGTGGAGTTTTGGTCAGCTACCTACAGGAAAGATGTAAACAAAGAGAGTGTAGAGAAAATTTACAAGGATGCTGATGGGTCTGGAGGATCGGAATTACATGGAAAGATTGAATAGGTTAGGACTGTATACTTACAGCAGAGAAAATTGAGAGGAGACTTGAGAGAGACATACAAAATTACGATGAGTATAGATATAGTAAATGCAACCAGACTTTTTCCACTGAGGTTGAGTGGGACTATAACCAGAGGTCATGGTTTAAGGGTGAGAAGTTTAAGGGGAACATGAAGGGAAACTTTTTCACTCAAAGGGTTGTGAGAGTGTGGGACCAGCTGCCAGCACAAGTAGTGCACGCAAGCTCGATTTCAACATTTAAGCAAAGTTTGGATAGGTACATGGATAGTAGGGATACGGAAGGCTTCAGTCCCAGTGCAGGTCAATGGGAGTAAGCAGTTTAAATGGTTTCGGAATGGACTAGATGGGCCAAAGGGCCGGTTTCTGTGCTATATTTCTCTATGACTCTATCACATTCTCTTGGGATCCTGTATTTTTCTTACAATTATTTTTATGTTTTGGAGTTACAAAGCATAGGCCAGACAGAGATGGAGGACCTTCGTTGCTGGCCTAAACACCAGTGGCGTTACAGGCAGTACTTAACAAAGCATATTAAAAAAAACTAGAGGTCATCATCAAGAGATATAGGTATTCCTCGAGTTTCTTTCAGGCCTCATTATAACATTTCAAAAGGCCACAGACAGCCCATAGTGGGAGCACGATGTAGAATTAACCTAGTGGGCAATAATAAGCTCAGGGTCAACATTAGTTAACTGAATGCAGTTCTGAATTCTCTGAATTCAGAGAATTCTCTGAAAATGGTTACTCTGAAAAATGATTACCCAATCTGCATGTGGTTTCTGCAATGATGCTGAGACCACATTGTGATCACTAAATACAGTACAGTAGGTTGGGTCTAGTGTACCGAAAGACTGCTTGAATCCCTGGATGTCGTTGTCTGCTCCACAATCTAGCTGTAATGAGGGCATAGTTGTTGCTTGCTGCACAGCAAATGGGATAACAGGTGTTAAAACAAGGGGAGAAAGAGGGAAATGAACAAATATAGATGGCAAGAAAGTAAGAATTTCTCTGGACGTTCAGTGAAAGCATACCTCATCACTTAGAGATTCAATTGAAAATCCAAGACATCTATCTCCACAGCCAGCCAGTCAGATATTTTTTCACTCCATGTCACAAAAGCAGAGTTACACGAGGTTTCTCTACATAGCGGAACAGACTTCATGGGCCGAATGGCCTAATTCTGATTCTTCGTCTGGTTCTATACGGTTCTATATAGTATCACCTTCCTAATTCACCAATAAGTTGTTTCAATACTGCAGCTCAAATCAGGAATGCAAAGTCTTGGTAAACTTAAAGGATACTAGGAAAACTAACTATTCAAGCTATTTACCTGCCTCCATGAGCCTACTTTCAACCAGAAGGACACAACCTTTTGTAGGAGAGAAGGAAGTTAGTGATTATGTTCATTATGTGTGATTGAATTGGCTGTAGTGATTAAACTGGTGGTGGGGAGGGGGGGGATGTGTGTGTGTGTGTGTGTGTGTGTGTGTGTGTGTGTGTGTGTGTGTGTGTGTGTGTGTGTGTGTGTGTGTGTGTGTGTGTGTGTGTGTGTGTGTGTGTGTGTGTGTGTGTGTGTGTGTGTGTGTGTGTGTGTGATGTCTAAATACTGAAACGATGTTAAGTGTGTGTGCACTGATGCTTGTGTTGACAGATGAATTTCGTGGCTGACTCCACTAATATTGACCAAATGAATGAGGCCATTAGACGTCTTTCAATATTATAACCTATTCTGTAAAGCTTCTCTTTATCTCTTTTACCATCCCCTTTCATTGCCATTTCAGTTTAACCAAGCGGAACACCTGAAGCCCTAGTAAATATGGCCTTTAGAGACGTGGTTTCAATTACAAGGATGTTAAGGTTCGCACTTGTGTGCCTTGAAAGCTACTCCTACCCCAATGCCTGGTCCTGAGCAGCCACAACTCAACTGTATGGTGGGGCTGTCATGTAGTGACTTCCAGCAATGTTGTAAATCAGTAGTTAGCTCTTCTTTTGATCTGGAGCCCTGACATCAACTTGTACTGATTGATTTTCACAGGTTTACAACAGCAAGATGGCGCTGGTGAAACACAGCGATGTGTTGTGGGCAGCTTACAAAACATCTGAATATACTTATTCTGAACTACTCTCACTGCAATCTGCAGCTTGTAGTATCCCTTTAAGTAACATGTTTCAAACTAGTGACCTCACAACCTTCTGAAGGACTCAGTGGACTTAACTCTCAAGCATGCAGGCATGGCACCTTTAAGCAGACGAAGTTGCATCACCAGAACCGAAAGAGAGGGAGGAATGGTGGACTCCAAGCCAGACTGAAATGCTGGGGAATGAAGCTTCCTCTACCCAGCATCTCATTAGCAAATATACAGTTGCTGGAGAACAAGATTGAAGACCTAAGGGCAAGATTGCTGAATTGGAGGGAAATGAGGAATTGCTGTGTTCTGTGTTTAATGGAGACATGGCTCACCACGGACATGCAGGATACATTGAGAAGACCCAAGTGGTTCTTGATACAACGAATGAATTGGAATGCTGATTCAGAGAAGGCAAAAGGCAGGGGTCTCTGTTTCATGATAAGCTCTTGGTGTTGCTCAGAAATAGTAGTCTTGTCACACTCTTGCTCCCTTGACCTGGAACATCAAATTATTAAGTGCCAGCCATTCCACTTACCAAGACAGTTCTCCTCCATCATCATGACTGCAGTTTACATACTGCCAAAGACCAATATTAAGCAGGCAATCAAGGTACTGAGCATCGCCATCAACAAACAAGATACTGCCTACCCCAATGCCTTTCATATCATTATCGGGGACTTCAATCTGGCTTGTTCAAAGAAATCTCTGCCCTATTACATTCAACACATCACCTGCAGCACCAGGTGACCTACACAATCTCTATCAGCACAGGTGCACTGCAGAGCAATATGCTTTGTCCCCGCTGTACTTGCTCTACATCTCTGACTGTGTGGCTCCAACACCATATTCAAGTTTGCTAATGACACCACTGTTGTGAGCCTAATCAAAGGTGGTGATGAATCAGCATACAAAAGGGAGATGAAAAATTTTACTGAGTGGTGTCATAACGACAACTTCTCACTCAATGTCAGCAAGACCAAGCAACCGATTGTAGACTTCAATCAAGAAAGGGAAACCAGAGGTCCATGGGCCAGTATTCATCAGAGGATCAGAGGTGGAAAGGATCAGTAACTCTAAATTCCTGGGTGTCACTATCTCAGATGATATGTCCTGGATACATCATATAAATGTAATTGCAAATAAAGCACGACAGCACCTCTGCTTCCTTAGGAGCCTGCTGAGATTTGGCATGTCATTAAAAACCTTGACAAACTTTTATAGATGTGTGGTGTAAGTGTACTGACTGGCTGTATTACAGCCTGGTATGGGAAATCCACTGTAGTGAATTTGGCCCAGTACAAAACAGATAAAGCCCTCCCAACCATAAAGCACATCTATATGAAATGCTGCTGTAGAAAAGCAGCATCCATCATCAAAAGATCCTCACTGCCCAGGCCATGCTGTTTTCTCGCTGCTGCATCAGGAAGGAGGTACAGGAGCCTCAGGACTCACACCACCAGGTTCAGGAACAGTTATTACCCCTCAACCATCAGGCTCTGGAACAAAAGAGGATAACTACACTCATTCTATTTCTGGTGTTCCCACAACCAATGATCTCACTTTAAGGATTCTTCACCTTGTTATTTATTGTTATTTATTTATATTTGCTTTGCAGTTTGTTGTCTTCTATGCTCTTGCTCTTTCATTAATCCTGTTTACAGTTACTGTTCGATAGATTTGCTGAGTATCCCACAGGAAAAACGAATCTCAGGGTTGTATGTGATGACGCGTATGTACTCTGATAATAAATTTTACTTTGAACTTTTTGAACTTTGAACACTTGATCACTGTTATACTATGATTAGCAATGACTACCACTCCATGCCTAGACCGCATTTCGGGAAATCTAATCACTTGGCTGTCCTCCTCCTACCTGTATATAAGACTAGGCTAAAGAGCAAGGCTCCAGAGATAAAGACAACAAAGAGGTGGTCACTGGAGACAGAGGATCAGCTACAGGATTGTTTTGAGTCGGAGGACTGGGCTGTGATCAAGGACTCATCAAAGGATCTGAAGAAATATGCTACGGCTGTCACTAACCTTACAAGAAAAATTGTAGAAGAGTGTGTCCCCACAAACTCATTCAGAGCCTTCCCCAACCAAAGACCCTGTATGAGCCAAGAGATCCGCAATCTGCTGAGAGCCATTTCAGTATCATCCAGGTCTGGTGACCAAGCAGTCGTACCAAGGTCCAGGTATAATCTCCAGAAAGTTATCTCAGGGGCAAAGTAGCAATTGCATACCAAACTTGAATCACTGAAGCAGGCTCAACAGTTGTGACAGGGCTTGAATGCAATCACCTCCCACAAAGTGAAAGCAAGCAACATAGGTGATAAGGCTTTGCTCCCAGGTGAGCTCAGTGCCTTCTATGCTCGGTTTGACTATCAAAACATGGAGGCACTTTCACAAACTCTCACAGCCCTCAATGATTTCAGTATACGAGGCCAATGTCAGAGCATTCTTCAGGAGGGTGAACCCATGGAAAGCATTTAGCCCAGATGGCATACCTGGCCGAGTACTAAAGACCTGTGCTGATCAACTGGCTGGAGTGTCAACTGAGATCTTTAACCTCTCGCTTCAGCAGTCTAAGGTACCCACCTGCTTCATGCAGGCTTCAATTATACCAGTGCCCAAGAAGAACAGGGTAACCTACCTCAATGACTATTGTCCAGTAGCACTTATAACCACAGTGGTGGAGTTTTTTGAGCAATTGGTGATGAAACTTATCAACTCTTGCCTGAGAAGCGACTTGGATCTGCTCCAATTTGCCTCCTGGAGCAACAGGTCCACAGCAGATGCCTCTCACTGGCTCTTCACTCACCCTGGAACATCTGGACAGCAAAGATGCAAACATCAGGATGCTTTCTATTGACTACAGCTTGGCATTCAATACCATAGTCCCCTCAAAACGAATCAGTAAGCTTCAAGATGCAAACACAAGAAAATCTGCAGATGCTGGAAATTCAAGCAACGCACACAAAATGCTGGTGGAACACAGCAGGGCAGGCAGCATCTATAGGAAGAAGTACAGTCGACGTTTCGGGTCGAGACTAATGGAAAAAAGAGATAGTAAGAGATTTGAAAGTGGGAGTGGGAAGGGGGAGACCCAAAATGATGGGAGAAGACAGGAGGGGGAGGGATGAAGCCTAGAGCTGGGAAGTGAATTGATTTCTCTAACTTCCATTAATGTCCCTCCTCCCCTTCTTACCCCATCCCTAATTTTTAATTTTTAATTAAAAAAATTCTCTCTTTCCCTCTCACAATAACTCCTTGCCTGTTCTCCATCTTCCTCTGGTGCTCCCCTCCCCCCTTCTTTCTTCCAAGGCCTTCCATCCTATGATACTCACCCTTATATCCCTTTTGCCAATCACTTCCCAGCTCTTAGCTTCATCCCTCCCCCTCCTGTCTTCTATCATTTCAGGTCTCCCCCTCCCCCTCCCACTTTCAAATCTCTTACCATCTCTTCTTTCAGTTAGTCCTGATGAAGGGTCTCAGCCCGAAACGTTGACTGTACTTCTTCCTATAGATGCTGCCTGGCCTGCTGCGTTTCACCAGCATTTTGTGTGTGTTGAGAAAGCTTCAAGAACTTGGTCTCAATACCTCCTTCTGCAATTGGGTCCTCAATTTCCTCACTTACAGACCCCAGTCATTTTAGATTTCCACCTGCACAGATGTACCATGAGGCTGTGTGCTTAGCCCCCTGCTCTACTTGCTTTTTACTTATAACTGTGAGGTTAAGCACAGCTCCAATTCCATATTTAAGTTTGCTAATGACACCATTGTCATTAGCCGAATCAAAGGTGGGAATGAATCAGCATATAGGAGGGAGATTAAAAATCTGGCTGAGTGGTGCCATAACAGCAGCCTCAATGACTCAATGTCAGCAAGACCAAGGAGATGATTATTGACTTCAAGAGGAGGAAACCAGAAGTCCATGAGCCGCTCCTCATTGGGGGATGAGAAGTGGAAAGGGTCAGCAACTTTAAGTTCCTTGGTGTTATAATTTCAGAGGATCTGCCCAGCACATAAGTGCCATTACGAAGAAAGCACAGCAGTGCCTCTACTTTCTTAGATGTACGTGAAAATCTGGCATATTATTTAAAACCTTGACAAACTTCTATAGATGTGTGATGAAGAGTATACTGGCCAGTTGCATCGGGACCTGGTATGAAACCAATGCCCTAGAGCAGAAATTCCTACAAAAAGTAGTGGATATGGCCCAATCCATCATGGTTAATGCCCTCCCCACAACGGAGCACACCTACACAGAGTGCTGTCACAGGTAAGCAGCATCCATAATAATTCATCACAATTCTAGCCATGTTCTCTTCTCACTGCTGCCATCAGGCAGAAGGTTTAGGAGCCTCAAGACCCACACCACCAGGTTCAGGAATGGTTATTACACCTCAACCATCAGGCTCTTGAATGAGAGGGAATAACTTAACTCAACTTCACTTGCCCCATCACTTAACTCTTCCCACAACCTATGGTCTCACTTTCAAGAACTCTTCATCTCATGTTCTCGATATTTATTGTTTGTTTATTTATTTATTTATTTTCTTTTGGTTTGTATTTGCAGAGTTTGTTGTCTTTTGCACATTGGTTGTTTGTCCATCCTTTTGGGTGTGGTCTTTCATTGATTCTATTGTGTTTCTTGTATTTATCAGTGTTGATAAATATCTTTAAGGTAGTAGAAAGCTCGCAAAGTACTTCAAAGAAGTCCAATTAACCAAAATCTGCAAAGGCCAAGGAAGAAGACATTAAGATAGGTAACTAAAAACTAGGTTTCAAGGACCACTTTAAGGAAAAGGTGTAGAAAGGAAATTCCAAAGTATAACACCATGCTAGCTGATGGCTCAGCTATCAGATGCTCATTTTAAAGAAGCACTGAAACAGGCAAGTGTAATGCAGTGGAGAACTGCAAACACAAGGATGTGAGTTATACTTATGGTGTTGGTGAACCAGAAGCCATTTTAAATCAGTGACGTCAGGGGAAAACTTGGAAGAGCTGCAGCTGAGTTATGAATGACCTCAAGTTTGCAGAATGAAAAAGGGAAGCAACCATGATTGCACTGGAATAGGTGAGTGTTGAAACAGATTCAGATCATTCATGCTCTTTATCTCAATTCACTTTCAAATCACATGCACAGACTTAATGAAATTTTAAAAATATTGGTAGTCTATCTTCAAAGTAATTGGTAATTGGTTTATTATTGGCACATGATGCAGTGAAGAGCTTTTGTTTGCCTGTCATTCAGGTGATGAGACAGCCTACAGAGAGGAGGTGGGAGAACTTAAGGCCTGGTGCCAGGCAAATCTTGTCCTCAATGTCAACAATACAAACACAAAGGAGATGGTTATCAAATTCAAGAGAACTTGCACCACTCACACCCCTCTCCATATCAGCGGCACGGTAGTGGAAACTGCAAACAGTTTCAAACTGCTGGGAGAGCACATCTTGCACAACCTCTCATGGTCCCAGAACATATCCCACACAATCAGGACAGCTCACCAATGCAACACACCCAAAATGCTGGTGGAACGGTCTCGGCCCGAAATGTCGACAGCACTTCTCCCTACAGATGCTGCCTGGCCTGCTGTGTTCCACCAGCATTGTGTGTGTGTTGCTTGAATTTCCAGAATCTGCAGATTTCCTCGAGCTCACCAATGCCCTTACTTTCTGAGAAGCTGAAGGGAGTACGACTTTCCACATCTATACGACATCTATCATTCTACAGATAGAACATAGAACATAGAATAGTACAGCACATTACAGGCCCTTTGGCCCATAATGTTGTGCCGACCCTCAAACCCTGCCTCCCATATAACCCTCCAAAATGCGCAGTAGAGAGCTTCCTAACAAGCTGCATCATTGCGTGATACAGAAACTGTACTGCGGCGGACAGGAAGGCTCTACAACGGGTAGTCAAACCCTCCCAACATATTACTGGCACCAACCCACCCGCCATCAAAGACATATGTACAGAAAGGTGCTGGAAAAGGGCTAGTGACATCATAAAAGACTCCTGCCACCTTGCTCAAGGTCTGTTTGTCCTACTGCCACCAGGGAGGAGGCTACGTAGCATCCACACCAGGACAATCAGACTCAAAAAGTTACTTTCCCCAAGCAGTAAGGCTGAACAACACCTCCACCCACTAACCCCCAACCACCACTACTTTATTGCTTCCTGCAGTCACCTTATGTACAGATACTCCTGTGCCTAACATCACCTTATGGCCATACAATCAATCTATAAGCTATCTTATGTATTCATTGTGTTTGTTATTAGTATTGTGTTCTTTATCTTATTGTGGTTTTTTTGTGCTGCATCAGATCTGGAGTAACAATTATTTCAGCAACACACACAAAATGCTGGTGGAACGCAGCAGGCCAGGCAGCATCTATAGGGAGAAGTACAGTCGACGTTTTGGGCCGAGACCCTTCATCAGGACACAATTATTTCTTTCTCCTTTACACTAGTGTACTGGAAGTGGCATTAAGCACTCTTGAATCTTTATGGATGAAGGGAGTTCTGGATTTCTTTAACTTTATGTGAAGAATGGATTCCTCTTTCCTGAATGGGCTATTATTTAGAATTATATCCTCTTGCTCTAGATAGTCCCATCAAAGAACATAGTTGCTTTTTATCTACATGATTGAATTGGATCACCCACGCATGAATCTATGCATAAGGGTAAATGAGTCAAGATTATGTAAGATGCCTTAATAATTCAACTGTGCAATGGACTCTGCAATAACGGGCATTTCAAATAGTCTCTGACAACTAAGTCCAGCTCCTGGCCGTCATATGTGGCTTAGCTACTAAGCCCAGCAGAACTGTTTCTACAGATAGGAGGAGGGGCAAAGGCAGGTTATCAGTACCTTAAAACCAACCACTTTGGGCAAATGGGGCTCATCAGCTGTGGTTGGCAGTTTATCTAGTAGAAGGAAGGCTCTGATCTCAAATTTCTGCTGCCTAGTATCCTGACCCACTCATGGGGAAGGCTTTGGGAGTAACCCCCAAAGAAAAATCTGGAACTGAAGTCTCTAAGACAGTTCTATGTTGAGTTCAACACTGACTGGTAACTCCTGCGATGCCCCTGGTGCTAGACTGTATCGGTCTCTGCCGTTCCTTTGGATTTATCAGCTGCATGGAGAGGGGGAGCCTGGGGTACAGGCAACAGCTTGCTCTCCATATTGTACTGCCGTGGCTCGCGTATCTACACAGCTGGGGCACAACGTCCATGGTTGACTCCGACCAACAGAGAGTCTTAAGCCAAGTATGGTCCCAAGCCCAGCTGCTAAAGGAGGGTTGGGCATGGGCTGTAGGTTTTTATGTTTAGAAAAAAACAAAGCAACTCATTTATTGAACACCAAAAAAATCTGAACACAAAGTGCAGTAAAAGTCCTTTACATAATTACCTCATCACATCAGACCAGCCTTTTAAAGTGTACCCTAACTCAAATCCAGTGTTTGTGAATTCTGTGTGTTTCCACCAATTACATTGCCCTACAGGGCTAGCAAGCACATCCTGTAAAAATCCAGAGCTACAGAAGTGCCAACAAAAGCTCCAAAGCCCTCATTCATGAGAGCTTTGCCTAAAAGACATATGAAGTCATGTGACAAAGCCACAAGTCTGTCAAAGCCTCAGGGCTGGTCCACCTTCTTAGAGAGGCCAGCCAAAGAACACCTGGTGATGTGACCTTGAAGTTGACACCATCAAGTACTCTCGAATTTCTGGCTAATAGCTTCAGTAAATGGTCATTTAGGGGCTTAAGGAATAGAGAAGATTGATGTTAGAAGAGTAGACGACACTAATTAGGCCACAGCTACAGCATTGTCTACAATTTTGGTCACCACACTACAGGAAGGTTGTAGCAGTACTATAGAGAATGTCGATGAGATTTAGTAGGGCATTGCCATGTCTAGAGAATTATAATTGTGAGGAAAGAGGTTGTCTTTTTCTGAATAAAGGAGATTTGTGGAAAGATTTAATTGAGGTGTAGATAATGGAGAAGCTTTGACAGGTCAAGACAAGGTCAGTGGCTGGGGGCATAGATCTAAAGAAATTGCTAGGGTTAGAGGGGAGCTAGTGTGCATCAGGAACTTACTGCCTGAGAAGATGGAGGTTCAAATTCTTGCCACATTTAAAACATATCTGAATAAGCGCTGCCTGTTTGCAGTAATTTTCATATTTATTTTTAGTCTCAACAGATTTTGGAGCCAACGTGGACAGGATGGGATGGGAATCTCTTTTTGCATCCTAATTTTTTCCCACTTGGTACCTTGGGAAAAGTGAGTTGGTTACGTGCAGTATATGAGTGGGTTTGGTCCCAGCAGGTGGTGCTGCTCTCCCTCAGGATGGCCACACACCGGCTGAAGGCAGCGTGGACATCTTAAACCGTCTATCAAAAATAGGGTTGATTTCCTGTTTATCCCAAAAGAGACTAAGAAAAACGTATCCCAAAATATCATTCCTATCCTTGGATGAGTTGGTGTCTAGCCACGGAAATGTTCCAGAAAAATATATAGAAATCAACATTATTAAACTTTCCAGATCCTTACAGGCTTGCTATTTATTTAATACTTGCGTTTTACATAAGTAACGCCGATTTTGAAAAGAAGCATACGAATGAGAGATTAAATCAGGCCACATCCAACTAAATTCAAATCAATTTGACTCTGCGTTTTAGCATTGCAGTCTTTCTTCACCCTCATCACTTCAACGAAACCTACTCGCCATCTCTCTCTCTCCGTCTCTTTCTCTTTCGACTTCGGAACCAATCGGGTATTTTCGCCAATGAGCTGTACCGTCAACCGGAAGTGACGTATTGGGAGTGAGCAGTATAGCCGAGTTGGTGAGAGTTTTTTCCTTGCTTGTTGCGAGTCCCATACTGAGAAGTGCTTCTGGTGTTGGTTGTCCAGAGGGAGGTTCACGTCTTTAGAATTCAAATTAAATGAATGATTTAATGCATTTTTTTAAGCCTCAACAATTGGAAGATCACCAGTTGGGTGAGTGAGTTTTTCAAGAAAATTCGGCTGAGATTCTCTGAGACTGCAAGATAGTCTTGTTGAGATCAGGCTGACTGACCACCTGGTTGTTTTAATTAAGTAGAGGGGAACCGGCAGAAAGAGACCCTAAAGGTTCCCTTCTAAACTAGCCGATGTGGAAAATAAAAGAAAGCAACTGAAGACGAAGAAGGGAAGCTGGCGACTAACTGGAAGCTTCATTTGTTGGGAGTCGGGGTCTTTGTAAGACAAAAAGACACAAAGTACTGACTGACCACTGGGCCCTCTGCAGAATCGCCCCCAAGAAGAAAGGCTGTGTTTGTGACACAACTCCTTCTGGTAATTAGATTCAGTTATCCCTGTTGTTTGTCTTTCTATCTCTCTCTTGTAAAACACTGTTGCGTGGGCAAGAGAACTAAAGACGGGCGTGCTCATTAATCCTGCAAAAATTTCCTGACAGCCTGTTATAGATAAGACACAAATGATCTGATTGATTATTGTCGATTTGCAAGGTTTCCAAGACGTCTCAGAAGCGCTACTGAGAGGAAGGGACTTATTAACGGAAGCTGCATCTTCTGCTTGGAAGACTTGAAAGGGTGGTTATTGAACTCTCGCTTAGTAAGTCGAACTCGCTTGCTACATACTTTAAAGAAACAGAAAACGGCGATGGCTAAAAAGCAGAATCAAAAAGGTGAGTTTAAAGGAATAAAAGACGTGCATTTCTCTAATACTAATTTATCTGTTTTTTCTTTTCAAATTCGTCATCTTCAAAAATACCTGTTCATTTTGTATTAAATCCGCTTTCTAAAAGCGCCATCTGTTTAATTTCACATTAATTTACTATATGAGAAGAGTTATTTTCCAGAAGTGAGCTTAGATTATTTCAGAAGTACAGCTCTTTGATTTGGAGGTGTTGTTACTCCATTCAGTTAACGAATTTTGACAAACTTCAGTTTCTCAAGCTTGGAAGGGAAAGACTCTGGGTGTATATTACAGACAAGAAAATCTTTTGAGAGCACAATTTGTAGACCAATTAGACAGTATGCTCAAAGTTGTTTTTTTGAATCAGCATATTGGCTCACTAATAGAGGAAGTTCTAGTTGCTGAATTCATTATGAATATTCAGCTCGGTGTAGAAATAGTAAATTGCAGTTGGTAAGAAAGACCTTATGCTGGGAATAAATAGCAAATAAGTCAGCTGACCTTGCAAAACTAATGAATTTAGACATAGAAAATACAAAAGCAACAAATATCACAAGTCTTTTAGGTAGTGGTGGGGGGAGTACTGACACGAGGCTAAATAGTTGAGAAGGGTGATTGAATCAGGATTTCAAGGCTGTTGCATTTCATGCCAGCACAGGTGATACTGGTCCAGAAGATATACCTTAAAATTGCAGATTTTTTAAACACTTTTTTCCTCCTCCATTTTTCTTTTGGAGGGAATATTATCCTGTCATTCCATCCTCTTCCATTCTGTTTTGGCACCCAGTTAAGTAATATTTCTTGTCAAAAATTATTTCTTGTGCAATTACACTGTTTATATGACTACAACAGAAAGCGATGAACTGCCGAGAAGCTGGAAGATAAACAGTGAAAGAAGCATTTCCTTTTAATAGTATTGTTGGCGTATTGAATGCATCATTCATTACTGTGCATGTGTTTCTACTGATCACTTGCTGATTAGGGCTAAACTTGATTATTAGTTTGCAGCATGAGTTACACTCAGTGATCACTTTATTAGGTACCTCCTGTACCTAATAAAGTGGCTCCTGAGCGTATGTTTGTGGTCTTATACTGCTGTAGCCCATCCACTTCAAGGTTCAACATGTGCATTCGGAGATGTTCCTCTACACACCACTGTTATAGTATCTGATTATTTGAGTTTACTGTCGTTTTCCTGTCAGTTTGAACCAGTCTGGCCATTCTCCTGACTTCATTAACAAAGCGTTTTCACCCACAGAACTACTGTTGACTTGGGTGCGTTATTGCTTCTCACACCATTCTCTGTAAACTCTAGAGATGAGTGAAAATCGCAGGAGATCAGCATCTTCTGAGATACTCAAACCACCTCGTCCAGCTCATTCCACGATCAGTCACTTAGATCACCTTTCTTTCCCATTCTGTTGTTTGGTCTGAACAACTGGACCTCTTGACCATGTCTGTGTGCTCTTTTGCTGCCACATGATTGGCTGATTAGCTATTTGCATTAACGAGCTGGTGTTCAGATGTACCTAATAAAGTGGCCACTGAGTGTACATTTGCTTTTCAAAGTCAGTAATTGTATACAATGTGGTTTTAAAAAAAAAAGCAGGCATTCTCTTTTTAACACCTATAGTGTGGTATATTTACGTAAATAACTAAGAGGGTTTGTTTAAACAAAGTACCCCTCTGCTTTGTAAGGAACGTGTTACCTACTTGTGGCAAAGTCAACTGAAAGAACTTCATTGCAGAGCCTCATGCATGGCACAAATATTTCTGTGATTGCATGAGCTACTTTTTGAATATATTTACATAAAGCTTTCCTTTCATAATTCATGTGCTTTACTCATCACATTCTTGTTCTTAACTCAGCTTCCTGGTTTTTAATGCTCCTGTTTGTCAGTGCACACTATTGAATTGGAGACCATCTTTTGGAATGTGATGGTGCACAACTTCATTTTTAAAGCACTTTTGGAGTAATTATAACTGTCAGATCTACTGTAAGCATTGCTTAGCATTGAACTAGTTATTCCGCTATGTTTAAGAAATTTGCACAGTGATTCTCATACCATCTGATTCAACTAAGGTAACAATATTTGGATATTCATATTTTTATTTGAACTTTATATTTGTATGTCAGGTGTTTTGCAATTAAATACGAGAGCATATCTGCAATAAGCTATCCACTGAACAAAGTAATCCATTCATTCGACTTGTAAAATCTGGTAGCTTTGTAGCCACTAGTTTTCTTGACAGTAACATTGTCACTGTGCAATACACAATTTGTGCACATCCTGAAAAGAAATAATGCAGGCTAATAATTTTTAATGACTAAAGTGCATGCATTTAATGTTTCTAGAATTCCAAAACCATCTTCTAATATCAAATCTGCACTTGCACTTTACTGGGAGAATATTGGCATCTATCTTGAAATATGCAAGCCTGAAGGCTGTAAAACATAGTTATTTGTTACCTTGACTGCACCTTGTCAATATAGATAATAAATTAAAATTAATGGTTGAAAAAAGCTTACATTGAAACTCAAGTTTTTGTGCTAATGATCTTAACATGTTCACTCTTACAAAATATTGTAGCAGGATGAGTTGAACGTTATTTGATCCTGATTGAAGTCCAGTATTTTATGCTATGTTGGAACCACCAAGTATTGTTTAACCTCAGATTGTAAAATTCTTTGATAAATTTTTTCAGTTGCAGAAAATGGCTATCAAGTGATTTTATGGATTTCACTTGTATTCTGTTGGTCATGTCTGGAAAATTGGAATTTAGAATCCTTGCCAACAATATATTCAATATCAGCTTTATCAGTATACATACTGGTTGATGTCAGAAATAATCAATAGATTACTTGCTGGCTATTGGTAAATCATTAACTAACTTTATTAAGCTGTTGATTTTTACTTGTCCGTTAGAATTGTTGTATAAAAATAACAGCAGCTTATTGAAGTGGAGATTGCTCAAGACATGGTCAGCCTTTTTTTAGCTCACTTGTAGCATGTGAGTATTTTGTAGTTTGCGCACCCTGAAAATGGCAACTTTCTCCATGCCTGCAATTCTTCCAGATTTCTGGTCTTGTCCAATTTAGGCCTCTTGCTCAATCCTAGACTTTAATCCCTCTACCATTGGTAGTTGTACCTTCAATTGTCTAGGCCCTATGCTCTGGAGTTCTTTTCCTAAGCTGCCCTCTCTTTCCTCCTCTTAATATGCTCCTTCAATCCTGCCTCCATAACCAACACTTCTCTTCATATGGCTCAGGTACATGGATAGGAAAGGTTTAGAAATGGAATATGGGCTAAACCATGTTTGTTTCATCTAATTGTACTTGTGAAGTTAAAACTCTGCAATAGCTATTAACTGTTGAAAAGCTCAATGCAGCTTGGCACAAAGAAGATAAACAAAACTGACAATTGGCAGGATGCAAATAGACCTATTTAAATTTGACCTGTAAAATTAACACCTTTAAAACAGAAAATGGTTGAATGTATTCAATTTAGGTAATATTTAAACAGTGGATGGAGCTTCATTAGCTCATTAATTGTTCAGTTGCATTGGATTAATGTTCCTTGGTTAATAGTTTATTAACTTTAAGTAGCTATTTTCAAAATTGATTAATATTACTTGTGCAGTCCTATGAAAAGTGGGAAAGACATCATCTTATCCTCTAAAGTAGATATTTTCTGGTATAATTACCTGCTAATAATTGATGAAACCAGTGCATTGTTTTCTATATTGCACATGCAAAGCTTTTGTGGTTATCAAAGTCTGAAAGATATTTTAAACAAGGTGCTTCCCTTTCCCTCTCTCTTCATTGAAATTGTGAATTCTTTAAGCCGTCATAACATTGAATTTGTCTAATATGAAATGAGAGATACCACAATATCTTATGACACTTGATCTGGTTGCTTCACAATTGGAATTTTGCTGCAATGTACATTCCTGTAGAATGGCTCCTTCTGACTGAGGTAAACATTGTATTCTCATTGAATGCAACTGCTTTTCTTAAAGTACCTCTATTTCCTTACCCTGAAAGGACCGAGTGTGGGTGAGTGAGAGAGATCATGGAAACCAGCCCCCCCCCCCCCCCCCCCCCGTGAACTCTGTCTACTCTTCAAGCTGCCTTGGTAAAGAGCCAACATAATCAAGGACTCCTCCTATCCATCTCTCCTTTTCCCTACCCACCTCCCCCTTCCAGATTGGGCAGAAGATACAAAAGCCTGAAAACGTGTACCACCATGCTCAAGGACAGCTTCTGTTCCTTGGTCCCATGGTATTATGATTTGGACTCTTGACAGCACTCTCCACCTCATTATCTACGTTGCACCTTATTGTCTGCCTGCATTGCACATTCTCTGCAACTGTAACAGTTTGTTCTGCATTCTCATACTGTTTTCTCTTGTACATCCCCAATGCACTGTTGTAATGAAATGATCTGTATGGACAACATGCAAAACAGTTTTTCACTGTACCTCAATGCATTTGACAATAATAAACCAATCTGAGTTTAAATGCAAGGTCCACAAGTCCTATTCTATTTTCTAAAAGAGCAAAAATAATGGATTAAAATAATAAATCTTAACAGGTATCAACTTGTCAGTGATAACACTACTGTCTCTGAACCACAAGATTGGATAGGATCCTCCAAGTATTAGAGCAAATAACCTATGTTAATAATAGTACAACAATAGAGTGCTGAAATGAAGAAACTCAACTGATTTGGCAGCATGTATGCAAAATAAAGTTATTATTTTAGGTCAAAATTCATTGTCACAATCGAGGGAATTCTGTTCAAATGACGCATTAAGACCAATCTAATACAGAATATCAGGAATGCAAATTTGCACCAGTTTCTTGCTGGCTTCACATAGATCAGAACAAAGCAACAACAATATAAAGCTAGCAGCTTGGATGTCTTTGGCGATTGCATTGTTTTCAATTGCCATGGACTCTAAAGGCCAGTACACTATCATGTAAACGAGAATAGCTCCTACCCAGCTTTGTCCATTCACATCAATTATCATGCCCCTAATGAATCAAATATACCAATGAGGAACATTCAAATTAACACACAAATAGAATAATTTTGATTTATTCAATTAAAAAAAGGCTGATTCTGTTAGCATAAAATCTTGGCTGAAGCTAGAGAGAGTGATGTGAGAATAAGCTGGAAATGTAGAAACATTGCACACAGCTTGCTCAAATTGAGTTGGCTAAACTCAAAGGTGGCCAGCCTGATTAATTTTAAAACAGTAGAAGCGTATGCCTAATGCACAAAAGAAGTATGGAAAAAGAATTGGTATCTGGGTCTTCAAACTTGCCCATCATGGTTGTTCAGTACCATCATGGCTGAATTATGATGGCCTCAATTCCTTTTATGTCAGTTCCCCTTTACTAATAGTCCTTTCAGAATTTATCTACCTCCACCTTAAATACTTCTCACGCCAGCTTGGGTTCATTCCTTCAGTTTGTCTTAACAGAAATTGGAACAATGCATTTGAATAATGTACAAAATCAAGAAAAAAATCACTAATCCAATAACTAAGGATCAGAATATATCGCTATTGTATTAGTTCTTCCTATGAATGTGTCTCTCCAATTGTTACAGGAGAATGAATTTACCTGTAAACCTGCAGTCAAATTTAGTCAAAAATACTACAGGAATCAAGTATATCAAGTGATGCTGCTGTTCATCAGCTCTGACTATTGATTCAAATTCTACAAAGTGAGCTTGAACATTCACTACTGTGCAAACCCTAGATTTTTCATCTAAATTTTGTTTTAGATGTTCATTTTTTTTGTCTTCTGCATGAGTGTCAATAGAAAAGAGCAAATTTTAGATTTCCAAACTTTCATTTTCCAAAAAATAAATGTTAGAGAATTTTTTTGTATTTTGTTAAAGCAAGTAATATATTAAGTAATAAACCACTTTTCAAATGAAAACTTGATTACTTTGTATGTGTCTGGTCCAGTGCATGATTAAATAAAGATAAACAGGATGCTAATGATCAATGACATAATGAGTTGAATAAAGTAAACTGATTCACTGAAACAGGTTTAGAAGGGATCACACTGGGTGAAGAGCAGCCATACTAACAGGTGAGGATGTGACAGTTTAACCTTCAAATCATCAATTCTTCCACCACGGCAAGAGTGGGCATAGCAACAAGTCACCAGGTGGTCATCCTGCATCAGCAAGGCCTCCCTCAAACAAAAATTTCACAGCAGACAGGAGTTTCAAGATGTGCTGTCCAAACTCTTCTGAAGAAGCGCAAGTAAACGAGCAAGGTTGAGGACCAGAAACGCAGTGGTCGGCCATGGAAACCGAGCGCAGCAGGCGAGATACGTCAGACTGACGTCCCTCCTAAATCAGAAGTCGTCCAGCACTGCTGTCGGCTCTGTACTCAGAAACCACTGGGACCCAAATACAGTACACCCCTCTACAGTCCGGGCAGGTCTTGTCAGAAGTGGTTTTCGTGGAAGAGTTGCTGTGAAAAAGCATTCCTCTGAAGTGGAAGCAAAGCCGAGAGACTCGCCTATGCAGAAAAACACAAGGACTGAGGTGCTGAGCAATGGCTGCAAGTGATCTGGACCGACGAGTCAATTTTTTGGCTCAAACAGGAGGCAGTTTGTCCTTAGAAGAGCTGGAGACTGCGACATGGATGAGTGTCTGCAGCCAATAGTGAAGCACGCTGGAGGTTCCCTGCAGGTTATGGGCTGCATTTCTGCAAATGGAGTTGGTGGTGTGGTCAGAAATAATAGACTCCTTAATGCTGAGAAGTACAAGCAGATTCTTGTCCATCAGGATGGCCCCAAACACATGACCAAGATCATAAAGAACTATCTTAAGCAAAAAGAACAAGGAGTTCAGCAACAGGTGGTGTGGCCTCCACAGAGCCCTGATCTCAACATCATCGAGGCTGTCTGGGATTACCTGGAGAGGCAGAAGCAACCGAGACAACCAAAGTCTGCAGAAGAACTGTGGCAGGTTCTCCCAGATTGGAACAACCCACCAGCTGATTTTCTTAAAACTGCACAACAATGTACCCAAGAGAATTGATGCAGTTTTAAAGACAAAGGGTGGTCACACCAAATATCAATGTTTTTACTGTTTACTTACTACTCTTTACAGTAATTTTTTTAATATTTGGAAACTTCATTTCAATATTTTAGAAAGCATGTTTGCTTAATATTTTTACAAGTGCCTAAGGTTTTTGCACAGTACTGTAAATAATGCCCCAGTGCAGTACTGAGACAATATTGTCAAATTTAGTCTTTCAGAATACATGGTAACCCAAGGCCAGGGGGGTGTGAGTCAGTGAATGGTAGAATCTAGGGGGAATTAAGTAAATAAAGATTTGGCTATTGGGGAGAGGAGAATAGAGGTAGAGAGATTGAAGTATGAACTGAAGGAGAGAGAGGATCAGGACAGGGCAATGCAAAAAAAAAAAAGGGAGGCAGAAGAAAAGGGTATGGTCAGATATTGCACGTATGGCAGAGCCTAGTCTCCACTCATCTTGGACCTCAGCCAATGAACTAAGACCTACCTCAGTGAAGGTGATGTAGAAGCTGGTCTGCAATGGCCATCCCATGTTACAAGAATTTGCACGTGGGCATGTCTGCTCCTCAGAACTGGATTGGAAGCAAGTCATTTTCAATTTTGAGTCTCTGCCAGAGAAAGGGAAAGATCTATCCATGGCACTATTTGCCAAGTTCAAGTAAAAAAGTAACTTTATCAAAGTACCTGTATACAACCTTGTGATTATATATTTTTTTGCAGGCATATTCGAAAAACCCATAATAGAATAATAACCATAATAGTAGAATCAACGAAGATTGCACCAACTTGGGTGTTCAGCCAGTATGCAAAAAAACAACAAACTGTGCAAATAAAAAAGAAAAAATAATAGATGAGCAATAAATACGGAGAGTATGAGATGAAGAGTCCTTGAAAGTGAGTCCGTAGGTTGTCAGAATATTTCAATGATGGGGCAGGTGAAGTTGCATGACATTATCCTTTTTGTTTGAAGAGCATGATGGTTGAAGGGTATTTACTGATCCTGAAACTGGTGGTGTGAGTCCTGAGGCTCCTGTACTAGATGGCATGACCTGGGTGGTGGGGGTGTTTGATGGATGCTGCTTTCCTGTGACAGCGTTTCATGTAGATGTGCTCAATGGTGAGAAGGGCTTTACCTATGATGGACTGGGCCGTATCCACTACCTTTTGTAGGATTTTCCATACAAGGGCATTGGTGTTTCCAAACCGGGTAGTGATGCAGCCAGTCAATAGATGTTTGTCAGTGTTTTACACGTCATGCTGAATTTTTGCAAACTCCTGCTGTGCATTCTTTGTAATTGCACCTGCGTGCTGGACCCAGGGCAGATCCTCTGAAATTATAACACAGAAGAATTTAAAGTTGCTGACCCTCTCTACCTCCTCCCCCAATGAGAACTGGCTCTGGTTTCCTCCTCCTCAAGTCAATAATTAAATGTTCGGTCGTGCTGACATTGAGTGAGAGAGAGGTTGTTGTGGCACCACTCAGCCAGATTTTCAATCTCCCTCCTATATGCTGATTCATCATCACCTTTGATTCAGCCTACGACAGTGGTGTCGTCAGCAAACTTGAATATGCCATTGGATTGTGCTTAGCCACACAGTCATAAGTGTAAAGCAAGTAGAGCAGGCACTAAGCACACAGCCTCGTGGTATACCTGTGCTAATAGAGACCATGGAGGAGATGTTGTACCAATTTGAACTGACTGGGGTCTGTAAGTGAGGAAATTGAGATGATTGAACGCTAAGCTGTAGTCAATGGAAAGCATCTTGACATATGCATCTTCACTATCCAGGTGTTCCTGGGCTGAGTGAAGAGCCCATGAGATGGCATCTGCTGTTGACCTGTTGCTCTGGTAGGCAAATTGGAGCAGATCCAAGTCACTTCTCAGGCAGCAGTTGATGAGGTTCATCATTGACTGGATGATGGTCTGTGAAGCAGGTTGCTATGTTCTTGGGCACCTGGATAAGTGAAGCCTGCTTAAAGCAGGTAGGTATTTTGAAGAACAAGAAGGAAATAATTTCCTCTTAACATTATTAAAATTGGGTATCTGGTCACTTTCTCACAATTTCTTTGACTTTTGTGGGTAGTTTGACTGATCTATTTACTACGTCACAGCAGTGACTAAATTTAATGGTTCATTGGCATAAAACTATAAACTAGTCTTGTATGTAGAGTAGATAATTAGGATTTAAATATCTATCAAGTGGAATAGTTTAGCAGCAAAATCGTTATACACTGTAGCTGTAGATTGCATTTTCCAACTTCTCAGGAAATTTTTTTTTAATGTATGTTTTTTTTTGGTTCAGCAATCCTTTGAATTGTGCTAGATGTTAGAAATTGCTTCCTTATTTCTGTCTAATATTGTTTTCATTAAAATTGTACAAATGTGTTAGACATTATGAGGCCTACACCTAAAGGAAACAACATCAGCAAATTTTGTCTCGGTGGCATTTATACTTTTATTAACAAAGCCAGCAAATATAGTTAATTGGGACAGGCAGTAATGTGGGACAACCCTTAACAAAAACTAAATGAGAAAATAGCCGGGATGCCCTTCATTTATTTGGAACATTATGCAGCCTAATTGGACAGGAGGCTGTTGCTGAGCAGTTGTTAAACATTACACCATGCTTAGAGTGAACATTTTTAAAATAGTGTAACTTGAATGTGTTTATATTTGAAAAGTAGTGATTTTTGTCACTGATAATTGCCGAGTAATAAGCAGTAAGACAATTCAGAACTGTTATGCTCGCTGCGGTTTCAAGCATTCAGGCGTGGAGATGCCAGAAATGGCAGGGAGTGAAACTGAAACGATTTCCCTACTTTCAACAAGTTAGGAACTACAAAGAATTTGAAGATAACAATCATCTTGAATGTAACTATGAAAATGAAGATTTGGAGGATGCATTCATCAAAAGTACTGTTTGAAGGCAGTCCATCTTCACTGGGTGTCTGCACTGATTTTACTTGGTCAAAAAAAATACAGCAAATTACACTGGATGAATTCCTCCGTTGATAACTATTAGGAACTAATACAGTTTTGTAGTACTGCTGTAGCATTGGTAACAATGGCATAATCTTTCTCTGATGTTAGCATGGCAGGATTGTAATGTTGAAACAGGCAGAACTAAGTAGCAACCATTTGTATATCATATGGTCCAAAATGGGTAGCAATCTTTCCTGTAGCATAGTTAATCTAGTAGATTGGATCAGTATTGTCAAATTAAGCAAGTTCAAGGTAGATGTGTGCTATTTTTCCTTGTCTGAGAGGCGGGCTTGCATTTTAATATGTTTAAATGCTCAATCAACAGGTCATGCAGCTTTGGTTTTCTCCTTCCATGGCCATTTATAAGATCTGTGGGAAAATTTGATGTGGCTGTTTTCTGACACTTGTTGTGGCTAATTAAGTCATCACTCACCAATGACTGTAGTATGTTTACTTTTGTGTATACTAGAGATTCTGACTTAGCGTGATTTTTTTTTTAATCTGTCATCAGTGACCTGTAACTAGAATGTGGAATCCCAGTTGACACTTGCTTGTAAAATAAATGGCAATTGAAAAGTGAAAATGGCATTTAAGGAAAAAATCACATTTTTGGAAAAGATTTTGAACATTAATTTCAAATTTATATTTGCCACCGGACAACTAAAGAGACCGAACTAACATTGCTGCTGTTGGGCTTTGCTGGGAAAGACCTAATTAAGATTGTTTATCTGGACAAGGGGTTCCCAACCTAGGATCCACAGACCCCTCAGTTAATGGTAGGGGTCCATGGTGTTTTAAAAGAAAGACTGGGAGCCCATGATCTAGATCAGGGATGGCCAACCTATGGCACATTGGATGATTAGAAGTGGTGCATTGTACCCCAGTGATGATAATAATAATAATAAAAAAGTAAGCCTACTCATGCAAAAAATATTAACCAAAAACAGATTTGTAGAAAAAAAAACTAACAGGGATTCAAGTAGCTTAGAGCTAGAAATGGGTTTTACTGAGAATAAATCTAAAACTTAGCAATTATTTTTAGCGACTTTATTATTTCATGCACATCTTTCGGCGAATGTTATCTTTTGCATTAATCTGTTTTTAATTTTTTTTTAAAGTTCAATGAGTCAAACTAGGAAAGGAGTTTTGTTCTGCAGTCGTTCCATAAGTGTTCAATTCTCGTTTGATACTTGTTTGATCCTGAGGCGCCAGGCGTCTGCACCAGCGGTGCGTCGCAGGTTTTTGCCAGTCAGTTTACAATTGACACTCGTGCGCTACGGAGTTGTGCTTTGTTGGTCCTTTGTGAACATTTACAGTTTTATACTTTTTCAAAAACTAAGCCTTGTTTTTACATTCAGTTACCCATCACAGTGCAAAAGAAAATAAGCAAAAGAAAAGCAGAAAGTGATAGTAAGCGTGAATTCAATGAACAGTGGGGAAAATGAGTTCTAGCGGGTCCATCAGGAAAACCATTGTGCATTGTTTGTGAAAACTTCCTCACAATAGAAGACAAGATCTTAATAGACACTATAAAACACAACATCAGACTGAAATAGAAGGAAAACTGAAGCTAGTGCTTGGGTCTGAGTTACGGAAAGAATATATGATTAAGAAAAAGGAAGAAATCAAAAGAAGACAAAATATATTTGTTAAAAGTCTCATTAAGGTAAGTAATGTTCATCTTGTTTTTATATTAAAGCAATATATGATGTAAAATGCTAAATATGTCTATATTAACATTACAAGAATTGAATGGAGGTACAAGAGTTGAATGGCGCATCTGAACTTGTGCGTGAAAAAATTGATGCATGGAATGTAAAAGGCTGGCCACCCCTGATCTAGATGGTCCCTACTCTAGTGCATTTCAAGGATTTGCATGTGTCCTTCTAATATTGTCAAACATACTGTAGTAAGTGATTTGGCAGTGCAGTGTGGAGAAGATATTGCATTAGGTCTATGCCCTGACATGCCCAGAGAGGTATGGAGAAGCAATTGAAGGAAGATGATGTGCTTTGTGTTAGGAGATGCAGGCAGCCTGCCAAGGCTGTTCAAAAGGGACCTAGGATGTAGTGGCAAGAGAACTATCAAAATGTCCTCAGTTCCTAGCACAGTGGATGGGTGTTGCAAGAAGTTCTGATCGCAAGTTTTTGCCGTGATGTATCATGACTATATACATTTTCGATGTTCAATTTGCACTCATTATACCAAAGTATAATGTTTATATGGATATTAATGGAGTCACAAAAATCAATGTACTCAACCTTGCTTGCAAATACACACAATGACCCTCACTCCATAATGTATCATTTAGAGAAGCATACACTTTAACGACCAACATGTGTAAATGTACTTCTCTTTCACAAGTGAAAGTTGCCAGGAATTACTGACTATCCCTGAAGCTGGTGATGGACCTTCTGTGTCATGCATACTGACTTGAAAGAGTGCATATCATATTTGAGAGAATGCCACTTACTCTTGGAATTGTTAAAAGCTCACTCCCTTATAGGATTACGCATGTTTGTCTATGACATGTAGTTATCCTTTGCTCATGTTCACCTAACTAGCCTTTTTTTTTCAAGCGAACACCTAGCTGGTTCATTTTCATGCAGCAACCTTTGTGCTTACCAATGTACTTGTTTTTTTTTCCTCGCCCTTTGTCATTGTAGCAAGAATTAGTGTATAGAGGGGAGATGCAGCTCCTTCAGAAAAGCAAAGGAAAGAGGAGGTGGTGGCAGTAGCTTTGGGGCCTCTGCATCCAAGCAAACTGGATCCTTCTAAATTCCATGTAGATTTGTGTTGCAGGCACAGATGCTGCTGCATATCTGCCCATGCAGAATCAGCTCTGATAAAGAAGGCACAGAGCATGAGCAACTGGAATTTAGTGGCTGATTGCTCTTCAAAATTCAAAAGGTGAGGCACCTGAAACCAGTGGGTTCCATTCAGCCAGAAAGGGAGGGGGAATGCTCTGAGGGTGTGACAGGACAGCAGTTCTGGCCAAGAGCCAGAACTATATCTTGACATCTTGCCCTGGTGGGATAGAGTAGTTTGAAGCCAGTTTCAAGAGAAAAATCTTTTCAGGGGTATCCAGTACACTCAAGTCTGTCTGTCTTCCATATGCCTGGCTGTAGCTACCATGGCGGCGGCTTGTTAAAGTTGGATTGTTATTAAATTTGTCTGAGTTAGCGAGGTGTATTGTTTTTACAAAAATTTCAATGAAAGATTTACTCAATGTAAAATGTTGGTATTCTGTGTGAACAGTAGAACACCACCTTCATAGTTAACGTGTGCAAGATCACATACAAGATAAGTACTCAAAGGAAAAGAAGTGTATTCCTGCAGACATTCAGTCACCTTTGTAGAACTTTAAACTATAAACTGGATCACGGATCAACAAATTGCACCCTGGCTAAATGCATTTGTTTTCCACTGATGACAGTCATCGACAATCCTGCCAGATAAGACCATAAGCCATAGGAGCAGAATTGGGCCATTTGGCCCATCGAGTCTGATCCGCCACTTCATGGCTGATCCTGTTTTCTTCTCGGCCCCAATCTCCTGCCTTCTCCCCATATCCCTTCATGCCCTGACCAATCAAGAATCTATCAACCTTTGCCTTAAATATACATAAAGACTTGGCCCATAGCTGCCTGTGTCAAAGAATTCCACAGATTCACCACTCACTAGCTAAAGAAATTCCTCCTCATCTCCATTCTAAAAGGATGCCCCTCTATTCTGAGGCTGTGTCCTCTGGTTTTAGACTCTACTACCATAGGAAACATCTCCAAATGCACTCTAACAAGACCTTTCACCATTTGATAGGTTTCATTCTTCTGAATTCCAGCAAATACAGGCCCAGAGCCATCAAACACTCTTCATATGACAAGCTATTCAATCCTAGAATCATTTTCATGCACATCCTTTTAACCCTCTCCAGTTTCAGCACATCCTTTCTAAGATAAGGGCCCCAGAACTGCTCACAATACTCCAAGTGAGGCCTCACCAGTGCTTTATAAAGTCCCAACATTACATCCTTGCTTTTATATTCTAGTCCTCTTGAAATGAATGCTAACCTTGCATTTGCCTTCCTCACCACAAACTCAACCTGCAAATTAACCTTGAGGGAATCCTGCACAAGGACTCCCAGGTGCCTTTGCACCTCGGGGTTTTTTGTATTTTCTCTCCATTTAGAAAATAGTCAACCCTTTCATTTCTTCTACCAAAGTGCATGACCATACACTTCCTGACACTGTATTCCATCTGCCACTTCTTTACCCATTTTCCTAATGTGTCTTAAGTCCAAAACTACCTGCCCCTCAAAACTATCATCATATCGTCTGCAAATTTTGCAATAAAGCCATCCATTCCATCATGCAAGTCATTGACATGTAATATAAAAAGAATCGGTCCCAACACAGACCCCTGTGGAACACTACTAGTCATCAGCAGCCAGTCAGAAAAGGCTCCCTTCATTCGCACTCTTTGCCTCCTGCTAATGAACCACTGCTTTATCCATGCTAAATCTTTCCTGTGATACCATGGGCTCGTAGCTTGTTAAGCAACCTCATGTGGCACCTTGTCAAAGGCCTTCTGAAAATCCAAGTAAACAACATCAACTGATTCTCCTTTGTCTAACCTGCCTGTTATTTCCTCAAAAAATTCCAACAGATTTATCAGACATGATTTTCCCTTGAGGAAACCATGCTGACTATGGCCTATTTTATCATGTGCCTCCAAGTACACTGAGACCTCATGCTTGATAATCGACTCCCTGAGGTCAGACTAACAGACCTATAATTTTTCTTCTGCGCCTCTCCATTCTTGAAGAGTGGAGTGATATTAGCAATTTTCCAGTCTTCTGGAACAATTCCAGATTTCCAGTGATTTCTGAAAGATCATTACTAATGCCTCCACATCTCTTCAGCCACCTCTCTCAGAACTCTGGGGTGTACACCATTTAGCCCAGATGACTTGTCTACCTTCAGACCTTTTGGTTTCTCAAAAACCTTCTCCCTAGTAATGGTAACTTCACACACTTCATGACCCCTGACACCTGGAACTTCCACCATACTGCTAGTGTCTTCCACCATGAAGACCAATGACAAATACTTATTCAGTTCATCCACTATTTCATTGTCAACCTTTACCTATCTTTAATTGTACTGGATACAATAGACAACACCAGCAGATTCGCTGGTGAAGTGTTGCCTCAGCTGGAAGGACTGTTTGGGACCCTAACTGGAGGTTGGGAGAAGGTGAATGGACAGGTATAGCACTTCTGCTTGCAGGGGTAAGTGCCAGGAGGGAGATTAGTGTTGAGGGGCAAATGTGCAAGGGAATCATGGAGGCAGTGATCCCTGTGGGAAAGCGGAGAGTTGGGGAGAGATAAAGGTGTGTTCGGTGGTAGGGTTCTGTTGAAGATGGTGGAGGTTGTGGAGAATGATGTGTTGGATGTGGAGGCTCATGGGGTGGTAGGTGAGGACCAGAGGAACTCTATCCCTGTTAAGGCAGTGGGAAGATGAGCTGAGTGCAGATGTCCAGGAAATAAAGGAGATGCAGGTGAGGGCAGCATCAATGGAGGAGGAAGGGAAACCCCGTTCTGTGAAGAAGGATATCTGATTTCCTGAAAAGGAAAGCCTCATCCTGGGATCAGAGGCAGCAGAGGCGAAGGAACTGAGAAAAAAGAATGGCATTTTTACAGGAGACTGTGGGAAGAGGTGTAGTCAAGATAGCTGTGTGAATCAGAAGGTTTATAAAATATGTTGTTAAACAGTTTGTCTCCAGGGATGGAGACAGATCAAGAGAGATGTCAGAAATGGATCAACTGAAGTTGAGGGCAGGGTGGAAGGTGAAAATAAAGTTGATAAAATTGACAAGCTCTGCATGGGTACATGAAGCAGTGCTAATGCAGTCATCAGTGTAGCTCAGAAAGCATTGGAGAGAACTACCAGGGAAGTCTTGGAACATGGACTATTGCAACAAACAGTCATAGCTGGGGCCCATGGCTTCTTGAGTTTGGAGAATGTAGGAAGAACCGAAGAAGTGATGGGTAAGGGTGTGTTGTTTGGTACCCTGCTCAGTTGATCAGGGAGCTCATCCGGGAAAGGATTCACTTTGGTTACTTATCTCCACAGCTGTTGGTTGGTGATGGGAACTGATTCTTAATGGGTGAGATGACATGTACACTGTAAAGAATTCTTAGAGTTGGTCTGCAAAAGATCACAGGACTCAAGTGATCTAGTGAGTCAGGAGCTACATGGTCAAACAAAACACATTGTGGCTTAGTTATGAGTGTTTTGCTGCAAAATGAATGTTGTCACTCCCTTCTGGATATAGTGCATTAACCAGTGTTGTGTATTTTACTTGAATGTGGCATTTCTTTGGTTGCAAATTGTCAAGTGAAAATATGGTGTCCTCAATGCTGCGAATGTAGTTAATAACAATCCTAGCAAAATTAGATGCTTGTTTTGCTTGCTGATCTCCTGTGAGAAGCAATGAAATGCGCTATGACTCTATTTGTAAATCATCTGCAGGTGTGGCGAAATATAGTTTCATTTTACCACAGATAGATTTGTCATTCCTTTTTCTGTCCTGCATGTGAAACCATTCTATATTTTCAATAGTGTAGTTTCGTACAAGATGGTTGTGGCCTCAGCAACTATAATGTCAATGTTCTATTCCAATGTACAGACTACTTGAAATATGACTGTGACATGTATTGCTGTACATTTCATAAAATGAGGATTCTGGGCTGCTTTGCAATTGGCGGCATACAAGATGCTCCTTAGCTCACTCAGCCAAAGTGATCCAATTACCTCAAACAAGGTCTTGAATATTCCTTTCATTTGCTAGAGGTGTTCTTAATATTCACTTTTGCCAAAAGCTTGCTGATGTCTTGCATGCTATCAGCTTTCAGTTCTTTCCTCTACCAATTTAACATTTGGTAATGTTCACAGAAGAATTTCAGATGCTAATGAAGAAGAGTGTTTGGTGCTTGGACAATATATTAGACAATAGACAATAGGTGCAGAAGTAGACCATTCGGCCCTTCGAGCCTGCACTGCCATTTTGAGATCATGGCTGATCAACTACTATCAATACCCGGTTCCTGCCTTGTCCCCATATCCCTTGATTCCCCTATCCATAAGATACCTACCTAGCTCCTTCTTGAAAGCATCCAGAGAATTGGCCTCCACTGCCTTCCGAGGCAGTGCATTCCAGACCCCCACAACTCTCTGGGAGAAGAAGTTTTTCCTTAACTCTGTCCTAAATGACCTACCCCTTATTCACAAACCATGCCCTCTGGTACTGGACTCTCCCAGCATCTGGAACGTATTTCCTGCCTCTATCTTGTCCAATCCCTTAATAATCTTATATGTTGCAATCAGATCCCCTCTCAATCTCCTTAATTCCAGCGTGTACAAGCCCAGTCTCTCTAACCTCTCTGCGTAAGACAGTCCTGACATCCCAGGAATTAACCTCGTGAATCTACGCTGCACTTCCTCTACAGCCAGGATGTCCTTCCTTAACCCTGGAGACCAAAACTGTACACAATACTCCAGGTGTGGTCTCACCAGGGCCCTGTACAAATGCAAGAGGATTTCCTTGCTCTTGTACTCAATTCCCTTTGTAATAAAGGCCAACATTCCATTAGCCTTCTTCACTGCCTGCTGCACTTGCTCATTCACCTTCAGTGACTGATGAACAAGGACTCCTAGATCTCTTTGTATTTCTCCTTTACCTAACTCTACACTGTTCAGATAATAATCTGCCTTCCTGTTCTTACTCCCAAAGTGGATAACCTCACACTTATTCACATTAAACGTCATCTGCCAAGTATCTGCCCACTCACCCAGCCTATCCAAGTCACCCTGAATTCTCCTAACATCCTCATCACATGTCACACTGCCACCCAGCTTAGTATCATCAGCAAACTTGCTGATGTTATTTTCAATGCCTTCATCCAAATCGTTGATGTAAATTGTAAACAGCTGTGGTCCCAATACCGAGCCCTGTGGCACCCCACTAGTCACCACCTGCCATTCCGAGAAACACCCATTCACCGCTACCCTTTGCTTTCCATCTGCCAACCAGTTTTCTATCCATGTCAATGTCTTCCCCCCCCAATGCCCTGAGCTTTGATTTTACCCACCAATCTCCTATGTGGGACCTTATCAAATGCCTTCTGAAAATCGAGGTACACTACATCCACTGGATCACTCCCGTTTAACTTCCTGGTTACATCCTTGAAAAACTCCAACAGATTAGTTAAGCATGATTTGCCCTTGGTAAATCCATGCTGGCTCGGCCCAATCCTATCACTGCTATCTAGATATGCCACTATTTCATCCTTAATAATGGACTCTAGCATCTTCCCCACCACCGATGTCAGGCTGACAGGTCGATAGTTCTCTATGTTCTCCCTCCCTCCTTTCTTAAAAAGTGGGATAACATTAGCCATTCTCCAATCCTCAGGAACTGATCCTGAATCTAAGGAACATTGGAAAATGATTACCAATGCATCCGCAATTTCCAGGGCCACCTCCTTCAGTACCCTAGGGTGCAGACCATCTGGACCTGGGGATTTGTCAGCCTTCAGTCCCATCTGTCTTCTCATCACCGTTTCCTTCCTGATGTCAATCTGTTTCATTTCCTCTGTTACCCTATGTCCTTGGCCCATCCATACATCTGGAAGATTGCTTGTGTCTTCCTTAGTGAAAACAGATCTAAAGTACTCATTAAATTCTTCTGTTGTTTCTGTTTCCCGTAACAATTTCACCCAATTCATTCTTCAAGGGCCCAACATTGTTCTTAACTATCTTCTTTCTCTTCACATACCTAAAAAAGCTTTTGCTATCTTCCTTTATATTCCTGGCTAGCTTGCGTTCGTACCTCATTTTTTCTCCCCGTATTGTCTTTTTAGTTAAGTTCTGTTGTTCCTTAAAAACTTCCCAATCATCTGTCCTCCCACTCACCTTAGCTCTGTCATATTTCCTTTTTTTTTTTAATGCTATGCAATCTCTGACTTCCTTTGTCAACCACTGTGGCCCCTTTCCACCCTTTGAATCCTTCTTTCTCTGGGGCATGAACTGATTTTGCACCTTGTGCATTATTCCCAAGAATACCTGCCATTGCTGTTCCACTGTCTTTTCTGCTAGGCTATCCGTCCAGTCAACTTTGGCCAGCTCCTCCCTCATGGCTCCATAGCTTCCCCTGTTCAACTGCAACACTGACACCTCCGAGCTGCCCTTATCCTTCTCAAATTGCAGATAAAAACTTATCATATTATGGTCACTACCTCCTAATGGCTCCTTTACTGCAAGATCGCTTATCAAATCCTGTTCATTACATAACACTAAATCCAGAATAGTCTTGTCCCTGGTCGGCTCTCGTACAAGCTGTTCCAAGAATGCATCCTGTAGGCACTCTACAAACTCCCTATCCTGTGGTCCAGCACCAACCTGATTCTCCCAGTTCACCTGCATGTTGAAATCTCCCATAACTACTGCGACATTACCTTTGCCACATGCCAATGTTAACTCCCTATTCAACTTGCACCCAATATCCATGCTACTGTTTGGTGGCCTGTAGACAACACCCATTTGAGTCCTTTTGCCCTTACTGTTCCTCAGTTCTATCCACACAGACTCTACTTCTCCTGACCCTATGTCCCCCCCTTGCAAAGGACTGAATCTCATTCCTCACCAACAGGGCCACCCCACCCCCTCTGCCCACATTTCTGTCCCTACGATAGCACGTATACCCTTGTACATTCATTTCCCAGGTCTGATCTCCCTGCAGCCATGTCTCCGTTATCCCAACAACATCATAGTTACCCATTCGCACCTGGGCTTCAAGCTCATCCGCCTTATTTCTGACACTTCGTGCATTCAGATATAGAATTTTTAGCCCATTTCTCCTCTCTCTGTTTGAATCGCTGCCTATTGTGCTTAACCCAGCTCCCCGAACTCCCATCAGGCTATACGACCCTAGAATTTTGTTGTCCTTCCTAAATTTACTTATTCTTTCTGCACATTTAACTCCATGTTCCGTCAGACCATCCCTCTGTACATGTGTCCTCCTTATCACTTGTTCCGCCTCACCTTTCTCTACTACACACTTAATATTCCGGAACCGTGTAGTCCCCACCTGTCCTTTATTCTTCATCTCGCTATCCTCTCTCACATTCTGGATCCCTGCCCCCTGCAAATTTAGTTTAAACCCCCCCCCCCCCCCCAAGAAGCACTAGCAAACTTCCCTGCAAGAATGTTAGTACCGCTCCAGTTCAGGTGTAAACCGTCCCTTCGGAACAGATCCCACCTTCCCTGGAACAAAGCCCAATTATCTACAAACCTGAAGCCCTCCCTCCTGCACCATCCTCTCAGCCACGTATTAATCTGTATAATCTTTCTGTTCCTTGCCTCACTCGCACGTGGCACAGGTAGCAATCCTGAGATCGTTACCCTGGAGGTCCTGCTCTTCAGCTTCGCACCTAACTCCCTGAACTCCCTACGCAGGACCCCCTCACTCATCCTACCCACGTCATTGGTCCCTACATGGACCACAACATCTGGGTTCTTGCCCTCCCTCTCGAGAATAACCTGCACCCGATCTGAGATGTCCCGGACCCCGGCACCAGGGAAGCAACATACCATCCAAGACTCCCGATCTTCCCCACAAAATCTCCTATCCTCCCCTTCCTAGTCGAGGGTCCAACCTCAGTGCCAGAGACAGGACCACTGTAACTTGTTCCTGGTAGGTCATCCCCACCAACAGTATCCAAAATGGTATACTTATTGTTGATGGGAATGGCCACAGGGGTGCTCTGCTCTCTCTGTCTGCTCCCCCTGCCTCTCTTGACTGTCACCCATTTGCCTACCTCCTGTCTTTTCGGTGTGACTACCTCCCGATAACTCTTATCTATCTCTGCCTCTGCCTCCCGAATGATCTGTAGTTCATCCAGCTCCTGCTCCAATTCCCTAACTCGGTCTGATAGGAGCTGCAGCTGGATGCACCTATTGCAGGTGTGGTCATCAGGGACAACTGTGTTGACCCTGACCTCCCACGTACTGCATACGGAGCACACCACTGCTCTAATTGTCTCCCCCATTACCTGATCCTAGATTAGTCAGAATAAATGAAAAGCAGGCTTCTGGTCAAAGTCCTCTTGCGCCGAAGCCCGCTGAGCCAAAGCCCAGCACTCTGCTCCTGCGCACTCCGCAGCCCGTACCGACGCTGCCCACTCCTGAAAGTGGGCCGCTTTTTAAAGCCTGCGCTCGCTGCTGACGTCACCCGCGCCTGTGCAGTTTTACCTTCCTCCTCGGGTACTGTCCAGGTAGGTCCGAGGGTCTCGGCCTACCTACAATGGCTGATCCTCCGATCTCCAGTCGTCTGTCGATCACGAGCACTCCTTGCTCCCGCTCCGCTGCCCGCACCGTGCCATATTGTGGCAAATGTCTTTTTTTAGGTTTAGAATTAGAATTTTATTCCTTACAGCCATCTTACAACATGAGGGAATAAAAATCTTTGTTGCATCTCTGTTGCTATGTACAAGCAATAAAGAAGGGAACTGTGGCTAAACTTGCATGTCGAACAAGTTCAAGCTGCACTCTACATATATGGCAAGGAAATATTCTATTGAGAGGGATGGAGAAAGAGGACAGGAGAAAATAGAGAAATGAGAAACCTTGCATTGTATAGTATGTCATCGCTGGGTGTGCATCAAGTTGGATGGGGTGGGCAAGCATATTTTTAAAGCAGGATTGTCATTAATTTAAGTTGGGGTCAAATTAGACAAAGGAGGGGAAAGGCTTCAGAAGAAAATAGCAGGCCCCTCATACCATTCAACATGATCATGGCTGATCTATGGTGATCTGTACTGACCTCACTTCTCTTGCCAGTTCCCCATTACCCTACAATTCCTTTATCTTTCAAGTATTTATCTCCATCCAAACTACATCTTGTGATCCAGATTCACTTTATTTATCACATGATCATCAAAACCTACAGTGAAATGTGTTATTTGCATTAACAACCAACACAGCCTAAGGATGTGCTGGGGGCAGCCTGCAAGTGTCACCACACATTCCAGTACCAACGTAGCATGCCCACAATGTTCAGCAGGACAACACAGAACATCCCTAAAGCACTAATCTGACCCCTTGCCTCTCTTTTCTGCCCCAAAACCATCTCTACAAACCTAAAAATCAATTAAATATAAGTCACAACCTCAATTGAGACCACAGCTCAGTGCCATCTTGACTGGAAATGATTTGGCCTCCACCAACCTTGGGGGCAAAGTTTTCCAGAAATTCACTACCCTCTGAGAGAATAAATATCTATGTACTTCAGTTTATATCTGCCCCCTTGGTTTGTAGTTACCACCTCTTGTGAAAACATCTCAACATTGATCCCGTCACCCAAGTGGCTGCTCATTCTTCTAAGCTCCAAGGAGTACATCCCAAACTCTGCAATCTCTCATGATATGACAACACTGTCACCCCAGAAATTAATCAGGTAAATGTCCTGTAGTCTGCCTTCAATGCTATGATATCCTTTCTTTAGACAAGAGGACCAAAACTATGCAGTTTTCCAGGTGCGTCTTCACCAACACACTGTACAACAGTAACAGTTGTTAAGTTCCAACCCTTTCACTCTAATGGCCAACATGCTGTTTGCCACCTTAACTCTATGTTGGACCTGCCTGCTAGCTTTCAGTGATTTGTGCATTGGAACAACTAATAACTTTGCAGTCTCTGTCCCCTTACTAAATTTTCCTCATACTGAAGTGTATGACCTTGTGCTTCCCCACATTATTAGTGTAAATAATGAGTATTGTGGACCAAAAACCAATCCCTGGAATACTCTACTAGTTACATCCTCCTATCTGAAAATAATCCATTTATTCCAACTGTTTTCTATATGCAGCCTGTTTCAAACTATTCTAATACATTTCCTCCAATACCATGGACTCTTAATTTATGTAGTATCTTATCAAGTATTTTGGAAATCGTCCTAAGCTCCTGTTTTGTTATTCTACATCAAAGACAAATCAAAGATTTTCAGGCCAAATATTACCACCATGTCTGCACAAGAGCTAACTGACTTGCATTTCCAGCATTTTCTGTTTTTATTAGGACCAGAGCATAGGTTTGCATTGATAATGTTGCAGCATGCTGTGTCTGTTTTTTTTTGTAGTGTGTAATCTGGACCTGATTTATAGAATCATCTAAAGATTAGTTACCTTCTGTTTCACGTGGACTTTTACTTTTCTGATCAGCCTGTAATATGGAACCTTGTCAAGAGCCTTGCTGAAGTCTCTGTAGACTAGATCAAAGACATTGTCCTCAAGTTTCTTGTTGCCTCCTCAAAATTCAATAAAGGTAGTCAAGCAGTCCTTTAACTATTCCAAGAGGACTGTCCCTGATTAATTGGAGCTGTCCTAAATGAAAGTTTTTCTGTCAGTAATTAAATTTCACAATTGGCCACGACTGATGTAAAACAAATTGACTTGTAACTATTTAATGTCTTCCTTTTTTTTAAACAACAGTATGTTAACAGTCCTCCAATCCTCTGGCACCAGTCCTATAGCTAAGGAGGTATTTTTGGGCCCTTTTGTAATGTTGGTAAATTACTTCAGTACCATGTGCTCTTAAGATATTTTAAACCTCTAAAACCCTCTACAATTTGTTTTCAAAGAGATGCAACAAAATCTATTAGCAGTTAAGCCTCTCAGTGATTTTATTGCCTTAAAGTCTGCATTTGAACAAAGACTGGTTTGTTCAAAGAGAAGTAGGCTGCAATTATTAACAAAATTGGTCTGGTCTTGGTCCAGACATTTAAAGCATTTATTTTAATTTAAAACTTCACATCTTGGAATTGCCATGAAGTGGAGAAGCTTGTTAAAAGGTTAGTTGAAGGTAGCAACTCTGGCAGGGTTGTGTGATGTGATTCACTTTCAAAGTCTCTTCTATTATATTTCATCCAACATACTTGCAGCTGGTCCAGATAATGTTTTTAAAAAAAGAGAAAATGGGCTATCTTGTATTTGACCTGATTATTCAATTATTCTTTGGAGTAATCCTTTTAAGATTTTGCCATGTTTCTAGATCAGTGGCTAAGGATTTGAGCAACACAACATGCATGAACCATTGAAATCTTTGGCTCATTTTCATGTTTTTAAATAGTATGCATGTTGTGAGAGGTATTTAGTATATTAAATTGGTTTTTTTTAAAGTGAGTATAGAAGGGGAAAATTTCACTCCAACATTTAGATTAGAGGGTATTTCGAAAACCTATATTAGAATATGTTGGAGAGGATGGGTAACGAGTGAGCAGGACTTTGTGTGGAATACAGGTAGAAATTTGAGTCAAGTTTATGAACTGAATGGTCAAGCAAGGTATGTTTTGATATTCTTCAGACTGCTTGAAAACAATTAGACAGATGGTTCTTAGTTGGTTTCTCTTTTTTGCAATGTCTACTCCTAGCTACTACAGATTGACTACCCTTTATCTGAAGTTCAAAAATCCAAAAGTTTTGAGCGCTGACGTGATACCACAAATGAAAAATTCCACAAGATGCTGGGAAGGTTCCCAGCTGATCGGCGGGTCTCTGCACATCAGAGACAGTTCTGAGAAATGACCTCACTTATGTAATGAACAGAAGTTATAAAAAATAAAAAACCCTGCATAAAGTGAAAATTACGGTCTCGACGTGTATTGAAAGAGTGAATTCATCAGCATTGGAGTGAACATATGCAACTTTAATGATATGCTGATCATGAAACAAGATCTATCACAATGAACTTTGAAAATTGAAGGTAATTGTGAATATTCAGCAGGCAGGATGCAGAAATTTAAGAAAAGGCACAACATTAAATTTTTTAAAATTTGTGGTGAGAAAGCATCTGCTGATCACAAAGCAACAGAAGTTCATTGAGTTTGCCAAGGTCGTCCCTCATGAAAATCTGGCAAGCTGAATGACTGTCAGTACATGAACAAGTGTAACCCTCTCACTGGACTCGTATGCAAACTTGGCTCACCAGCTAGTTCTGCTGGTGACTCAGCAGAGAGAAGGCCACCTTTCAAAACAATATACGTCTCGGGTCTGTATTTTTTGAGGTTCAACCAAACAGGAACATCATGATATTCCAATTAAAGAAACCTCAATTTGAGCAAATGCTTTGTAAATGTTGCCCATACAGAATTCTGGGTTGGCCAGCAATAATAGATCAAGCACCACATAAAATTATAAATAAAGTTTATTTACAAATTTCTGCATTATCAAACAGTTAATAGGAAAGAGAAAAGTAAAAGAAAATAAAAGGGCCCGTTACAGTTAAGCCAGTCCAATGTGCACAAGACTGTTGGCGCGCATATTGGAGTTGTCTTTAACTTACACGCTGGAGCCATGGTCTGTGTGTAAGCACGTACCATATTCTGATCTTTCCTCAAAATCCAATTCAAACTGGCTCTCTCTCGGGTGTATTCATCTGCACAAAGCACTTTGTGCAACAAGGACTCACTTTCCAATGGCATTCTGCAGCATCTTCCCTTCTGTCCCGCTCCACAGCTCCCACCAAAAACCCCGAACCAGACTACTGTCCTTCAGAAAACTCTTCCCCACAATTATGATTGGCTGACTCACATTCTTAAGTTGGACAACGTGTCCTTATCTTAGCCGAAACAAAAAGACACTTTCCAGCATGGCACACTGCTTTTACACAAAATTGCTAATATAAATGACCTCACAGCATAGCAGTAGAAATCTTAACCAGGGCATTACAGAAAGACTGATTACTGGTAGCATGTACATTGAGTCAGAAATGATGGTGATCCTAAGCTGTTTTAATATATATTCCAAAAGCCAAAACACTCTGGCCCCAAGCATTTCAGATGAGGTACTCAACCTGTATAACCTAATATCTAATCTCTCTTTAAAGTAACGTGGTATAATTAATGGCAATTAATTCTGGTTTAGACAAAAAATAGAGACATGCAGTTTCTATGGAGTTGTAAAAGTAATGAAAAGGTGGTGGATGCTTAACTAGATAATGACAAACAATGAGTTACTCCCAAAAGGACACCACTTGCTTACCATTGAAAGTGGTGCTATTCTGATTACTGGACATTTAGTTATAAATAAATGATTTTCTTGTCATCTTCGTCCATCCCCAACCACGTTCCAATTACTTTTCTTGGAGTTGTTTTGTGCAGAGATTATTCTAGACATTGTTCACTGCCACTTATTGCAGTTAGAAACAAAAAAAATGTGGGGAATTACTTGCTGCAAATGTGTAGCAAAAGATCAAGGAGGTGGAGAACGGCTGTTTTAAAAATTGATCTCAGTTAAACATGACTGATTCTCGGTGGAAAAATAAAATCTGTTAGCTTTGTGTGGTTACAACTTATTTTCAGCTGGTTCCGGCCATCTTATGTATTTATATTAAAATGAGCACCTGCACAGAATTTGGTGACTTGACTTCAGCTGCTTGACTAAATGTTATTTATTTTAAGTAATTTCATGTACTTCAACAAAATTGTTTAGATGAACTATGAAATGTATATTGTATTCAAATTTTGTTAGAATTAACAAATGTTAATTAAACATTTACTCCCATAGTTGTAAAACAATTTCTAGCAACAAGGATAACAATGTCTTGAAACTGCACTTAGTTGGTAATTTTCACCTGCAGTGGTACATTGTCTGGCTAAGATTGTTTCTTGTACTTGTTGAAAATTTAAATCTGTTTGCACTTGTCAACCATATACATCGGCAAAGCCTAAATGTAGAATTCTTCATTATCTGCAATTGTGGAAGAGAAATCTGATTAATGAAGAGTATTTGATTTTAAATTCTTGACTATGTTTGGCAGGTGCGCTGATAATTAGTAAACTGGGAATAAGTGTTTATTTTTCATCTTCTCTGAAATATTGATAGCTTTGAGAGGGGAATGTGGATGTGGCATTACAATTTCTAAAAAAACAATCATACTGGAATGCACTTCCTCTGGTGGGGGGGGGGGTGGAGGACAGTCGGAGGTTAAGCAAGCCAAAGAAGTTGATAAATACTGAACTAATTTACGTGGAAAAGTCTATAGAGTTGACCCTTTAGAATCAATTTAATTTGGACTGCAAGCAGAAATTGTATTTGAATATCAACATAACTAAATTAGCCTGTAAAGGTATTCTGTGTTATCATCTAAGAAATTACATCAAGTTAATATATTGAATTAATTTGTTGGCTATTACTCAATCGTATTTGGTTATTGCTGCCTTCAAACATCCTGCACATTTTGAAAGATGTCAATGATATGTTCACGTTTAAATTGTGTATGAGTCCAAGTGTCCCTTGTTACTTTTGGGACAATTCTTTTAGTAATTATATGAAAATAAATGAACATTAAAATGTTTACACTTTATCTCCTGTGTTCAAAATGTTCTATGAGGAGCTGGCAGGTGCAACTGAGTTTTTTTTTTTGGATATTCGTTATTTTTGCCATACAAACAAGATCTACCTGGGGAATACATCCCACCCTTTCAATTTAGAAAAATATTATTGATGGGCATAGCCAAAAGGACTGGCTTAGAGATCTTGATTAATTCAGTTCTTACGTAGATTGATCAAGCTAATATTTGTGCTCCCCAACTAATAATATTGCTAATGGCATTGTGCCCTGTGGAGGTGTATATGTGCCTTGATAAAGAGGGTAAATGTTGCATACAAATAAACTAAGACAGAGGTAGGTCCACAAGCCTGCTCTGTCATTCAGTGTGATCATTGCTGATTTCATTGAAGCCTTATTTCCATATGTTCCCCTTCCCCTGGTAACCTTTCACCTCTCTACCTTATCAAAAATCTATCTATCTGTCTTAAAATATTCAATGACTCTGAGTCCACCATCCTTTGAGGAAGAGTGTTCTGAAGACTTGCAACTCTGAGAGCAAAAACGTCACCTCAGCTACCTTAAATAGGTGACACCTTTTTTGCCAACAGTGGCTCCTAGATCTGTTTTCTCCTACAAAATGAAACCTATCTGCATCCTGTCACAATCCCTTTTTGTTGGGGAGCATGCCTTATGTGACTAGGTTGAGTGAACTCAGCCTTTTCTCCTTGGAGCGACTGAGGATGAGAGGTCACCTGATAGACGTGTATAAGATGATGAGAGGCGTTGATCTTGTGGATAGTCAGAGGCTTTTTCCCAGGGCTAAAATGGCTGCCACAAGAGGACACAGGTTTATGATGCTGGGGAATAGGTACAGAGGAGATGTCAGGGGTAAGTTTTTTACGCAGAGAGTGGTGAGTGCGTGGAATGGGCTGCCGGTGGGAGTGGTGGAGGCAGAAACGATAGGGTCTTTTAAGAGACTCCTGGACGGATACATGGAGCTTAGAAAAATAGAGGGCTATGGGTAAAGCCTAGGTAGTTCTAAGGTAGGAACATGTTCAGCACAGCTTTGTGGGCTGAAGGGCCTGTATTGTGCTGTATGTTTTCTATGTTCAATCTTACTATGAAGTATACTGTATCAATCAGCTAGTCTGTAAGTGTTGTTGTTCTGCTCAGCAAAATTTATTTTCATCAGAAAATGTAATTCATGAAAAACTACAGAAAAGCTTGTATGTTTTACCCTCAAAAGGCAAAATTGGGTTTCCATTATTTAGTAATTCTATTTTTATCATTCTTAAGATTCAAAGGACCATTCTTTGACTTTTTTTGCAATAAAACTTGTCTTGGGTTAATACAAAAGGTTGAAAGAAATAAAGATGTTCACATTGGTTTTGCTGAAGCTAGGTGGCAATAACTATTTCCTGAATGAAAAGGAATAATCACATAACATATCAACTTATATTACGGTACTTGTTAAAAGCAGTGTGTCCTTTTGTGTCAGTGATGACTTGGAGTTCTCGGACGAAAGAGGTCCTTTGGATATAAGGCAACCAATTGAAGGATTCCTATCTGCACATTACACAGATGTTGGAGTTGATGTGCAGTATGACAAAAGGAATGGCCTTAAAGTTAATTATCATTTCAGTGAAATTGGTGTCCAACCGAATGTAATGGCGAAAAATTTTTATTTTGCATATCAGTACTTTGCGCTCAACCCCTTGTTCAACAAAAAAAGAGCATCAGATAGTGTAGGAGCAAAGAAACCTACTGGAGAGAATTGTTGTTGGTCAAAGAAAATAATTCTTCTGATTTTTCAGTTTTAATTATGGATGTTGAATGCTGTTTGGCTAAATGCTATCTGCAGCCTTGCCAAATCTGATTTCTTCTCACTGCCTGTTAAGTATTTTCCAATATACAATACTTGACAACATCCACGTCATAGTAAATTTTAAGTTGTCCCATACAGGCCTAAAGATTTAATCGCTGTGGAGGGTTTCTTACTCTTGTGGGATAATGTCTTTCCTGACAAGAGTGGTCACTCTGCTTGGCAGGTGAGACTTGTGGCTGTGAAACAATCTCAGGTTCTGCAGCCGCCTCCGTAGTGGTTGTAGGAGTTGACTCTGAGACTGCAGGAAGTTGTTCTGACAGCAGTGGCCACCTTTTTTTTCTAATAGTCTGTGCATCTTGATCTTGGGAAGGTGCATTTAGTTCACACAGAGGAGATTCTGGTTCTTTATACCCACAGAAGCTGAATACTTGCAACTTTCCTGAGCTCCCTAAACTCTCTTCCACCTTAAAACCAAGCCAAAATTCACAGGTAACTGCCTGGTTAACATATCAGAAGCTTTCTCAGATATATTGCCTACAAAAACTATTGTAGTCGGGCCACTGCTTTCATCACTTTCCCTATTCCTCTGAGCAGCATGGTCCTTCCTTGGTCCAATATGCTTTCCAGCCAGAGGCACAGAGGTTGACACCAACACCTGTTTGCCCTCTGTGGGGGAATGGTTCATGGTGTTCGGTATGGAGACAGATGTGACATCATCCAGCACCTTTCTTAATTTGCTTTCAGTTGATTTCATTACAGGGGATGTGGCATGCAAATCACAGATCAAGTTGTAGTTGACTCAGCCAATAATGGCCCCACAAGGCTATTCATTCTGTTTTTACCACATACAAGCTCAATTCAGTGTGGCTTGTTGGTTGTTGTATTTCACTGTCACAAATGTCATTCCCACAGGAGATGGCTTTTCTCCAGTACAAGTTCTTAGTTGGATATCTGCAGGTTTCAGTATCTTTGAAATGCCATTCAAACTCACTTTATGGAATGACTGAAACAGCCAACACAGTGTTCAATTCCATTTTAATTAATTTGCCGTTCACTTCTGGTGTAAGCCATATTGCTTGTCTGTGGTTAGCTTTCACATTGTAAGTCTCAAAGCTGGGCAGTCCTGTGTCACTCTCATCAACATCAGATTTTCCATCAACAGCATGCAGATTAGTGTTCTTTTTGAAACTGCAACTTGACTTAACTTAACTTCTGCTCTGCCCTGTGTGGTCCATTTATTTTTGTCTGCCGGACATATTCTTTGTATGGGGCCTACTTTGTTGTATTTTCTGTAAATTTCACCTTTATACCTACATTGGTCTGGTGTATGTGAGTGCCTGCCACAACAGTAACACAATTTGTTTGGCCAGGCAGGCCTCTGTCTGGGTGCTACAATTTTGTTCACACTCACTTTTAATCCTGACTGCAACTCAGTTGCACCTCTGCAGATTCCACTGAAACAGTGATTTCAACTGTTCTCTTAAATGTAAGTTGTGCTTTAGTTGGAGCCATTTTTGGTTGCTTTTTTTTTTAGTAGGTTCTGCAAACTAAACCCTCTTTCAGTGCATCATTAAGCCCATTACTGAACTGATTGTGCTCAATCATTTCAATTTAGCCAAATGTGCTGAATTGGACTCCCTTTTTGACCTTTTTGATTCTGCTTATGAACCTTAAAGTGTTCTGTAATCTGTAATGGCTTTGGTTCTAAATGTTCCTGCATTACTTTCACAATATCAGCAAAGCACATTTCTGCTGGTTTAGTTGTAGAAGTTAAACTTCAATGCAAGCTGTATACCTTTAAACCCAATGCACTCAGCAAAATTGGTACTTGTTTCTCATTGGTTATTTCATGTGCTTCAAAATACTGTACAATTCATTCAGTATATAAAATCCAGTTATCTGTTGTGTAACCAAATGCTTCGATCTTTCCAATGTAGCCAGCCATTTCTGCTTTTTTATGATTATCATCACCTGGTCCTGTTTATGAACCAGTGAATTCTTCCATTTTCTGATTTATTTATTTTTTTAAACTCTACAGTCTCTGTACGTGGTGTGTTTTTTGCCGTTCCTCGCTGAGTGTTTTTTAAACCTGTAATGTCTTGCTGCACTTCAACAGATCGGTAGCCATCTTAGGTTTACTTTTTTTTTTAAATACCTCATTGACACTTGTGTTTTATAACTTCAATAGATTAAATGTATTCAAAGGAACACATAGGAGTCTGAAATGTGAGTCTAGTGTGTGTGTGCTCGCGTGTTCGTGTTCAATATCAAATGCACGACAGGTTCTCTTAGGGATAATTTTTATTTACAATATGTAGTTAGTGCAAGAGAATATCCAAGTAGTTTCAGCTCCCATTCTTGTATCTCAAAAAATGCTGAAGGGTATATTCATATTGCTATTTCAGAAGGAAAAGCTACTTCAGTGTCTAGTGTAAATGCTTTGTGGAAGTTGATACTTTCTGGGACATTAAGATCATGAAAAGGTGATCAGTCAGGAGTAGTTTGGGGCATCGTTAGAAGTTCTGGTGATTTACTTTGTATTTTTTTTAAACAGACCAGGAAATAATCTCCAGAGGTAATGGAGTTTAATATTGACTGTGGGAACAACATATTTGCAGATCCTATGCTCCGTGTATGTTTTTGTTATGGTATCAATATGAATGTCTTTCATAGAATTGACCTATCCAATAAGGAATCCTCTTGCTTAAAAAAAAACACGGGGCACCAGGGAAGATATCTGAATTTGATTTTTCAAATGACTTGAATACAATCAATAGTACTTACACCTAAGTAATTTGGATAATTGAATATGACCTTTTCAAGCAGGTAGCATATAGATTTTGTTAATGTTTACTGAATTTATTATAGTTAAAGCAGTTCCTGCAAAACTATTTTTCATTGACTAGTATTAAAGTCAGCCAACAGCTCCAGTGTCTTGTCTGGAACCCCTGAGAAGTGACTTCCAGTTCAGGACACAACTCTTCTCAGTGCATGTGAGTGGTTATATTTTCTCTGCCTTCCTTGATTGACCACTTCAGGGATTTAAAGAAGCATAAACCAAGGTGTGGTTATTTCTCAATAAATTATGTCCGGGTTTTTGAGCATACATCGAAAATACACAGCATATGTATACTTTTTGTTATTAAAGACTCCTTTCTATAAAATATTATTTTAAATCTGCTTTCTGATAATTTGCTTGATTTAAATGTGATACGGGGTTTTGTGTAATGCTGTATTTGAACACCAGAAAGAACTTCAGATATGGAAATAGTCCTGTGTCTAATAGGCATTATCAGATTGCTGTTTCTTCCAAGATATGTTAAGCATAGAAATGCAGGTAGCGAACTGACTTGCAGTTGCAAAAAAAAGTTTGTGAACCCTTTGCAATTACCCAGTTTTCTGCATTAATTACTCAAAATGTGGTCTGATCTTAATCTAAGTCACAATAATAGACAAACATAATCTGCCTAAACTATAACACGAATAATTGTATGTTTCATGTCTTTATTGAACACATTGTTTAATCATTCACAGTCCAGGCTGGAAAAAGTGTGTGAACCCTTGTAGTTAATAACCGGTAGAAACTCCTAACAGCAATAACCTCCACCAAACGTTTCCTGTAGCTGCTGAACACAGTTGCTCAATGACAAGAGGGAAATTTAGGCCATTCCTTCATATAAAACTGTTTCAGTTCACCGATATTTCTGGGTTACCTTGCATAAACAGGCCTCTTCAGGTCATGCCACAGCATCTCCTTTGGGTTAAGGTCTGGACTCTGACTTGGTTATTCCAAAACACAATTTTTCTTTTTAAACTATTCTGTTGTTGTTTTACTCTTGTGTTTCAGTTCATTGTCTTGTTGCATTATCTAGCTTCTACTGAGCTTCATGTGATGGATCGCTACTCTGACATTCTCCTGTAAAATGTCTTGATGCAATTTTGAATTCCTCCTTCCACCAATGATTGCAAACTGTCCAGGCCCTGAGGCTGCAAAGCAACCCCAAACCATGATCTGTCTTCCACTATGCCTCATAGTTGGGTTGAGGTTTTGGTCTTGGCCTTTTCTCCTCCAAACATAGCAACGTGCATTTCTGCCAAACATTTCAACTTTTGTCTCATCTGTCCACAGAACATTGTCCTAGAAGTGTTGTGGAACATCCATGTGGTCTTTTGCAAACTTAAGACGTGCAGCAATATTTTCTTTTAGATCAGTGATTTCCGCTGTGGTGTCCTTCCACGAGCACCATTCTTGTTCGTTGTTCATGTGTCCACCATAAGAAAAACAGACTTTAGCAAGTTCTGGAGATTTCTGCAGGTCTTTTGCTGTTACCCTTGGGTTCTTTTTCACTTCCTTCAGCATTGCACGTTGTGCTCTTGATGTGATCTTTGCAGGATGCCCACTCCTAGGGAGAGTAGGAACAGTATTGAGTTTCCTCCATTTGCAGACAATTTCTTACTGTGGAGTGATGAATACTCAGGTCTTTAGAAATGCTTTTGTAGCCTTTTCCAGCTTCTGCATCTCTACAATTCTTCTTTTAAGGTCCTCTGAAAGTTGTTTTGATTGAGGCTTGGTGCACATAAACAGTTAATTCTTGAGAAGAACAGGCTCTGTCAGTAACCTGACTTTGTGTGTTTTTTTTTAATAGGACAGGGCACCTCTACAGCCCACACCTCCAATCTCATCTCACTGATTGGAACACCTGACTCCAAATAGCTTTTGTAGAAATTGTTACCCCAGAGGGTCACATACTTTTTTGAACGTAGGCTGTAATTCTTTAAATGGTGTACTTAGTATTGATGAGAAGAAGAAAAATTATTCGTTATTACTTTAGGCAGATTATGTTTGTCGATTATTGTGACTTTGATTAAGATCAGACCACATTTTATGAGTAACGCCGAAAACTGGGTAATTGCAAGGGTTCACAAACTTTTTCTTGCAACTGTACATTCATGAAAATAAACTGATAAGATATGAAGGTTGGAAGTGATTTCAGCCTTACTGGTTGCTTCTTTGTGCATTTCCTGATGCATGTTTATTTTGGGTCTATATTTGATGACTGGGTAAGGTACCAGAAGACTAGATTTCTGCAAGACAAAACTACTGATCTCTGCTCTATAAACCGGGGTCCTGCCAAAGGGTTTTGGCACAAAATGTCGACTGTACTTTTTTCCATAGGTGCTGCCTGGCCTGCTGAGTTCTTCTAGCATTTTGTGTGTTGCTCTGATCTCTGCTGCATAGTTTTTTAAAAATGTCATTTGGCTATAGTAGCAACATCTGTGGACATTTGTACCTTCAGCATCAAAAACATTTATGCTTAAGTGCTTTGAAATTGGTTTGTATTTGGAGAGAAATTTTGGGCAGAACACTGAGAACTCTATTTCTTCTACTCGGGTACCACAATAATATCTTTTAGTATTTGTTTAGCAAGCATTGTGAGAACAGCTCTTGGTGTCTATTGTGAGGAGAACTTTTCAAAATGGATTGAATACTGTTCACCGTGCTTCAAATTTTCTAAGAAGAATAAACCAATGGTGAAATCAAAATGCAAAATTCTGGAAATGCCCAGAAAGTCGGGGAGCATTTGTGAAGATAGAAACAATTAAATGTTTTAGATCAAAAACCTTTTCATAGTATCTATCCGAAGATGCCAATGCGTTGAGTGTTTAATGAATTAAAACACAGATGTTGAAAATCTTTTTTTAAACTTTAGGTTGAAAATTCATGTTAAAATGCTTATTAAAATCTGAAGATTTGCATTTTGGAAGCAAGAAGTCAGTTGAATTTATTTTGTCAGTTGAGTCCTGTAAGATGCTCTTTTTCAGTATTTTATGAACTAATTGTGCAGTCAGCCACAGTGAGTCAGATGTAATGCTGTTCAGTTGGAGCTTTAAGGAAGATATTGCATTTGACGAGGTTTGGTAAATCAATTGTCACTTCTGCACAATCTCCTTAAGGATGGATTTAAAGTTCAAAGTAAATTTATTAAAGTACACATATGTCACCATATACAACCCTGAGATTCATTTTCTTGCAGACATACTCAGTAAATTCATAGAATAGTACCGTAGATTCCGGACTACAGAGCGCACCTGATTAAAAGCCGCTGGCTCTAATTTTAGAAATAAAATCAATTTTTTACTTGTACAGGCCGCACCGGATTTTAGGCCGCACCGGATTTTCGGCCGCAGGTGTCCCACGTTGTAATATGAGATATTTACACAGAAAGATATTACACGTGAGGATTTTTTAACTTTTAATTAAATCCATATGGTAACATAAACAAATACATATTGCAAATGCTTTTTTTCGAACCATGCCTGTAACGCGGCTACTTTTAAATATACGTTGCGTATACTTCTTTACTGAACAACATTCCAATATCTCCTAACGACTGGTAAAAAATATATATACTGCAGCCTACCAGGAAAAGTTATTGATCGCCTTTAACTTAAAAGCAGCGTTTTCGCTCCGCCGCTCGCCCCCCTCCTTCCCGTTTATCGCAAACTGGTATCCCACAAGACGCGGCGAAACCGGGTGTGACGTCATAGCATCCCGCGATGTAGTACAGAAAACAAATGTAGTTAAAACAGTTCTAACTTTAACTAGAAAATGAATTACTAAGCGAAAATATTATAAACTAAATAACTGCCATAAAGGCAGCACAATGCTTTTCTTCGAGTGTTTTCCATGTTGATGAGGGTGAGTACAAATGACTGATTTACAATAATTTAATTGTGAAAGTGCGCTTGATTTATCGTACAATTTCATTGGACCTCTGTGAACTACTCATCAATTTTATTGGTCTACTGTTACGAGGCAAAATGTTTTTGGCGGCATGAAAAAAAAAATGCATTAGCCGCTTCGTATTAAAGGCCGCAGAGTTCAAAGCTGTTCAAAATGTGGGAAAAAAGTAGCGGCTTAAAATCCGGAATCTACGGTAACCATAACAGAATCAATGAAGGACCACACCAACTTGGGCATTCAACCAGTGGACTAAAGACAACAAACTGTGTAAATACAAAAAGAAAGAAATAATAAATAAGCATAAACATCAAGAACATGAGATGAAGAGTCTTTGAAAGTGAGTCCATAGGTTAAGGGAACAGTTCAATGATGGCCAAGTGATGAGTATAGATATCCCCTCTGGTTCAAAAGCCTGATAGTTGAGTAATAACTGTTCCTGAACCTGATGGTATGAGTCCTGTAGCACCTTCCTGGTGGTAGAAGACAGCATGACCTGGATGGTAGGGGATCCCTGATGATGGATGCTGCTTTCCTGTGACAACACTTCATGTAGACATACTCGATGAACTTTACCCGTGATGGACTAGGCCGTATCCACTACTTTTTGTAGAATTTTCCATTCAAGGGCATTGGTGTTTCCATACTAGGCTCAGTTGCAGCCAGTCAGTATACTCTCCGCTGTCCACCACACATCAGTAGAAGATTGTTGAAGTTTTAGATGTCATGCCAAATCTTCGCAAACTCCTAAGGAAGTAAAGTCACTGCTGGGCTTTTTTTCGTAATTGGACAGGTCCTTCAAAATAATAATGCCAAGGAATTTAAAGTTGCTGACCCTCTGATTTTCTCTTTCTCCCTCCCTCCTCTCCTTCCCCCTCCCCGCCCCCAGATGAGGACTGGCTTATAGATCTCGGGTTTCCTTCTCCTGAAGTCAATAATCAGCTTCTTGATCTTGTTAGTAAGAAGCTGTTGTTGTGACACCACTCAGGCAGGTTTTCAATCTCCCTCCTATCTGCTGATACATCATCACCTTTGATTTGACCCTCAACAGTGGTGTCATCAGCAAACGTGAATATGGCATTGGAGTTGTGCTTAGCCACATGGTCACAGGTGTAAAGCCTTTGGAATGGGGGCTAAGCAACGGCCTTGTGGTGCACCTGTGCTGTTAGAAATTGCGGTGACGATGTAGTTGCCAATCCAAACTGGTTACTTTGCTATCAAAGATTCATTTGTTTGAATTGCATAGAAATGAATAGATTAGGAAAGCTGGTAGAACGGACTTTTGTGATAATTTGCTGATCAGTCAAATGAGTCCCAGTTATTAAAAGAGCTATTTGTTAGTACCAACTTCTGCATTTTATTTATCCAGTGGATTAACATTAGATCTCCTTGTTGAATTGATGGAAGGACATTGTATACTTGATCACGATCATACAAGATTCCTCCCATGTTATTGACTGCATTGTGAAACAAAACAAATCATTAAAGACTGTACATGTATAAAGTCAAACTATTCGAATATTGTATTTTTATCTGGCTGGTGCACAAAAGGCAGGAATTTGTTCTTTGGCATTGGTCAGATTCCTCTGGAAAAACTGTTCAGTTTTGGATACTGCATTTCAGGAGGAATGTATTGGTAATAGATTTTCTGCATTTCAGTTGCATCAGAATGACATGGCTTTGAGGGCTAGATTATAAGGACATGTAACATAAATTTGATTTTTTAATCCATGTAATGTGATGCTAAATATCGCACATCTACAAGAGATCTGCCCTCCTGTAGAAAAATCTTAAAGCTAAACACCATTGATTTCAGAGGGAATGCACAAAACACATTTTCAAAAAAGGGTTGTGGAAATGGAGAACCTACACTTCAAAAAAAAACTGAGTGATTCATCAGACATTTGCAAGACTGGAATTTTGAGATTTTAATTAAAATGAAGGTCAACCAGGATCTAAATGAATGGCAAAACCATCTTGAAAAGTTAATTGGCCAATTCCGGTTCTGGTATTCACACAACATTCCAGAATAGGTAGAGCAATTGTTGTTCTGGTTGCTGGGTGGATACTTTTGACGTATACTTATGTTAATTTAACTTTGTCTCTAAAATTTTGATAACAGGATAAAGGTTCCTGTCAAAAGGTCACTTTAGTTTGCAGTGTTTGAGAAAGGTGGTAACTATTGATGATATGCATTAAAATAATTCTGTACGTCAGAGCAGTCTTGTGTTTGGGTTAATGATATTATTAGATTGTGGTTCATAAATCATTTATCTGGCTATGCAGAGCTAAATGAGGTAACTATTGACAGTATGCATTAGAGCAATTCTTTCTAGATGTCTACAGCAATTTAATCTCTATTCTGTATTCCAGTATATCATTACCAATAATTTTTGGACATGCTTTTACTATTTTTACTCATAACAAATTAATCAGCAGAAGAAAATACTTGGTAACTAAGGTTTTCTTTTGAAATAGATTTCAACAGAATGCTACAATCACATAATAGGCAGCAGACATCACTTTGTAACTAATTGGGTCAATTATTCTTGTCATTAATAGTCCTCATGGCAAAGACTATTTGAATGAAAGTAGTGTTTAAACATAGACCAGAACTAATAATCTGTAATCCTGGTCAATCATAGCATTTAACAATTGCATCATTCAGAAGGATTCAATTGTTGGATGTTAAAAGTTAATGTCAATTTTTTAATTGATTTTTTTGTTCTTGTGCATTTCTAATTTTATTTTTAATTTAGATCAGCATGTTTTTGCACAAATTTATCTTTTGTACCCATAGAATATGTGGAGTGTTTTTTAGTTTACAGTTTCATTATTTTTGGATTTCTTTGTAGTTCATGGATCAAGGGAAAAATCCAGGCTCTAAAGCACAAGGTATTGAATAATCAGAGCTTGTGGCCAATACGAGTCCATACAATGCTTTTACAATGCTTTCCTTCAGTGGAGGGGGATGCAATATCCTTGTTGGCAATATGTCAATAGTCTTAAGTACAAGAATTAGAAGCAGGCCAAACAGGAACTGGAGTGCCCAGCTATAATGTGACATTTGGAAAACACCCAAAGATTATTCAGAAATGCTTATAAAAATGCAGAGAATTACAGTACAAATCTTCAATAGAGCTGTGCAGAGTGGATTGTTCTACAGTTACTGAGAAAGTGGGCAAGTTTCTTAAAGTAGAGAAATTAAGTTTTGATACATAGTTATTTTGGTTTCACAATCAAGAGACATTTCTGATTTTTTTTTGTGATTGATCTCACTAGGAAAAGATGTAGCTTTTTGCATTTTCACCATGCTCCTATAAAATGTTCTTCATAGCAGATTTTTTTTTTGCTGTGTAAGCTTGGAGAAAAACTGTGTAGTCTAATTGTCATTATTGTATCATTTCATTGGTTAACTTTATAAATGATATGAACTACTACTTTGTCTATTATGTTCTCCACAGTTCTGAACTTTTGGAGTAATTCCAAACTGTGTAGAAAAAAATATACTGGTTGATCTCCATAATCAGTGTAAAGAAAGTTATTTTATTAGTACTGACTTTAACAATTCTTCCAGTAAACTGTCCTGATGCTTCAAATACTGGAATCATAAGATTCACATAGCACAGAAATGGAAAGGTTTGAATCATGTATTGTGCATAAACAAAATAAATAAAATAAGAAGAAATCAACTTTAAATCTCCTTTCTTTCACATTAAACTTTTGCCCTCCTGTATTTGATACCCCTACCTGGGGGGGGGGGGGGGGGGGAAAGAGTCTGACTATCAACACTATCAGTGTCTCTCACCCTTTGGCTTCATTGCAAAATGAGCTCAGTCTATCCAGTCCATCCCCATAATTGCAGTTCTCCAATACTAGAAACATACTAATAAATCTCTTCTGTAGCCTCTCCAGCACAGCTGTATTCTTTCTCCAGTGCAGTGACCAGAACTGTACACAATACTTGAAGTGCAGCCTAGCCTGTTCACTAAAATTGCAAACTGCCTCAACTTTTATATTATATGCACTGATCTATGAAGTAAGCATGCCATATGCTGCCTTCACTACTCTGTAGACCTGTGGTGCCATTTTCAGGCAAGTATAGACTTGAACCCAAAGGTCCTGCTGTACATCCATATTCCTTGGCACCCTACCATTTACTATACATGTCCTACCACTCTTTCCAAACTGCATCACCTCACACTTAAGAACAAACAAGCAAAAATTTGTAGATGCTAAAAATCCCAGTAGCACACACAAAATGCTGGAGGAACTCAGCAGGCCAGGCAACATCAATGGAAAAGAGTGCAGTTGACGTCTCGGGCTGAGACCCTTTGGCAGGACTGGAGAAAAAATTTTAAAGATGGGCGGGTGAGAAACAAGGTGATAAGTGAAACCTGGAGGGGGGTGGGGTGAAGTAAACAGCTGGGAAGTTGATTGGTGAAAGAGATGCAGGGCTGGAGAAGTGAGTCTGATAGGAGAGGACAGAAGGTCATGGAAGAAAGGGGGGAGAAACACCAAAGGGAGGCGAAGAGCAGGCAAGAAGATAAGGTGAGAGAATGGTTGGGGCGGGGTGGGGGGGGGGGGGGGATTTACCAGACATTTGAGAAATCGTGTTTTTTTTCCCCATGCCATCAGATTGGAGTCTGCCCTGATGGAGTATGAGGTGTTGTTCCTTCATCCTGAGTGTGGCCTCATTGCGACAGTAGAGGAGGCCATGGATTGACGTATCAGAATGGGAAATGCAATTAAAATGGTGGCCACTGGGAGATCCCACTTGTCCTGGCGGATGGAGCATTGGTGCTCAGTGAAGCGGTCTCCCAATCTACATTGGGTCTCCCCGATATATAGGGAGGAGCATTGGATACAGTATATGACCTCAACAGACTCACAGGTGAAGTGTCACCTCACCTGGAAGGACTGTTTGGGGCCCTGAATGGTTGTGAGAGAAGGTGTAGGGGCAGGTGTAGCACTTGTTCCACTTGCAAGGATAAGTTTCAGGAGGGAGATCAGCGGGGAAGGACAAATGGACAAGGGTGTCATATAGGGAGCGATCCCTGTGGAAAGCAGAAAGTGGGGGGGAGGGAAAGATGTTCTTGGTGGTGGGATCTCTCTGGAGATGGTGGAAGTTGCAGAGAATTATGTGCTGGATATGGAGGCTGGTGGAGTGGTAGGTGAGGACAAGAGGAACCTTCATCCTTGTAGAGTGACGGGAGGATGGGGTTAGAGCAGACGTGTGTGAAATGGAAGAGCTGCGGTTGAGAGCAGCATTGATGGTGGAGGAAAGGTAGCCCCTTTCTTTGAAAAAAGATGGACTTCTTCGTTCTGGAATGAAAAGCCTTATCCTGGGAGCAGATGTGGCAGAGTCAGAGAGATTGAGATAAGGGGATGGCATTTTTATAGGTAACAGGGTATAGTCCAGGTAGTTGTGAGAGTCTGTGGGTTTATAATAGACTGAGATCGAGAAAGGGCAGGAAATAGAAATGGACCAGGTAAATTTGAGGGCAGGATGAAAGTTGGAGGCAAAGTTGATGAAGTTGACAAGCTCATTATGGGTGCAGGAAGCAGCCCCAATGCAGTCATCAATGTAGCGTAGGAAGAGTTGGGGAATGATACTAGTGTAGGCATTGAAATTGTTCCACGTAGCCAACAAAAAGGCAAGCATAGCTGGGACCCATGCAAGTGCCCATGGCTACCCCTTTTGTTTGAAGGAAGTGAGAGGAGCCAAAGGAGAAATTGTTTAGAGTGAGGACAAGTTCCACTAGATGGAGAAGAGTAGTGGTGGAGGAGAACTGGTTGGGTCTAGTGTCCAGAAAGAAACAGAGCTGTGAGGCCTTCCTTGTGTGGGATGGTGGTGTATAGGGACTGGACATCCATAGTGAAAATAAGATAATGGGAACCACGGACACTTGTCAGGATTACATTACATTCTATTTGCCAATGCTGTCACCTTGGTCAACCTTTCTCAATATGCACAAGACCGCCAACATTTGTTATCCCCAAACTTAACTAATTATAGCTCTTGCTTTCACATCCAAGTCATTAATATACAGTAGATCCAAAAGAGGATCCCAGCATTTTCCTGCTGTACACCTCTGGTCACAGATTGAATGATCTGAAAAGTATCCTACCAATGCTACCCTCCACTCCTGTTATCAAACCTTGGGTCCCATATGCTCTAACTTTCTGGACCCATCTTGTCAAATGCCTTACTGAAGTCCATATGGACAGGACTACATACTGCCTTTGGCAATCTTTACTTCCTCAAGTTCCATCCAATTAGTAAGGCAGTATTTCCCCTTTATAAAGCCATGATCTATTTCTGATCAATCTCTGCCTTTCCAAGTGTGTTTAAATCCTTCCCTTAGATTTTTCCAATAATTTCCTTAGTGACATGAGGCTCACCAGCCTGTAGTTACTTGTCTTATCTCTGCTGCCTATAAATGTATGGATATTTTTCCTATATCCATGCACAAATTCTGCATTCATCTCTAATAGACTTTACACTTCACAATCGGGTTTAAAATCACCAGCATATGTTGTGGAAATTTGTTGTTATGCAGCAGCAATGCAATGTAATACATAAAGACTAATTTACTGTGTATATGTTTATAAAAAGTCGAATGATCGTGCAAAAAGAGTAGTGAGGTAGTGTTCATAGGTTCAGTGTCCATTCAGAAATCTGTTGGCAGAGGAGAAAAAGCTATTCCTGAATTGTTAAGTGTGTACCTTCAGGCTTCTATACCTCCTCCCTGATGGTAGCAATGAGAAGAGACCATGTTCTGGGTGTTGGGGATCCTTAATAATGGACACCACCTTTTTTTTGAGGCATCACTCCTTAAAGGTCCTGGATGCTGGGGAGGTTAATGCCCATGATGGAGTTGGCTGAGTTTACAACTTTCTGCAGCTTATTTCAATTCTGTTCAATGCTCCCCTCCCACTACACCAGACGATGATGCAGCCAGTTAGAATGCTCTCGACAAAATCTCCTCAAACTCCTAGTGAGATATAACTGTCATGCCTTCTTTGTAACTGCATCAATATGTTGGTCCTGGATAGATCCTCAGATGTTGACACCCAGGAACTTGAAACTGCTCACTCTCTCCATTTCTGATCCGTCTATGAGGATTGGTTTGTATTCCCTCGTTGCCCTTTCTGAAGTCTGCAATCAATTGTTTGGTGTTACTGACACTGAATGCAAGGTTGTTGTGACTCCACTCAACCAGCTGATATTTCCCGCTCCTATACACTTTCTCGACACCATCTGAAATTCTGCCAACAATCAGCAAATTTATAGCTGTGCCTAGCTACAGTCATAGGTGTAGAGAGTAGAACAGTGGGCCAGAGGTTCGCCATTGTTAATTATTACTCTACCTTTCCACGTTTATAAAAGATCTTTAATTTCACCATGATTTTACTTGAACTTGCATGCATCCTTTTAATTTTCTCTTAATTTCACTACTGTGGCTTTTGTAATGCTCCAATCTAGGGGTGGCAAAGCTGTGGCACACATGCCTAAGTTGACATGTGTAAACATTTTGTTGCTTTGTGGCATGCAGAGCTACCACTCAATTCTTTTGACCCAACCCATAATAAAAAGATATATAGTGATGATCTTTACTGCCAAATGAAGCAGCAAGTTGTTTTTCTTTTTTAACAACCCAAAAGCAGCAAGCTGTTTTCACAGAAAAACATCCCATGTCGGCTTGGTGCCAGCTAGACAGCTGCGAGAAAAAATGATGTTGGATGATATGTTTTGAAATTCTTGCAGACCTGATGTATATATCGGTGTTTGGATACAATACAGTTATAATAATGTTCAGAAATGTGTTTTCCAGTTGTCTTTTTTAAAGATTAATAATTTTTGAACAGGTTTTCTAAAATGCTTCATTTATTGCAATTTGTCTCTTGTAGTAAAGCAAGAAATACATGTAAGTAAGCAACAGGACTTGTTCTTTTTCCCTAAGTCCATAATATTGTTACTAATATATTAATCAATTAAATGATTAATGGGCTTCCATTTCTTGCATTACCAGGCTAATATGCTTCATGGCATCCAAGCATATCTGGATTTTGGAAGTCTCACCCCTAATATCTTTCTTGACTGACTCCTGCCCTAACACTAATTTACCAGTTTCCTGTTTACTTTTGTAAAATCTTAAACATCCTGATTAAAGTCGTGTATGTTTGGAGCTATTTGTTCCATTTAACAAGATGGTTACAGATGAACAAGTCCATTTCGTCTATCTTTCTTATTCCAGTATTCATCTTTTTAAATGAAAGATTGAGTACCTCTGCCTATTTTTCCTTGGAAATCTATTCCATTCATTACACATTGCGTGAAGAATGATTTCCTGAAATAAAATTTTTAAGACTAATCTTTTACTAGTTTGAACTGATGTTTTATTATCATGCTCCCACCATTATGTTTAAAGTTATCTTGTATTAAACTAAAAGCATAAAACTGCAAGTGCCCTACAAATCAGACAAATTGTCAACTGTTCTCCCATCACAGGTATGGCCTGTCTGCTGAGTATTTTCAGCATCTTGCTTTTTGTGTTAATCTGTTCCTTTTCCTTAACAACCTTATACACCTGTAAGATCAGATGTTTTCCATCAGATTGAAAGACTCAAGTCTGTGCAGTCTTCCCTTGTATTGTTAATTGCAAAATAAGCTACAACTTGTATAAACATTTGAGTGTTATATAAAAATAGAGCAATCAGGGTTCAATTTTATTAGGACTGATGTCCCAGGAACATTTCTGTAGAGAATTTGCTAAGGAGTGTGGGTACAGCCCATAATAAATTCTTTTTGCACAGTGTGCAGGGGCAGTGATGGCAAAAGTGTTACCCTTCCATTGGGCTGTGTGATACTTTGTATTGTAAATTCCTGAAGAAGACTTCTGGAATTTTCTGCTGGGCTTGATGCCTTTTGGGTTAGTAGGTAATTGCCAGGAATTATTAATACATAGAATTGGGTTTGAGCTGAGCAGCGATTGTGGGGAACTGAGGCTTTGGATCAAGAGGCTTGGGTAAGAAGTAGTGGCGGATAGATTGAGGTTTCTGTCAAATTTTTGTTTCTTTACTAGTACCCAGTTAGAGCAGCAACAGTAGATTATAGAGCAGTGGTGTGCTCCTCTTGCAAGATGTGGAAGATCTGGGATACCTAATGGCTGTATCTGTGATAAATGCACCTGGGTACAGCTCCTTTCAGACGATGTTACAGACCTGGAACTGAAGCTGAGAGAATGAGAAGTTGATAGGTGGGAGCTACAGGAAGACAGTCAGCCCTAAGTTGCAGGAGGCAGGTTGCTGGGAAAGGGAACAGGCAGTGCAGTGTGAAAGCTGCAAGAGAGCAGTTGTGATTGGGGATTCAGTAGTTAAGGGGACAGATAAGAGATTTTGTCACCATGAAAGAAACTCCTAGATGGTATGTTGCCTTCCAAGTGCTAGGGTCAGGGGCATCTCAGATCAGGCCCACAGCATTCTTAAGGGGAGGGTAAGCAGCCAGAAGTTGTGATACACATTGGTAGCAGCAACATAGGTAGGAAGCTAAAAACAGGACCTCCAGGGTAGTAATCTCTGGGTTGCTGCCTGTGCCACATGCCAATGAGGATGATTTGGCAGATAAATGTGTGGCTGAAGAAATGGTGCAGGGGGCCAGGTTTCAAATTTGTGAATCATTGAGCTCTGTTCTGGGAAAGGTATGACTTATACAAAAGGGATGGCTTACACCTGACCTCAAGGGACCAATGTCCTTGCAGGCAGTTTTGCTATAGCTATTGGGAGAGGTTTCAAACTAATTTGATAGGGATGGGAACCAGAGTGATGGGTCAGAGGATAGAGCAGTTGGTGTAAAGGTAGATGCAGCATATAGAAAGACTGAGGGAGGATGTGTATTGAATAGGGCATAAATGCAGTTGGGTGGGTTAAAATGTATTATCTTTAATGGAAGTATCAGGGACAAGGGTGATGAACTTAGAGCAACTATCAGTACTTAGAGCTACATTGTTGTGGCCATTACAGCGATAAGGCTATCACAAGGGCAGGAACGACTGCTGGCTGTCCCAGGGTTTAGATGTTTCAGAATGAACAGGGAGGTGAGAGTTGTGTAGTGGCATTGTAAATCAGGGAGAGAGTCACAGCTGCAGAAAGGGAGGATGCTAAAGAGTGATGGTCCACTGAGTCAGTCTGGGTGGAATCAGAAATAAAAAGAGAGCAATCACTATTGGGAGTGTTCTATAGACTCCCCCCCCCCCCCCCCCCCCCCCAATAGCAACAGACACCGAGGAGCAGGTCAAGATTTAGGAAGGTGCAAAAATAACAGGCTTGTTATAGATGACTTCAACTTCCCTAATATGGATTGACACTTCGTTAATGCAAAAGGTTTAGATGGGGTGGTGTTTGAAAGGTGTCCAATGCGTGTGGACAAGCTGACTAGAGGAGAGGCCGTGAACCTGGTCAGGTGACTGAAATGCTCATCCACTGAGAATTCTGAGATAGTGACCACAATTCTGTGACCTTCACTATAGCCTTGGACAGGGCTAGGAACAGATGGTATGGAAAGTATTTAATTGGGGGAGGACGAATTATTAGGTAGGAATTTGGGAGTGTTAATTGAGAACAGATGTAATCAGGAAAATAGACCAGGGAAATATGGAGGTTCCTTAAGGGGTACTTGCAGGGAGTCCTAGTGAGGTTTCTCCCATTGAGGCAGGGACAGGATGGTGGGGTGAGGGAACTGGTTGACAAGAGATGTGGAACATCTAGTCAAGAGGAAGAAGTGTACTAAGGTTCGGGAAGCAAGGATCAGGCAGAGCTCTTGAGAGTTAAGAGGTTGCCAGGAAGGAGCTGAAGAATGGATTTAGAGCTAGAAGGGGGCATGAGAAGGTCTTGGTAAGTGGGATTAAAGAAAACCCCAAGGTGTTTTACACGTATGTGAAGAACAGGAGGATGACTAGAGTGAGGGTAGAATCGATCAGGGGTGGAAGAGGAAATGTGTGCCTCAAGGTAGGGAAGGTCCTTAATGAATACTTAGTTTTAGTATTCACCAGGGAGAGGGACATTGATGTTTGTGAGGACAGTGTTAAGCTCACCGATATGCTGGAACATGTTGCTGTTTTAAGAAAAAGATGTACTAAACTTTTGAAAAACATTAGGGACTGGATGGGGTTTGCCCCAGATTACTGCAGGATGCAAGAGATGTGCCTTTGGTGATCTTTGTTCCAGATGTAATACCAGAAGATTGGAAAGTGGCAAATGTTATTCTTTTGTTCAAGAAAGGTCATAGGTATAGAGACCAGAGAGTCTTGGATCACTGGTGGGAGTACTATTGGAGAGGATTCTTAGAGATAGGATTTGCGAGTATTTGGAGAAGCTTGGTCTGATTTGAGATAGCCAGCATGGCTTTGAGGGCTGGTCGTGCCTCACAAGCCTGATTGAATTCTTCAAGGAAGTGACAAAACAAACTGAATGTAGAGCTGAGGATGTGTTGTATATGGATTTTAGTAAGGCATTTGACAAGGTTCCCCATGGTAGATATCCACATTGAGAAAGTCATGGGGCATGGGAGCCAGGGAAACTTGAATGTGTGGATTCAGAATTCACTTGCCTACAGAAGACAAGATCGTAGATGGGTCATTTTCTGGCTGGAGATCAGTGACCAATGGTGTTCTGTAGTGGTCTGTTCTAGGACCCCTGCTCTTTATGAACTTCATAAATGTCTTGGATCAGGAAATGGAAGGGTGAGTTAGTAAGTTTGCAAACGACAAAGGTTGGTGGTGTTGCGGATAGTGTAGAAGATTGTCATAGGTTACAACAGGACATTGATGGGATGTAGAGCTGGTCCAAGAAGTGGCAGATGGAGTTCAATCTGAAAAAGTGTGAAATGATGCACTTTGGAAGGTCAATCTTGAAGGCAGAGTACATGGTGAATAGCAGGATTCTTAGCATTGTGGAAGAATAGAGGGATCTTGGGGTCCACATCCATAGATCCCTCAAAAGAAGGCATATGATATGTTGACTTTCATTAATCAGGGTATTGAATTCAAAAGCTGTGAGGAAATATTGCAGCTCTGTAAAACTTTGGTAGACCATACTTGGAGTATTGTGCTCAGTTCTGGTCACCTCATAAGAAGGATGTGGAAGCTTTATAGAGAGGGTGCAGAAGAGATTTACCAGAATACTGCCTGGATTAGAGAACATGTCTTATGAGGATAGGTTGAGCGAGCTAGGGCATTCCTCTTTGGAACAAAGGAGGGTGAGCAGTATGTAAGTTGATTTTAAAAAGGCATAGATAGTATGGACAGCATAATAGTGATTGGAGAAAACTATGAGAGGGGGGTTGGAGGCATGTGTGTTTTTACATGGTGGCTATGTGGAGTGCACTCCCAGGGGTGGAAGTAGATCCATTAGGGACATCAAAGACTCTTTGGGCAAATGGATGAAAGAAACATGAAGGCTATGTGGAGGGAAATGGTAGTGATCTTCGTGTAGGTTAAAAGAATGAGTACCACATCGTGGCCTGTACTGTACTGTTATTCATTGAGACCAAATAACCAGAAATATGCCTCCAAACACTTGGGTGACCAAGAAATATAAATAAGTAAAAACATTTTTGATGCCTACAATTTTATTTAATTGTATCCATTTATATTCATTTTTACTGCTTATGAAACCTGGGCTACCTAAAGCAAACACCTCATGGCACTGGAAAAGTGCCAGTAGTGCTGTTTCTGCAGAATCCTCTTCACCGGATCTGTACCCACTCATGATCTATCTATACCTTTCTGTAGCTTTTTCTATCCTCTAGTTTCTTACTTTGCTTTTAGTGAATTCAGCCTCCATACCTCCTGTACCTTCATCTAAGTATAAAATGGAAAAAAAAGGTTGAAGCCCCTGCACCATCCTCCGTGGTACAACATTTGATTCATCTTGCCAACCAGGAAAAGGATTTATGCCCACTGTCTTTTTCCTGTTAGCCAGCTCATTTTGAGTCTATGTCAAATATTATCTACTATGCCATGAGTTTGTAAATTGCGTGATTACCTTAGATGTGGCACCTTATCAAATGCCTTCTGGAAATCTAAGCATAGAATATGAAACAGTCCTCTGCAATTTGCAGTCTATAACTTCAAAGAATGGCAATAACTTGGTCAAGTGTGATTTCCTTTGATTTTTGCCTGATTATCACATATTTTTCTAATTGCCTTGCTATAACATTTTAACAAGTGAATGTTCAAAGATACAAATCGTTTTGGAATCAATATGTCTTTGTGTCATGAGGTAGCTAGGTTCTTGATTAGCCAGGGCATCAAAGGGCATGGGGAGAAGGCAGGGAAGTGAGGATGACTGGAAGAATTGGATCAGCTCATGATTGAATGGCAGAGCAGACTCAATGGGCTGAATGGCCTACTTCTGCTCCTATATCTTATGGTCTTATTTAGAATAGAGCTTGTTCATTCTGTGTACTTTATAGGTTGGTCACTAGCAAGCTTATTCTTCATCCAAACCCCAAAGTAACCAGTTGACTTCATAGTACATCTCTTACCAGCATAGGTTACTTTGTATTTCTGAATTAATTGTGTGATATTGTCCATGGGATGCTTTTCAGTGATCTGTTTAGTCAAAAGCACTTGAAAAGATGAGGCATTTCTTGAGGCAACAGTAAGTTTGGATTTTGAGAAAAATTTGCATATTTCTCCATCTGATGCTCAAATATTTTTGTCTGTCATTTAATCACCATTGTTAAAGCCAGAAAATGCAGAATTTAAAACGCACTAGGAATGGCCATGTCAGGCAGCCTGAGGGGAGTGAGAGAATACAAGTGTATTTCAATGTCACGTTAGTGATTTGTTTAAATTAGAACCGGGAAAGATTTATTTTCAATATAACTATTTTGTTGATCAATCCATAGAAATTCCTCTTTAATATCAATGCAGAAATTCAGTATTTTTTGAATATAGAGCAATGTCTCCAGTGAGGGTGACTCTTAAATTGCATTTTATTTTGTACCTCTGAAATAACTTATTATTGAAACCATACTGATGTCCACTTCAGATGAAAAATAATACACCTTGTAAAACTTTGAGCATTCTCTGCATTACTGGTCTGTGAGTCTTTGATTTGTATCTCTATTTTTCTTGGCTCTGAATATCTGGATAGCACGGACCACTGGGTGTGTGCCATATTTATGGAGCTACTAAGCACATAAAGTGTGCCCTTACCAATTTCATGTGTTCTTGAGATGCATATATCTTGCATGGCCCACCTACTTTGTACTTATTGCTTGCATTTGTGTACACTCTGTAATTTTAAGTTTTAAACTTTGAAATCAGTTTTGTTTATTATGGGCAATTCATTATTCAGGAAGGCAGAAAGCAAATCAGGATGGATGAATGTGATTCATAAATGCAGCATCCACTAGTATCTGGCCAGGCAGCATCTATAGGGAAAAGCACTTTCGAAGTTTCGGGCTGGGACCCTTCGTCAAGTCCTGATAAAGGGTCTCGGCCCAAAACGTCGACAGTGCTTCTCCCTACAGATGCTGCCTGGCCTGCTGCGTTCCACCAGCATTTTTGTGTGTGTGTGTGTTGCTTGAATTTCCGGTATCTGCAGATCTCCTCATGTCCACTAGTATCTTCTGTTTGATTTTCTTATTAAAATATCTTAAATATTTTTAAAGCCCAAATGTGAGTCTCTATTTCTGTTTTTCTCCTATGCAATGTTCCCCTCCCAACACTCTTCTCCTAAAGTGAGTTGTGTTTTTGATGTGTTTTACCCTGGAATTCAAATTGGGAATTTCATTTCTTTTAAAGCACTTAATGTTTTCTTGAATTACTAATTTCTCCATACATGGGCTTGGAGCTGGTTAACACAAACTAATAAGGTCCAATAATCTATAACCTACAATTTCACAAAGACAAGAACTGTGGCACCTCTTGTAAGATCTCATAATTACTGAAAACAATGCAGGTTTCCCAAGCCCTGTGATGCTGCATGAGCTTGTAGAAAGCAGCTTATTGTATCAGTAAGATTCCATAAGACCTAGGAGTAGACAGATCATTTGCCACATCATGTCTGCTCCGCCATTCCATCATGGCTAATTTAGAATCCCTCTCAACCTCATTCTCTTGCCTTTTCCCTGTAACCTTTGACACCCTGATTAATCAAGAACCCATCAAACTTCAGCTTAAATATACCCAATGACTTGGCCTGCACAGCCGTCTATGGTAAAGAATTCCACAGATTCACTACCCTCCAGCTAAAGAAATTTTTTCCTCATTATTTCTAAATGAACATCCCTCAATTCTGAGGCTGTGCCCTATGGTCCTAGACTCCCCCACTGTAGTAAACATTCTCTCCACATCCACTTTATTCAGGCCTTACAATATTCAATAGGTTTCAATGAGATTCCCCCCATTCTAAACTTAAGAGTACAGGCCCAGAGCCATCAAATGCTCCTCGTGTGTTAACCCTTTCATTCCTGTGATCATGTGAACCTCCTCTGGATCCCCACCAATGCCAGCACATCCTTCCTTAGATAAGGGGTCCAAAACTACTCTCAATACTCCCAAGTGCGGTCTGATCAATCCCTTATAAATCCTCAGCATTATATCCCTGTCTTTGTATACCCGGTCTCTCAAAATGAATGCTAACATTGCATTTTCTCCTTACTACTGACTTAACCTGTAAGTTAATCTTTAGGGAATCCTGCATGAAGACTCCCAAGACCCTCTGCACCTCTGATTTTTGAATTTTCTCCTCATTTACAAAATAGTCCTTGCCTTTATTCCTTCTACCAAAGAACATAATCACACACTTCCCTCGACTATATTCCATCTACCACTTCGTTGTCTATTCCTGCAATCTGTCCAAGTTCTTCTGCAGACACCCTGCTTCCTCAACACTACCTGCCCCTCCACCTACCTTTGTATCATCTGCAAATAGTTTTCACCTTTCTGGAGTCTTCCTTGTAATAGAAGCTACTGCACCCTTGAGTAGGGAGCAGAAACTGTAATTTATGTTATACAGACAAATTTCTATTCTAAGAAGAGAACTTTAAGTCAGTAGCAATTCCTGCTACTTGGACCATTGATATTTGCTTCCCCTCCTTCGCTGAGAGCACTTTACAAGAATTGATATAGGTACATCTGTGTGCCATCCTGCCACTTGCCAAATTTCAGATAATTTCCTCCAATGGAATCCTTCTGTAGTATTTAACTGTCTAAAATCAATCAATTTAAAAGAAAAATAGCTTGACTAAGCTGCTCTAAACCCAACTTTCCTGTGTTCTTGGGTAAAGATTAGTTAACCTTACAAAATTTTTCTTCAGCAGAATGTTCACATTACCAAGCATGTTCTGTACTCTGCATCACTACAAAGTAGCTTTTCTATTTATTCATCCAATGTCTGTGTTGCAACTTCTGTTACAGTCAACAAGATTATTACATTAAGGGCCAATGTGTTCTGTCATGTGTTCTTTCAAATTTAAAGCTGCACATTTAGATTTTTCGTTGATGAAAATGCACGATGTAATCTTTAAGAGATGTATTAGTACTTCAGGACAACTCAAAGTATGTCATTGGTCAGGTAGGAAAACAATATAAAGAACAGATCAAAATTACTGAGTGCTGTGCTTTTGATAAGATACAAAAACAGTTCCATGCGGCAGATCGTTTGTGGAAATAGAGATTAGGGGACTTCGCACTTGTTTTCAATACCCTATTGTCTGAAATAATCTAATTTGAACTATAGAGTCATAATCCCTGATGTGTTGCATCTCCATTTACGAAGAAACTTAAAGTACAACTAGGGGGTAAAAAGGTTTGAGAATTTTTTTTAAACAGGGAATATTGCATTTATAAAACAGCTTGAGCAAAAGCTCAAGCTTTTCAGAAGTACCAGCTGTATCTCTTGGCCTTCACAATAGAGTTCAAGTTCAAACAAGACCATGGAAGGATCTAAAAATGAAGCCTTTTCCTGATAATTGATTGAATTGATCTGCTCATATTTGCCAAATTTCATTATTTCCCACATGAAGGACTGTATTGCACTGGCATCATTTAACAAGGGGCAAATGTACTTCTAAAAAGATCCTTTTATTTATTTCAAAGCTTTTCATCCTTCAGCAAATAGTTTTTGTGGTGTTTGAATCAGGGACATCTGTGTCACCACAAAACAAAGTTCTGTTACTGCATCTGAGTAAGAAAATAATGTCGCTTTCTCTCTGATATTTAAATTTGAATGCAGAGCAGTTAATTTTGTTTCTTCATTGTTAATATCAAGTACAGTGGAGTCCGGTTAATTTGGAGACTTTGGGACCAATTAAGTGACTGCCCCAATTAGCCAAAGTTTCATGGAAATAGTTAAAAAGAGTTTTTAAAAAAAAGACCAACTGCCATTTAAAAGTTCAAAGTAAAATTTATTATCAGGGTACATGCATGTCACCACATACAACCCTGAGGTTCATTTTCTGCAGGCATACTTAGCAAATCTGTAGAACAGTGACTGTAAACAGGATCAATGAACAAACTGCAAGTGCAAATATAAATAAATAGCAATAAATAACGAGAGCATGAAATAACAAGATAAAGAGTCCTTAAAGTGAGATTATCAGTTGTGGGAACACCAGAAATAGAATTAGTGTAGCTATCCCCTTTTGTTCCAGAGCCTGATGGTTGAGGGATAGTAACTGTTCTTGAACCTGGTGGTGAGAGTCCTGAGGCTTCTGTACCTTCTACCTGATGGCAGCAGTGAGAAAAGAGCATGGCCTGGGTGGTGAGGATCTTTGATGAATACTGCTTTTCTACAGCAATGTTTCATCTAGATGTGCTCAATATTTTGGAGGTTTTACCCGTGATGTACTGGGTAATCCACTACCTTCTTTAGGATTTTCCACTCAAAGGTATTAGTGTTCCCATATCAGACTGTAATGCAGCCAGTCAGCATTTAACTGAGTAAGTAACAAATTATTTAAATGAAGTACAGCACAAATTAGAACACTTCCAATACCAGTACTATTAAACTGCATTAGTTCCTAACAATTATTAATAGAGAAATTCATCCAGTGTATGCTGCCGTGTTCGTTTGATGACTGTAAATGAACAAAATCACCACAAACACCTAGTGTGGATAATGGACTGCCTTCATAGCATTCCTGCATGAAGTAATATCATAATCCAACAATAAATTTCCTGGCATCCTGTGTAGTCACTAGCTGAAGTTTAGATGTGTCATCTTCATCACCTTCATCATCTTCATATTTCCCATCTTGTTGTTTTGATACAATGCTTTTGGCAAATGCACCCTCCAAATCTTCAATTTCATTGTAACATTCAAGATGATTGTTGATACCTTTTTAATTTGGCCCAGTTGGTAAAATGTTTTCAGCTGCTGTTGTCTCCATTTTGTGGCATCTTGGCAAGAGTCTGAAATGTTTGTCAAGATTTTTTAAAACTCAATTATCAAAAATTACTTTTTGAATCTGTCTATCGGCCCAAATGGATAACATAACACAAGCACACACAACTGATGCTATTTTAAAAACATGGTATAGTGTGTAACGGCCACACCACTATACACAAATGATGCTAGTTAGAGACTGTTCAGCAAGTCTCCTGCCCAAATTAAGCAGCATAGTGTCCCAAATAATTGAAAGGGATCCTAGCTATTTAATCAATTAGTTTTTGTTCTTTTAGAGTTGTCCCAAATAAGCAGTTGCCCTGATTAACTGATGGCCTAATTAACTGGAATCCACTGTATCTGTCGGAGTGTGTTAGAATTGCAGTGAGATCATACAAAAGTGAAATAGAAAAGAGAAAATCCATAATTCTGTGACTCTTTCCTGAACAGACCCCACTGGAGTTGTGTTTGACACACGGTCCAAAGCTGTGATGGCCCAGGGCGGATCTAATGACAAGATAAAGGAAAAGGTAATGGTATTTTGTGTATCTAGCTTCAAACAATAACTTGCATTTATTGGAGCAAAATAAAACTGGAAGTGTTGGAAATCAGAAACAAAGTAAAAATGCTTTTGGAAGAGAACATGCTGCTCCTTGAGCTCGCCTTGGTGCTTGGAGCAATGTAGGAGTCAAACATAGGGAGGTTCAGAGTGGAAGTGAGGTGAACAATTAAAATCAAAAGTGAGTGGGTTCATCTTACCTACTGAAAGAAGGCAGTCTGCAAACCATTTAGACAAACTGCATTTGGTTTCTTCAGTGTAAAGAAGACTGCACCATGAGCATTCAATACAATACATATTTATATATCATATTTAACAAAATGGCATGACAATAACATTTCACAACCCATGTTTGGTTAAACAAAATGTCCTTTACATAGTGAAATTTTAGTATTTTGCTTACTACTGGCACTAAATTTAATTAAGCTTTTTAGGCCATGATGGGAATATTGACCTGTCCATGGTTGTTAACAGCCTTTCTGAACCTTATGGTGCAAAAACATTTAACAGTACTATTAAACAAATTTTAATTTTTTTTATACATTGCTCTAGATCTAAAGTTATTTCAGTTATAAATTTATGTGGCACTTATTTTTTGGGAAATGCTTGTCTAGAGTGCTTTTCAGACTGAAAGCTTATTGCTAGCAAGCTTGAAAGCTTAGGACAATGTGAGCCTGAGAGTGGTGTCCACCATGGTTTAAACAATGAAGGTGGACCACTGTTATGCAGTAGTTGAGTGTGGTGTTCCAATAACTTTTTTTTTCTGGTCGGAACTCCAAAGCTATTTAATGTAGATGAATAATGTATATTTTATTTCCCTCAAGGATGAGAGTTGTTTGTACATTGGGTGGAAATTAAGACTAGATTTTGTGTCGACCTAGAAATGAAACTTTTTTCTCTTTCTCTCTCTGCCCATCACTCTACCTGTTCTCCATCTCCCTCTGGTGCTCCCCTCCCCCTTTCTTTCTCCCTAGGCCTCCTGTCCCATGATCTTTTCCCTTCTCCAGCTCTGTATCCCTTTTGCCTATCACCTTTCTGGCTCTCAGCTTCACCCCACCCCCTCAGGTCTTCTATCATTTCGCATTTTCCCCTCCCCCTCTTACTTTCAAATCTCTTGCTATCTTTCCTTTCAGTTAATCCTGACGAAGGGTCTCGGCCTGAAATGTCAACAGTGCTTCTCCTTATAGATGCTGCCTGGCCTGCTGTGTTCCACCAGCATTTTGTGTGTGTTGCTTGAATTTCCAGCATCTGCAGATTTCCTTGTGTTTGCTTTAGAAATGCAACTTGTTGGAATAGCACAAGTCTTTAAGCAGTGTATTTATTTGCTTAAATCTATATTAAGAGTCATATTATACTTTTACATCTCTTAAACATGCCAAAATTGAGCTAAATTCCACGTAATTGTTTTTGTATATACTTGGGCTGATGAAGAACAACTTGGGGAGAAAATGTGAGTTATGTAGGACCCTAAGAACATTCAGGATATCTAGTGCTATAGCAATTCCTTTTGCTTTGTGACAGCAATTCTTAAAAAAGTGCCCTTTGCTTTTTAACTACATCACCATTCAAGCACTCTGATGGGCCTGATGTTGGTCCTCTTCTTGCATTGTTAAACTCACTTATTCCTTGTTTTTCTCAGCAGAGCCATCAGCAATCCATAAAGTAGACAAAAGTGAGCTGAAATAAATATGTATAATCAGTTGGAAAAACTCCAGGTGGTAAAAATCTGAAAGAAGAATAAAGTGCTGGAACCACTCAACAGATGCTACCTAGCCTGCTGAGTATTTCCAGGATTCTGTTGCAGTCTTTAGTTTTACTGTTGTGAAACTTTATTGGATTTAGATGCTTATTCTTCTTCCAAAGAAAAGTTTTCAGTCTTTTGAATGAAATAAAGTTGACTTGCTGCCAGTTTTAATGTGACCTTGCTGTTGAAAATAGGAAGGCAGTTTTGCTGGAGATCCATCACTGATGCAGTCCTGATTCTGAACAGCAGTGAAGACTGGCTTGTGCATTTTGGAAAAATGAAGAGAGACCTGACATAAACTTGTGGTACAATTTTAAAAGGGGCGTATGAATAGAAAGGCATGGGATCCATGTTCTGACACTTCAAAGGCTTGGATAAGTTAATAAATCTAGTCCCAAATTATCAGACCATTCTGTTTGATAGGACAACAAAATGTGTGACGCTGGGCAGGACCATTCAGCCCATTGTGCCTGTGCACCTCAATAAAAAGAGCAACCCAACCTAACACAAACTCTCAGCATATCTACAGCCCTGTAAATTTTAAATCAGACAAGGATTTCTGCCCCAAACTCCCATTTAAACAGTGGGTTCTGGAATCCTCCTGCCCTTAAGTGAAGTTAGATGGTTTTCATCTTTCCTCTATACTCCAAGTTATTAGCCCCTCTACTAAGGAAATGGGTTCCTCACTCACTCACTCCTCGGAGGAACTCAGCAGGCCAGGCAACATCTATGGGGGGAGGGGGAGCACAGTTGATGTTTCGGGCTGAAACAAGGGCCAAAACGTTGACTTTCCTTTTCCCTTAGATGCTGTCTGGCCTGCGGAGTTTCTTCAGCATTTTGTGGGTGTTGCTCGGATCTCCAGCATCTGCAGATTTTCTCTTGTTTGTGAAGCAAACGGGTTGATTAGTTTTTATTCTCCCCTTGTAATATGGCCCACCTCAATAAGTCTCACCTCCAATCTTTCTTTGTTTTCCACTCGTGTTATCACATTCAGCTGGACTAATTATATCAATAGCAAATAATAAAATATTAACAGGCTCGTATGTTTTTAAGATGCATCATATACAACTTTCAAGAAGGTTTGCTTCTCTGAAATCTGTTTTCCTTTTCACATGCAAAGTAATTTTAAAACCAATCTGTATTTCAATCTCAGAAAACATATTTGCATTCCTCAAGTAACTCCTGTCCACATTTTCTTGATGTCCTTTTAACAAACCCCATGAAGCAATAACTTTTTTTTTATCAGAAACTGTAATGCTCTTTTTAAGAATTAAGGATATAAATCACTGCCAGCTATTCCAACAGTTTAGTGCTTCATTTATGATTACATTATTTCCTTTTACCATCCTCCCAAAATCTTTTATTCTGATATTTCTAGATCACTAAGAGAGCTATTCAGTTTTACTATTCCACTCTGAGGTGGGGTTTCTCCAAACTTTGAGATATGATGGGACTTTTTTTATTACAATTTTATCTTGAGATAATTATTATGCCGTTTGAATGGATCCCTAACACTGGTGATAATGTTTAAACAAATCATTGCTTGTGATATGTAATTTAGAAGTAAATGAGATGTAAATTATGGGCAGCAGCACAAAGCTGGATGGAAATGAACATTTAAATAGAGTGAAGTCCATGCTGCCAATGCTCTGTTGGCTCAATTGTACTGCTGAAGTTAATTTCATATCTTTTGAATGTCTTTGATGCCGTTGTTCATGTCAGAATAACAGTTTGTATCTTGCCACCTTACAAATTTTAAATAATTTCAAGTCATTGTGTACTGCAGCGGAGATTAAAATGAATGGTTGTCTGTTTATGCAGTGTTATCTAGAATTGTTTTTAAGACTATCTTTTGATATGATTTGTTGCGTATTTGTACTATCTTGCTCAGATTACTGCTGTTCGTGCAATAGTTCCCAACAGGAGTAACAATGAGATCATTCTGGTATTGCAACATTATGACAATTGTGTAGACAAAGCTGTGCAAGCTTTTATGGAAGGTAAGCCTTTTTTCTCCTCATACTGAATATGCAACTAACTTCAGTGTTGCTCTAAGCACGTAGACAATAGCTATTGAAATTAAGCATAAAGAGAGCAGAAGTTTAGAACTAAGGTGTGTAAAAGCATCAGTGTTAAGTGATTCTTTGGGTTGCAAGCAAACTTCAATTGCTGGTTAAAACTAAAAGGCACAATAAACCAATTGTATTTTGAATAGTAATCATCCTTTAGTTAATGTAGAATTAGAATGGGTTCTGTCCTACATTAGCTCCAACCTGTAATCTGAAGCTGTGTTCTAAAATCAGAAATTGGGAGGCATATGAGTTTCTGATGAAGTTTACATACATTTCTTTTTGATTTATATACAGTAATTTAATTGGAACCATGAATAAAATGAATGGGCAAATATAAATATTCTGTTCAGAGATTTGAAATAGCTTTATTTTTCATATACACCTGTAACATTATATTTAACATATAATACCTATAACCTGTTAAAACAAATGTTGACTATATTAGAATAATTAATACAGATGACAAAAAAAACTTTATCAACTAACAGAGACTGTGGAGGGTGGGGGTCACAGAGATAAATGAAGTCAAACATGGTCCACAAGCAGAAAAGGTTCAAAACCACTGGTCTAAATCATCAGTTAATTCTAGATACAGTCAGCCCTCCTTATTCGCGAGTTCCGCATGTGTGAATTCAACCAACCGTGAATTGCGAAAACCCGGAAGAGCTCTTCCAGCACTTGTTCGAGCATGTACAGACATTTTTTCTTGTCACTATTCCCTAAACAATGCAGTATAACAACTATTTTACATAGCATTTACATTGTATTAGGTATTATAAGTAATCTAGAGATGATTTAAAGTATACGGGTGGGTTATCGTGGATCGGGATCGAAAAAATCGTAAGTTCTCTTACTAAGTAAGTCGGAACAGGTACATCCGGTATTATTTAGCATCAGTTAGTCAAACATTAGTCTTAGTATATAGTATATATTTTGCCTTTCTGTGCATATAAAACACTTAAGAACGTATGTTTCAGCGCCGGGCTCGGGAACAAAAGTTCCCGAGTTCGATCCAGTGACAGATCGCTCCTGAGCACGTTCCCATCCGTGCCTGGTTGATATGGAGGATCAAAAACCCAAAACCTAATAATTAAACCACTGCGTTGTTTAGTAATAATTGTACCTTTTACCGGGGCAGGGCCTTTCTCACTTTATCCTTTTAAAATTGTTTCGATCGTTGACTGACTGTAGCCTAACGCTTTTCCAATGACCGATGGCGTTTCACCTCTTACCGATCGCTTTATTATTTCCACTTTATTTTCAATCGTGCTCATGATTATTTTCGTGAACAGAAACACTGTGGATTCAGAGCTGCGCCACCGGGTCCTAATGTCTACCGCACTGAAACAGGTTAAATAAGGTCTGGGGTTCCACTGGGTCCTAAGGTCCACCACATTGAGATAGGTTGAATAAGGGACTTGAGCATCTGCGTGTTTTGGTATCCGCGAGGGGTCCAGGAACCAATCCCTCGCAGATAAGGAGGGCCGACTGTACTTGTACTGAATGTAACTGCCAACTTGCCGTACCCTGACTTTTAAACAGGCAATAAAATTTCAGAGTTTATGTTCATTGTTTCAAAATTCATTTTCTCACTGTTGTTTTCTGTGAACATCATAATTCTGCTATGAAACAGCCAACCATCACTAAGGGTTATTTTCTATTATAGAATTCCTACTGTCAGAATATTTGGGCTGTCAGTGATATATTAACAAAAATTTCTGTGCTTTACTTTCTTTTCCCAGCTAATCCTTCCCCAAAAAAAACTTCGCTTAAGGTTTGAACAAAGGTCAAAAAAGATGTTGAACACAAATCATAGCTACATTTTCAAGCTAAAATCCATACATTATCTTGGATACTAACCAGAGATCCAAACTGGAATGTCCTATTCAGACCACTTTCCCTTATCTTTATATAGAAGTTGTTTGACAGTACAGTCTGCTGTGGTATTTCCCTTTGCTACACTCACTGTCCTTATGCCTGATCTGCCAAATAATGCTGAAATGGAAGCAAAAAAACTGCAGAAACAGGAGATCCAGAATGAACAAAAGCAGACAATGGTGCAAGTCAGGTAGCATTAAGCAGAGAAATGGCCAGTGCTTCAAGTCGATGACCCTTCCTTGGAACTGAAAGTGGGAAAGCAAACATATTTTAAGTTGTAAGCATGGGGCAGGGTGAAGCAGAATGCCTGCAAAAGGTGGAGACCAAAGTTATTAAGGCAAACATTACTGAAGAGCAGGGATTTGCAGCCTTTTTTATGCAGTGGACCAATACCATTAAGCACGCGGTCCTTGTACCCCAGGTTGGGAACCCTGGCCCGAGAGGAAAACGAAAGGACCAAATTAAAACTGAAAGCTACGATAATATATGTGGTGTGGGGGGTGGGGGGGGAGAAGAGTGCCCAGTGGTGAATCCTAAGGAAGGTGAGGTGCTGTTTCTCAAGTTTACTTCAGGCATCATTGCAACAGTTTAGGCAGGTAGTGTGACCGAAAATTAAATTGACAGTTGACTGGAACCTCAGTCGTCCTTGCAGACTAAACAGTGGTGTTCTTCAAAACAGTCACCCAGCCTGCATTTAGTTTCTCCACTGTTTTTTAAAAAAACACATTGCGAGCACTAAATGCAGTACACTAAATAGATAGAAATAAAAGTGAACTGTTGCTTCACCTGGAAGGACTTTTGATCTCTGGATGGCAAGAAGAGAAAAAGGGCATCTCTTGCCATGGCATGGAAAAGTGCTGAGGAGTGGTTGGTAGGGATATAGGAGTGAACTAACAAGTTGCAGAGGAAACTGTCCCTTTGGAATGCTGAACAGGGAATGGAAGGGAAAGTGTGCTACGTTATGGCATGTTTAAGATGGCAGAAGTTATGGAAGCTTCTGGGGTAGAAATTCTGGTAATTAGAAATGAGGCAGAAAAAGATGGAAACATTCAGCAGGTCAGGTGGCAACCATGGATAGAAAAGTAGAATCAATGTGTCAGGTTGAAGTTGAAGAATGATTGCTTTCCAGAAAGCCTCTATTCAATCTGAATGGATAACCTTGAGCCACTAGGTGCTGTCACTATAGTTCTCTGCCCTGTTTCCATTCTGACCTCTCCCTCTACCTTTGGCTTCTGGCGTTACCATTGAAGCTTGATGTAAGCTCAAGGAACAGCACCTTATTTTACCTTTCATTTTCAATTTGTTCTTTTGCCTTTCTCTGTTTCCATTAGTATTAAAAGTAGGATTACTTTTGACAATTTTGGTCTTCATTCTTCTCAGACATCCCTTTTGTTCCTTACACTCTTTCCCCCTCTGCAATTTAAAACGCAATTGTTGAGTTCCAGTGAAGTGTCATTAATCTGAAAATGTATTCTATTTCTCTCTGTTGATGCTGACTGACCACCTGTGTGTCTCCAGCATTTTCTGTTGATACTGAAACAGGATGGTTTGGTGCTTAGTGTCTGCTTCCACTAGAAAGACATTGAATCTTACTATACTTAGCAATTTAGAGGCAAACAGACAAGACAAAGGTCACTATTTTGTTAATTTGGGCTGGATTTGAATCCAAGTATTGGAAATCAAAGACTAACATCCAACTCCTCCATCTTCTGTTCCATGACCGCTCTTCAGAAAGATATTAGAAACTTTTTTCCAGCATATTAGTCATTTTAGTAATTGATTTGCCTACTTTAACAGAAGAAGCATAACATTTTGTCCTTGGAAAAAGCAGAACAATTCTTCTGATGCTCTTGGATTGTAATTTTTTTTGGAAGCCTTAACTAGAACCTAGTGGTTACCATATGAAGAGCCCAAATCAGCATCCTATTTTCTTCAACTAAATCCTTTTGATTCAGATGTGTTGCAAATATCTACAGTATGTGAAAGCATTTACACAATTCTAAAACACCAAATCAACATCACCAGCAAAAAAAATACATAGTACAAATTGTGGTTGTGCCAATAAGATAACAATTCAAATAAATTCTTGTTAATTCAAAGGTTTCACAATGCAGTTGGTGTTACTTTTGGTGCAAAAGTAATGCAATTACTTTTGAATAATTGTAATTTAATGATTTGTGTATTTGTTTAATCAAGGTTATGCTACAGAAGTTTTAAAAGAATGGAATGTAACAGGGAAAAAGAAGGTAAGAAACATAAACAGTAGGAAACCGCTTAGCTTTTAAGCTCCTCTGCATTCAAATAGATCATAATTGCTGTACTTCAGACCCTTGTTATGTCTTGCCAATCAACTCTCAATTCAATTCCCTGCCTCCCAATTAATTTTCAATTATCTTTAAACTTTCTAATTGGAAAGTTTAAACAGTGGTTAAAGCAACCAACTGTTGTAGTGGGATAAGATTGCAAAATGGTTGCAATACAGAAAGTAATTAAACCCTTGGAGTCCATACCAACTCTTACTAAGTATTTCAACACCATGCTCTCTTCCTATATACCTGCAAGTACTATTCCTCCTTTTGAAAGCCACAGTTGAATCTTTTTCCACTATTAGCTCTGGTGCTACCTTAGGACATTTCAGACCCAAACTACTCATGTGAAAGTGTTACCTCATCTCAGTTCTTTTACCTGTGACCCCCATTCTGTTTCCACTGCTTTATTTTTATTGAGCTACAACATGGAATAAGCCCTTCCGTCCCTTTGAGCCATGCTGCCCAGCTATCCCCCAATTTAATTCAACCCTAATCACAGGATCATTTACAATGACCAGTCAACCTACCAACCAGTACGTTTTTGGACTGTGGGAGGAAACCCACACAGTCACGGGAAGAATCTACAAACTCCTTATAGGCAGCAGCGGGAATTGAACCCAGGTCACCTGTACTGTAAAGCATTGTGCTAACCGCTGCACTACCATGTCATCCTCTCCTGACTCTTTTATCAGTGGGATCAGTTTGACTCTTCAGTCTATGCCCTTAATAAATTTAAATACTTCAGACAGATCCCCTCACAACCTCCTTTCTTAGTGGTATAGTACCGGTTTCTTAAGTCTCTTCCTGTAATTGAAATCCCTCTTTCCTGGAATCACCTTTGTGAATATTTTTCTACACCCCCTCCAAAGATGTTGCGCATTTCCTAAAGTGAGTTGCCTAGAACTGAATACAGTACTCCAATTGTGAAAAATCAATATTTTATGAAGGTGGCTCGTGTTTGCAAATGTAATTTTGTTAATGAAAAAGTAGTTTTTCTTGCTTTGTTTGTCTTTTGTGTATGTTCCAGTGATGCTAGTAACAAAAAAGGATTGAGGACAGTATTAATTGTAACCACTGCAAATCCCATGTGGAAAGCAAGTCCTGTCCTCTCGCTTAATACATGTGACATTGATACCACATAAAATGGCATGGATTCCGATTAGATTCAGTGTGGAAAATTTACCAATTATGTGCGATCTGTACAATTAGAAACTGATAAATCCAAAACATTTAATAACTTCCCCATCAGTTGCTTTTTCAATCCTAGGGATAAATAATGGAAGGTGCCTTTGATAGCACTGTTCGGCAGAACTTACTCATAAGAGCATACAAAACAGGAGTATGAGTAGATCAACTAGCCTCTGGTCCTGCTCTACCATTCAATATGATGATGGCTGTTTCAATCCCTTGTTGTACCTACATGTCAACCCTTTATGTTAATGCACAGAACTCCCAAATACCTTTGTATCCAATTTTATAGTCTCACTCCATTTTAATAATAATTAGCTTTATCAGTTTTCCTTGCAAAGTCTAGGTATAGGACTAAATTCTGTGGCACTCCACTGGTTACTGACTTTTAATCTAAAACAATGTTTATTGCTTTCTCAAAACAGGAATAAAACTCATCAAGCATTATTTCCCTTTTATAAGACCACATTGACTACTGGATTGCCTTTAGATTTTCTAAATGCCCCGCTATTTCCTCAATGAATTCTAGCATTTTCCCAATGACAGACATTAGGCTAGCTAGCCAATAATTTCCTGCTTTCAGTCTCATCTTTTGTCCAAAGGCAGCAATAAATCTGTTTTCCAATCCTCTGGGACCCCCCTGGAATCAAGAGGAGTTTTGGTAGATTGCACCCAATACATCCACTATCTTTGTAACCACTTTCTTTAAGCTACTAGAATGCCATCAGCTACAAGAGATTGTCAGCTTTTAGCTCCCATTAGTTTACCTAGTACTGTCCAAGTGACTGATTATTTTTAAACTCCTGTCTCGCTGTAGCCCCTTGATTATCTATTATTCTTTGGATGGTTTGGCAACCATGAAGACTGGTTCAAAATAATTACTTAGAATCTGTCATTTCTCTGCTTATTTTAATTCCTCACTTACATCTAAGGGACCAACGCCTACTTTAGTTACACTTGTATATCTGCAGTTTATTCTCCTGCTTCTCTTGTTTTATAATTTTTTGGTCATTGAGGCTTTCTAGGGTTTCTCTTCAGAATTTGAGCATCTGTTATTTTTATGCTTTTCAATTTCTGACCAGTTTTGACAAAGTTATTGACTTGTAACAATAATTTGGCTTTTCTTTCTCTACAGACACTGCCTGGCCTTCTGGGCTTTTCCAGCATTCTCCTTTATTTCAGATTTCCACAACTGCTATCTCAGTTGCAAAATGGTTTGTTTTTGTTTTGTTCTTTCTTCAGTTCTAAGTTCTGTCCTATTTGTTCCTGGCATTTTAGCTACCATTAACAAACCTTCACAACTGCCTCTTTGCTGCCATTAATTTGCTTAACATTGTGAAAGATCCCACTCTCCCTGCTCATGGTCTGTTTGTCCCACTCCCATTAGGGAGGAGGCTACATCGCACCCATGCCAGGACCACCAGACTTAAAAACAATACCTTTTGCCCAAGCAGTAAGGCTTATCAACACCTCCAACTATCCCACCATTCCACACCCCAGCCACCACTATTTATCATTTCCTGTCTGTCACCTTATGTGCAGACATTCGTGCCCAATATCACTTTATGGACATGTAATTAATCTATGTATAGAGTTATTTATATTTATTATGTTTTTGTTACTGTGTTCTTTATCTTACTGTTTTTATTGTGCTGCATCTGAGCCGGAGTAACAGTTATTTTGCTCTCCTTTACACTTGTGCACTGGAAATGACATGAAACAATTTCGAATCTTGAATCTAATTAATTTTCTCCGTTTCCATCTCTGCATCAAGATATATCCTTTGTTCTCCGTCTCTTCCCCCTTCTATGCAGCTTGTACTTGTCTTAATTTGGAAATAATTGTTTGACATTGCTAGATTTAAACTTTGGAAGTCACTACTTAATAGTATGTGGGAATACCTTGGCCTTCAACAGTTCAAAAATTCTCCTGCCAACATCTCAAGTACAATTAAGGGTGGGCAGTGAATGATGCTCTTGCAGTGTCACCCACATCTTTTGAATGAAACTAAAGAGTTCTAGTAATGCTGTATAGAATGTGGCATTGAGTGAAAAATATTTATTTTGAATCCTTTTAATTAGGGAATTCAGTAACGACAATTCCCTTTTATTATTGGAATTGCCTTGATCTTGATTAGACTCTTGTGTAGAGTTTGTGACATGTAATTGCACTCAACTCTTCACTTTTTTGAAAGAAAATTCAGTTTAATACCTACAAATATTACCCAAGTTGTATCGTGTCAAGTCTCTTTTATTGTCATTTCAACCATAACTGCTGGTACAGTACACAGTAAAACCGAAACAGTGTTCCTCCAGGACCCTGGTGCTACATGAAACAACACAAAACTACACTAGACTTCAGACCTACACGAGACTACATAAAGTGCACAAAACAGTGCAGAACAGTACAACAATTAATAAACAAGACAATAGGCACAGTAAAGGGCAAATTACAATATAATGTAAATGATGTTTTAGCAGGAATTGAGAAAGAAATTAGCAAAAATTGCGACGGGAATGGAGTGGTGTTCAGTTGAGTGTTGATTGGTGTCAGTGTAGACTCTGGGAATTGAGCCTAATGGCTTGGAGGAAGAAACTGTATGAGCTTTTATTCATTATCTCAATATGTATTTAATTTACTGGCCACCTTTTATTTTCCTGCTTGCATTATTTTTTAAATACCAAATTAAATTGGTGCTGTGGAGTTAAGTAAAGTAGGAACTTGATTAGGTTTATTGTGTTTAATTTTTAAAATGACAATCCAGATAGCATAAGAGAAGGCTCCTATCTTAGTGGACTTATGGCTTGGATTCAAGCACAAAGTTTCAAGATGTAAAGGCAGTTTTAATTCATCACACTATTTGCTTTAACCAACAGCCACCCCACCTACCAACCACAACAAGATTTGTTGAATTATGCCCTTCGTTAAATCTTGCTTCGTTAATTTTGCCTGATACTGTTTCCAATAACCTTTGATCCTTTCATTTTGTATAACTTTTGCACATACATGAGCAAACAAGCCTCTTGTTCCAGTGCTTCTCACCAGCTAGCTTCTATGTATTTGTCCTGTGACAGACACTGGAATTGAATATTTGCCCTTTAAGACACCTGCAAATAAAATCTCTTGTCCCACTTGGTCACTTCACTTATATGTGTTTAATTCTAACCAATATGCAATTAGTTCATGAAAATTTCTCTATCCATATGGACTTGGCTATTTTGGTTCCTTCTCAATAAATGAGTCCACCTGTGCCTACGTCTGGCAAAATCTAAACAAGCATGGACTGATAAATAGCAAGTAACATGAGTGTAACATAAATACAAGACAGTGACCATATCCCATCAAAAGTGTTTAACTATACAAGGCTAATGATCAATGGCATAATTGTCAAGTCTGTGTAGCATCAATGTCAGGATATCGCCATTAACTGGAGTCTCAACTCGACCAGCAAAGTACGTACTTGGTCAAGAGCTGGGTATCCTGTGGTAAGTAACCTAAAATCCCAAAGCCCTTCCAGCATTAGCAAGAAACAAATCAGAAACCTAATGGAGTGCTTATCACTTCCCTGGATGAGTGCAAAGAAATAATATCAGTCTTTTTGTAAAAAGCTTGAAAACCATCCAGAACAAAGCACCCCATTTGCCACTCTAAATATTCACTCCCTGCACAATTAGTGCATCGTGGCCATGATATGTATCATTTACAAAACTTAGGCTATCCTGACAAACAACCCACAAACCCATAACCTTTACCACTTAAAAAGAGCATGTGCTCCAGGTTCATTGAAGTTCCAGCACCTGCAGGTTCCTCCCCAATCTGCAAACCACTGACTTAGAAATCTATTGCTGCATGAAGAACTTTGGAAGTTCCTTCACGGGAAAAGCAGCAATTTAAAGTATTTCACCCTTGGAGTTAATAGAGACCTTTCACCTCTGCTGTCCAGATTCACATCCAGCAAATTTGATCTTTTCGATATATCTTCAAAGACATCTAGTTGAAGTGTCTTATGATCTGACAAAGTTGAAATGAGACAGGGGCTATAATATAATCTTGCTTTAAACTGGGTAGTCAGTTAACAGCTATGTGATGTTGGTGCACACAATGGAAATGTTGTAGGAATGACATTTAATGAGTGAGTCTGGAGGTCAGGCAAGGAGATATCTGCTCTTGCACCTGATCCCTATACAGCAAAGACATTTTTTTATATCGACACTAGATGCAGAGAAAAGAAGAAAACATATTTCACATGTAGCGAAGGCTTTTGTGAAAACTTGCCATAGCTAGTTGTGATGTCAAAAAAAATTCCCTTAAGGATTTGAAGTCTTAAAAGTTGTAAATGTTTTAAGTATCTGCTTTTTTTTTTTTTTTTAAAAAACAATACTAGAACAAAAAGAAGAAGAAGATTAAACCAAAGCCAAAAGTCGAAACAGAACCAGAACAACTGCAGCCAGAAAAAAATGCAGCTAGTGGTGGTGAATTATCTGCAGCTTCTTCGGAGAAGGAGGAAATAAATGGTTATCACATTAATGGATCTGTGAATGAAGATGGGTCAGTGGATTCTCTCAGTGAGCACCTGGAGACTTTCTCAGTGGATGCCCAAGAGCTGGACGATTCTGAATCATTGACTCCTGAAATTAATGGTATAATAGGTCGGTGCATCTGAATATCACTCTAATTGATTAATTATATATATTTTTTGTGCACATTTTTAAATTCATTCTTCAATGTTTTGTTATTCTTGATCTCACAAATAATTTTAAGAATCTAGATTTGTTTTTGGTAGTGGGTTGACTCTAATATGAAAGTATATTCTACTCTGCACAAACTGAACTAAATATAACACTGAAACTTGTTAATGACAATGCACTCTGGCTTCACTGTTCCAGCACTGGTATGCAATAATCAATTGCGCTAACAAAATAGCTTTCTTTTCTTTTAAGTGTGCCGTATGTGCCAAGTGTTGGTTTTTATCATGAAACTTAAAGTAAATTTCATTTTAATGTATATTCTGTAGTTTATTTCTCACTAATACACTGCAAAACAAAATTTAATAACTTTATGATGTTTTTTGGTCTCCCAGGTTCTCATCAATAATGACTAATGAATGTTGATGATATTTAAATTCCTAAATATTCTTATCACATGATAGTACAGAAATTGAAAATTAATACATCTTAAAGTGTCTTTGTACATGTGCGATTATGGCAAGTTGCAAATACCTGACATACAAACAGTTCATGCGTACAGATGAGTGTTTGGCTGACTGATGTGGAAATAGCTTATTAGCTTCCATAGGGCTGCAGGCTCAGTGCTTTCTCTTGCCACCCACCCCCTATACCCCCTCCTCCAAGTACAACAAATGGGGCTGAGTCAAGCTGAGCAGAACTGGGAGCACTGTGCAGACTCACTGACATACTTGGAGTCGGTGAGTCTGCTGCTTACTCTCTCACCACGGCTTTTTCTCTGATCCTCTCCCACACACTTTTTGTTCATATTCAAATTACAAACTGTTCCAGTTACAACTGGAACTCTGTTGTAATCTGGAGACTGCCTGCACAAATTTTTAAAGCATCAACAGTGAATTTACGCATTAAAATACCTTTTGCAAATCATTTGTGAAGGTTTGACTTGCTAATTTTATTACTATACAACTTACTGTCATCTAACATAGAGGCCAGTTATTTTTGTAACTGTATCAATAAGGTGGTATGTCTGAATGTGTAGTCTTTAACTGTTGTATCTGCTTAAACTTCAGGCACCCTCAAGTTCTTCCCTTTGAAGGGGAGAAACTACTTGTTTGTGCATTGCTCCTGTACATTTCATTTAGACTAAAATCCATCTTAGTTATTTTTTTTAAAAGAAAAAGCTCTTTCAGGTAAATCTTTGAAGGATGTGGTTTTCTTGCTTTACAAAGTCACAATGTTTGCTATAGCCTGTATTGAAAAGACTAAATCTTTGAGTTTTTAAATGATTTGTATCTATAACCTAATGATGAGAAAAATTCAAAACTCTGTATGATTTTGATTTTTATCTTTGAAATTTAAAATATTTGACTTGAGGAAAATGTATGTTTTGGTCTACGACATTCACCCTGACAATTCTTTTAACTAATATTTTTCAGAATCTGCAGTAGAGAATGAAAAGTGTAAAGCAGAATCAAAGTTCCAACCTAATCAACAGTCCCACAGGTCTAGAATGCAGCAACAGAGCAATGCAGCCAAATCCAGATCGCATGTTTCTTCAGGATCACTGTCCTCTGCCTCCCTCCCCGTAGTCATGCCAGATGACAGTGGATTTGTTCCACCTAAAAATAAAAAAATAGGTAAGGGGTATTTGCAAAAGTGGTTTATGTGGCTTAAAGTACTTAAATTTAGTTCTGTTACTATTTAAGGGCCAATTTGGAAACAAAAATGTTCGCCATATCAAGGTGTCCAGTCATTGTTGGGTGTGTTGAATCAAGATATGTATGAGAAAAATTGTGCAGCCTTTTAAGTGTAGAGTGTTTGCTTTTTATAAAATAACATGAAATATGTCAGAAATTTTGCATTCAGTGCCACCAGTCCTTGCCTGTATTTACACTGTAGTTGAGCCCTTGTCCATCCATCCTCTGTGTAATACTTCTCCCTCATAGCTTTTGTTTTAATGTCTGTCTCTCAACTACACCATAAGTCAGTTCTGCATTCATACCACTTTATTTTTTCCTTGCTATCGATCTTATTCATGGTCTCCTAGTTTTGGTCTTTCTCACAGATGCTTTGAAAGACTGGGCAAGGTGTTTGCATGTGTGGGAAAGAACAAAACCAGGAGTTCCCATGGACCCCATGCCTCCTGACTTTCTGGATGAGCCTACCTTGGGGAACCTTGTCGAATGCCTTACGAAAAATAGGATAAGCTAATATTATTTTCCTTGTGTGGTGAGGTGGAATAAAGAAAGCTGGATGGAGATTTTATGAAAATGTCTAAATTAATCGGGGATGGTTGGGAGCAAAATGGAGGGACCAGTTTCCCTTTAAAGAAGCACATAGATTTAAAGTAATTGGAAGAATGGTTAGGGGGAGATGAAGAAAATAGTTTATCTCCTAGTCAGATTGGAGGTCCTGGAATTTGTATTGTAGAAGTAGAAATTCTCATCACACATCTATGGTCCTTGGATGTGCTTTTGAACTGTGACCTTCAGGCCTGTGGCCCTTAGCTCTTCAGTTAACATAGACACAACAGGCTGAGTGGCCTCCTGTGTAAATTTTCGATGACTTTTCTTATTGCTGTCTTGTATTTGTAAAATGCCTTTAACATAATAAGCATCCAGGATTTTCAGAAGAGTGTTATCAAGCTGGGCTAATAAAGAAAATGTTGGTCAAAGTGACAGGGTTTCAGGAATATCCTACACAGGAGAACAAAAGTGAAGAGGTTCAGGGAGGGAAACTGATTTCTTGAAGAGACCTACAGCTGGATGCAGCTACCAAAAGAAGTGAAGTTGTTGAAGGCATTGAAAATAAAAATGAGAATAGAGGCGCTGCTTAACCATGGGTAGAAACAAGAGGGATGATCAGTGGGTGAGGTTTGGGGCATAATGGGTTTTGGATGACCAGGTTTAAGGAAAAGTGTGGAAACCCCAGCCTTTTCATCTTTCCTTGGGGGGCGGGGGGGGGTGGTGTTTAACTTCAGTTTTGATATAGGTCTTTTCAGCACCTTTGTTTCTGGTCTTGATCTTGCACTCCTAAAGCGGTCCAGTCTTGTTAAGATCTACCTTTTAATAAAAATGGCAGCATTCTGAGAGCAACTTTTTCTTGGGTGAATTCAACATTTAACTGAAGGATTGTGGGAAGCCAAGGGTTATGTTGTCTGTTGGATTTGTGCAAGATCCGAAGATGCAATTGCAGCATCTGTTGTGTTTGTGCCACATGTGCTCTGGTAGTATCTCCTTTTAACCATGAGATATGTGATTACCTTGCCATATCATCTGAATATTTGATATAATCCTGTCCTGGCTTTTTCACTGTTTCCTTGCACCTCTACTTCAGTGCTAAGACTGAAAACAGGAATGCATCATGTACCATCACAGGTAAAATTGTTATTTCATGTCAATGTTTGGCAGCTTTGTGCTCCATTTTTATATTACCATATATTTGAACTCCTGGAATATTCTTGGTGTAGATATCATGACTATCCCAGTTTTGCCACTCTTGTCGGCACTGAGCACTTCCAGGTTAATTACTTCTATTTCAGCTGTAGGTTAAATGTCCCTGTTTTTAAACAAGCTATATTGCCTCTAACCTCATTGATCCCACATTTGAACTTTTGTAAAGTATCCTTTGCAAGGTGGTTTTGCTACCTTAGGGATTTTTATATAGTGGAGCATTTTTGCTTCAGACCCATATCTACTGTGAATTAGTTTGACAGTACATGTCCATTGTGTGCAATATTCTAACAAATTGCTTGTGATCATCCTGAGATTTATTTGGATCCTTGTTTTATTGTGTACAAAAACTACACAAGCAAGAGAAAACCTGCAGATGCTGGAAATCCGAGCAGCACACAAGATGCTGGAGGAACTCAGCAGGCCAGGAAGCATCTGTGGGGAGGGGGCGGGGAAGCACAGTCAATGTTTCGAGCCAAACCCCTTTGGCAGGACTGCTGAAGGTTTTCGGCCCAAAATGTCAACTGTACTTTTTTCCATAAATACTGTCTGGCCTACTGAGTTCCTCCAGCATCTTGTGTGTACTACCCATATTGTACATCTCAAAAACACATGGTGAATCATCACTTATTGTCAATTTGTATGTCAACTAAATTTCAGACATGCAGTACTTCCAGGTTTCTGCACATGACTTGAAATTGATTAAAATTTTTCAAGCTGCTATTCAAACAATAGTCTGTTAATATTAGAAGCACAATTAGTTGTTAGAGAGTCTACAAATAGATTTACCCAAATATAATGCACTGAGAATTGACTTCCCTAATTAGAGTTGATCTCTGGTTAATTTTTCCAATGTTAATTAAATACCCAAAAGCCTTAACTGGCAAGGCAACATGCATAAAGTTTGTTTCTTCTGTGATAACTTGCTAAGATCTTTCCCAGTTTGCACGAAATAGTTTAACCAAAGGATTAAAGGTCTGTGCTAAGATTGTATATCCCAGTAGTATGTATTTAACCAATTGTAGTCATGTTTGCACATTGATCACTTTAATTACTCATAAAACAAACTGCCTCCCCAACTTGGGACTCATTCCAATGTTTAGCAACAAATGGAGGTAGTAACTAAGCTCCCCTTGATGTACTAGATTGTACAACGTCCCCTGTTTACACATAGACTATTCATGGAAAATTTGGAAGGTTGATTCTCAAAAAAAGTAATGCATTAACTTTGAGTAATTGTGAGAATGCCACCAGAAGTAAATTTTCCATCTGGTCTATTCCAAGCAAACAACTTGGCCCTAAACATCAACGTAAGTGTGTCCTTCCTGTCCATCATAGTTTATATCCAGGTTTCAAATACTGCCAAATAATTCCATCCAAAACTAGCATTAGCTTGACATTGTGTCTTGATCCTAAAGACAAGAAACTGTGCATGCTATACAGATTTTGTGAGGTGTGAAATTGCCAAGTTTATTATTTGATATTACTGGACCATTAAGCTGCTGGCTAAGTTTATGCAACTGGGGCTATCATGTTTGTATTACACAGTACTATAAATTTTCTAAAATATAAGGTGCAGGTCCCTATTCATGTCATACATTTCCTGATCTGTCAGTGGCTTTTCATCTTGGCCTGCCTATTGTCTTCTAAATTATGACTAAAAAGAACTGTACTGGCTGTTTTATTTTTTTTTTAAAGTAATCGTTGCCCTGTACTTCTGAAATTACTATTTCTGCCGGATTGATTTGAGGTGCAGCACCATCGCTGGGTTATTTGAACTTATTAAAGGTCTAACTCGTAAAAATCATTCAAGTTGAAATCTCCATCTTATTTATTGAAAGAAAATGGGCATATTTTCTGGTCACTGAAAAAGAAATACATGGTGATCGGTTTTGTAAGCAAATAAGTAAAGAAGTTGGGAATTGATGGTACTCCTTTTATGCAATTCATGCCACAGCAAATTTCTTTCTCCATTATGTTCCAGAAGAGAAAATTAACTTAGATTGGTCATATTTTGCCTGACACGGTGCCGGCTACTTTATTCTAATTGAATTATCCGAGAAACAATTTTAAGAGCACAGGTTTTATTTTGAGGAGAGGCACTGACTGGGAATAACAGCAGCTGGAAAATGTTTGATTTACACTGCCCTTCTACGTTGCAGCAGCAACAGTAGATTGAGCAAAATTATGTTTTTGATTGATAGCTACTTTATTCGTTCAGAAACAAGACTGAGATCACATTCTTTTGGGTAATTCAGTTAGTCTCAATGTGTAAAACTGAGGCCAATTATTTTGCTGAATATTTCATTAGTGAATTTACTAAAATTCACTTTTCAAAAACTGACTTCTAAAGTTTTCTTTGTGCCAATGACTTATTCACAAGTTGTTGACCGGCTGTTACCATGGTTGACAAATGTTGAATAGATAAACTTATTTGTCAAATTTGTTTGTGCCCGGATCCTGGTGTTCGTGTGCGTTCAGACATATACCAATCTGTTATTTGGGAGCTTAAATGGATACATTTTGTTTGTTTTTGGAGTAAAGGTTTAAAGCTGCATGCTTAAGTAATGTTCTGATAAATTCTTTAGCAAATAACTAAAGAATTTCAATATTTGGCTTTAATGTTTAAACACCAATGTTTCACATGCCTTTAATGTTCCATAAATTCTGTATTTTCCTATTGGTGGAATGCTATAGCTCTTGCTGTTGGATCTGATACATTGTAATGGCATGCAGACCAGTGGGTTTAACATGGGTGGTATACTCCATACCAGAATCTAGCCTCTACAACATTGAGCAAATCCGTTCATAACTACAGTTTATAATGGCCTGAGTTTATTTCAGGTACGCAAAGTACTGTGATAGTAACTTGTGTTTTGTAGAGAAACGGACAATCCATAATGGGTTTCTAAACTGGAGCTTCAACCACAGCTACACTTGGAAGAGCATCCAGACAGTATCTTCCCCTGGATGTGCAAATGTTTGCAAAATCAGTCATGATTTCTAATGCAAGATCATTTTAACATTTTTAGTTTTGGAAACCTTGCATAGTCATGATTAGTTTTTTTTTCCTCCTCTATCACACATCTTCACTATCTGTCCCCACAAGTTCTCTTTGGTACTATTTTCCAAAGGCTTTTTTCTGGATGGTTATTTAGTTCAAGCTTTAGACATCTTTGTTTTTCCACTTACAATCTGTTGTACTGCCTAACACAAAATTGCATTATCTAATGGCCAGTGTTATGTCATAGCTCCTGGCCCATAGAGAATCTTGTAATCTATTTATCTTGTAGAGCTGGTTCATGCTGCTTGTCGGATTTTATGGTATCAGGTAGATCCAAGTGCATCTACAGTTTTTTGGAGTTTGATTTAATTTATTCTTTGCTCAAGCGACCTTGCATGGGGGAAGTCCTGTCAACTAAAAATACATCTTTTGTGCTTTCCCAGTAGAATATGTTAAGTGAACAGAAATCTCCTTGGTGCAGAGCTGTTGGAGGTGGTGCACCATCAGGAATTCTGTCTTTTGAAATCAAGGCTCTAAATGTAGAAGATGAATGTTACAAGGCTCTAAATGTAAAAGATCAAGAAGGGAACTCATAATATACTGGCCAAAATCCCTCAGCCTACATCACAGAAACAAATTATCTGGTCATTACAACATTACTGTTTGTGGGAACTGTTTCTCCCATGTTAGCAATGTTTTTTAAAGTTCCTATATCCCCACCCCTTGTCTTTTGATGGTATGTTGATAGAAGCAGATATACTTAGAAGGGCTGAAGAGTTCTTACATTTTTGTTTTCTGTATTCTCAAATTCTGAAGTACTTATATAGAATGTTAGAATTAATTTGTCATTTGTTCTCTTAAGGTACAAATATAGAAAAGTCAGCAAAAGACCTACAGCGATGCACTGTATCCCTAGCCAGATATCGGACAGTTATTAAAGAGGAAATGGATGTTTCTATAAAGAAAATGAAAGTGGCATTTGCTGAAATACAGAACTGGTAAGTCAATCATGACTTTTACCTTGCTTGTTAGGCTGCAATGTATTAAAAGGATGAAAGTAAAAGATTATCGCAATTAACGAATTGGGTAATCTGAATTGTGAAATCTTTTTTTGACATGTTTTGTTGATTGGAATGGAAGAGGGTTGGATCTGTGACATTTAAAGATCAGTAAACAGTTCACATGTTTAACAGGTTCTTTGCTAGATTCAAGTCACATCTCGTTCAGCAAGGTGAAGGAATCCTCATTAAGGAATGTCTTTAAATGATATTAATAACAAAGTCTGCATTCTACCAATGTATTATTTGGATTTCTGGTGTTCCCAATACTTTGCTCGAGGCTGCTGAATTGATCCTATTAAGCTACTGCCAATGTATTAGATTTGTATTTTTGATCCTTTTTTTTTACTTAGCTCAGTGAAAGATTTCATCCTTTAAGGACCTTCTGATGTTATCAGATGCCTCTCTGCTTTTATGGACTCCAGCTTGGAATAGCCTCGTAAACTGTCCAAAATAAGATAACTGAGTGCTGAGCAGTATCTGGATATTCAAGGAAAGTGGAATATCAAAGGCATTGTATAAATATAAAGATCTTGATTTCCTCGGGTCTTTGCAACATACATCCTTGATGGGTGCTTGTGTTTAATCATATCCTGTTGTCAGACCACACCTGAATAAATAGGCTTTTCAGCAAGTGTAAACAAAATTACACTTGTGGAGCACCACAAGGAACTCCCTTTCCCAAACTTTTAAAACCATGATCCTGTACAGTTTAATTTTAGTATATCAGCACTGCCTCACAATTCTTATTCTCACGCCTGCCCTGAATTCCTGAGAGACAGTACTGAAGTGCTGTTCTTGTGACCTTTGGCATTTAGCGCTAACAGGCTGCCCAGCTATATAGGGCGTTCCAATTACCCCAAACCTTCCTGACTTTTCTTTATGAATATTTTCTAGCAATAATTGCCAGAAAAGATTCTGGAAGGAACACTGCCCCTGCTGACGGTTCAATCCCCATCTCTGCTCATCTTTTGCCAGAACTTGCTCATCTTTTGCCAGAACTTGCTCAACAGTCTTCAATGGCTTGGTGATTCAAGTGCTCATCCTGATATATTTCTAAAACATTTTGAGACTATCTAACTCCACCACTCTCAGACTGTGTTTTAGACATCTATTAGAAGGAAAACTATCTCACTATTCACTCCATTAATGCCCCTCAATTTTTATTAGATTCTCCCCTTCAGCCTCCTCTTCCCAATGGAAAGAAAATCCAGCATATCCAGTTTCTCTCCAGCTCATTTGCATCTAAAGCAATTTGTCATGAACCAAGCACTGTCTTATTTAAAATTAACCCTGTACAGACTAGCGACTCATATTTCTGGAATGTGTTCATGACAAATGAATTGTTCACTACCCACTCTTTTACAAGCTGGTGTTTATCTGTTTTTAAAAATAATGCTTTGCAAGATTTTTACATGCCTCTTGTCCAGGGCTCATGATTTGTTGCTGGTATTTACGTATTAAGTTGTGAATTAGCGATCTCAACAAACGTACTGCAATTTGAGATGTCAAAAGGAGAGTGGCTAGATTCCAAACATTGTGGGATTGCACTGCTCTTTTTCTTCCCATTCCTAATTTTAACTTTACTCTTGATGTGCTTTTTATAGCTATTAGCTGTTCAAATATTTATACAAAGGAAGTCCATTAAATTTGGCTTTTTGAGACATTCAGGACCCTAAGTCTACACTTGACTACACCTGTTACCAATTAGCACTGCCCAGCCCATTGTTTAAAATGATGATAGATCAGTGGACCCTTCCCCAATAGGTGAATCTGCCAGACACAAGATCTTATCAAAGGCAGAGTGCACTGATACTTCAGAGGCCTGCTATGAAACTATATCTCCATATACTACATGAAATCTTCAGATAAATTGAATAACACTGTATAATGTTCTCACTATAAGATTTAGCTAAGTAAATCTCAGAGCTTCCAGTTTCTTTAACGGAAGTTGCTTGAACAATAAGAATGTTAAAATAAATGCTATGTCATAAGATAAACCTCTGTGGTCTATATACATATAAAGACTATATATAGTCTTTAACTAATCATTTTCCCACTTTCACCTAACCTTGTCATAGATGGGACTTAAGTACTTTCTGTTTCATGAAAGAAAATCTTCAAACAAAACATGAGAAAATTGACTTTAGAACTTCAACAAATTCCCTTTGGCCATTCCGGATGCAGTAAGACCATAAGCTGTTGCCTGACAGCTTGAGTGAATCATGCAGGAAAAACTCATTGTGACCCTGAAGTGAAATATTGCCCTCTAACTTATCCCTTCTACGAAAATTAAAGTTTTCCTGGTGTTGAAAATGATTACCGTGTGAAAATCAGCTGTATTTGTTTTGGATTCAATTTAAAATGTATATAATTATAACCGGAAGGGAGTACCTATTTCTAAGTTTGCCCTGCAAAGATAACTGCAGTTAGGTAATTGGGTGTCACTTTTATTCTGATGTTGCAACAGATTCTTGATAAAAGAATCTCTGTTTACATTCCATTGGTTTGATGCACTGGCTATGAGGCAACCCAGAGGAGTTGGGTATTTGGGAGGCACAGTGGAGCAAATGGAAGAGTTGCTGCTGCACAGCTCCAGTCACCTGGGTTCAGTCCTGACGTCTGCTGTCTGTGTGAAGTTTCCACATTTTTCCTGTGACCCTGTGGCTTTCTGGTTTCCTTCAACACCCCAAAGACACTGATTGCTAGGTTAATTGGTTACTGTAAGCTACCCTCTGAAGGTCTGTTGGTAGTTGAGTGTTGGGGAATAATTGGGGCAATGTGATTAATCAGATCTATTATTGGCATATGCCGTGAAATTTGTTAATTTTACAGTAGCAGTACAATGCAATACATGATACAGAGAAAAACTGAATTACAGTAAGTATATACATGCCTGTTAAATAGTTAAGGTAAAAGTAGTTGTTCAAAAACAGAAATAAAAAGCAATGAGGTAATGCTCATGGGTTCAATGTCCATGTAGGAATCAGATGGCAAAGGGGAAGAAGCTGTTTCTGAATCATTGAGTGTGTGCCTTCAGGCTTCTGTGCCTTCTACCTGATGGTAACAGTGAGAAGAGGGATTAATGGGATTACTCTTGAGAGTCAGCATGATGTTGATGGGGCATATGGCTCCCCACGGCCCCCCACCCCATGTCATGTGAAAAAATGGAAACTGAAGTTGTATCCTATAGAACAAAAACGTTCTGCAGTGCTTCATATTCCTAGGACAAGATGGTAATAATAACCCACACCATAATAAAATCAAAAGCCGATACTTGGCTATTAAATCTCACTGAAGAAATTGAAGCATTCAATTTTAAAAAAGGTGTGACAGGCAGATTACAATGGTCATTCTTTTCAATGTTTACCACATTTAATGGTTATTGTAGTTCATCATTCCATGTGGGATTGTTTGCTTTGTTATATTAGTCTTCAAGATACCTGTACTCTGTGCCTATCTGCCAAGCAACAACTTGATTCAAACAACCTGTTCCACAAAGGTCATGTGATTTCCATTGAAATGAAACTTAAATCCACTGGAAGGGCGGGCACCACACTGGATTATTGCTTGACGTGTTGTGACTAAATGTTTCTGTGAACTTTCATACTGCAGCTTCAGTTTTACAGAGCAATGGGATTCAGTTTTGGTTTCCCCGGAGTCAGTTTTGTAACTAGATGCTCCAGTCCCAGCAGGCATAAACTTAATGATGCTGACAGATGTTTGGAAGCTAATCATCAGCCTTGTGATGTGCCAAATGTGTGGAAATCAGACGGGACAACAATAAAAGTAAAATGTGTATCCTGTAAAATTTCCTATTGGTACACTTAACATGTTTTGTTTCTGTTGCACAGAGTGCTTTTCTTTAATATGATACATTGGCAGAATAAATCTTTTTGCTTTGTAGGAAGAAGAGCAGAAAAATGCCTTGTGAATAGGAGCCAAAACTGTAGACGTACAGGGTAAATGCCAAGGCATCATGGTTATCAACACTGCTTATCTCGTCAGCAATTGATCAAATAATACATGTTTTCTCTTCAATAAGAGCAGTCAAAATAAACTGAGTAGCCATTTGGTCCCTTGTGTCTACTGTACCATTTCGTTTATGGCTGATCGATTACATCAGCTCCACTTTCCTGCACTAATCCTATTTCCTTAATTCTCTTACTGGCTGAGTCCTTACAGTCTTCTTGGGTAGAAAATGCCAAAGGTTCATGATGATCATGGTGAAGAAGTTTCTCCTTGTCCATCCTTATTGGTTGACACCTTATTTTGGTACTGTGATGCCACCCCCCCCCCCCCCCCCCCCATTCTAGACACCTCAATCAGTTTGTCCCAATGTTCACTTCACCTTTGTGCTTCAGTTTGCTGGGCCAACTAGAATTGCATGTAGAGTGGGCTAGGTACTACTTTTTATGATCATCTACCACAAGTTTATGTACATTTCTGTCAAAGGAATCTGTTCCATCACTTCCTCAAATCAATATGAAAGTGCTTAAAACTGTAGGACTGCATCTGACCAAGACTGCTGAACAGAAACATTTCTCCCTTTTGACCTAAAAGCCAAAATTCTGTTCACCTTTTTGTACCTGTTGCCGTGTTTTTATTTCTTTTGGTGATATGAGTATATTCACCAGCATACTCCAGTCACTAAGCTCTTAACACAAGAAAACATTGTCATTTTTGGATTCAAACTTTGCCCTTCTGCATACTGACCTCCAGCCATGACAGTAATTTGCACAGTAATTGGATTTGTATTTCTTTATAACATTGCATAAATTATTAATGTTTCCTTCCATGTCACTTGCATAATTAGGTAGTTTACTTTTCCTTCATCTAGGTAATTGATGTACCTGATGAAAATCTGAAAGTTCCACTGATCACATCTTTTGCCAAGCCCTGCCATCTACTACTTTCTAACCAATATGTCACAACTGTTCCTAAGATCACAGTAATTTATGATTATATATTATGCAGAGACTAATCATATAACTTGAGAAGCCCTTTTAGACAACATTAATGGACCCACCACTATCTTTCCTGCTAGTGATGTTCTCAAAAGAAAACCAACTGCTTAAATCCACCAATGACAAGTCCAGCTAAGATACTATTTTTCAATTATAGAATTCCTTCTGTTTTGGATTCTCTTATGCCACTGGTATTTCCCCGCTTCCTTATTGTAAAAACATTTGATTTCTACTATCTTCATGTTATGTATTAATTTAGCAATGCATCACTGAACAATCAAATTTAAAATGGGCAGTTAATCTATTTGTGATGTCAGTTACCGAAGCAATTGTTTAACTTTCCCATAGGTTAAGTAAATCTACTTGCTGTAAATTTAAATAGTTTGACAGTTCAGTTTGATGGTTTCAATTTCCATTTAGAATGTATAATAGGTATGTTATTCCCAGACCGTTTCATCCTTGAAAAATAGTTCAAATGTATAAACTCCCTTGACGTTGTACTTTTGATTCCAGAGTGAATATGCATTTATCTGTAATCAACTGCATTTTATTTGTTGGTCTCAATAATATCAAAACTGCCCCAATTGCTTTCTCTATGATGAGATTTCCCCTTGAAATTGCACCTTCTAATCCATTTTACTGCAGTTTCTTTACGTATTTATTACACACAAAGGAAATTTAAATGAAAGAGTTTATTGAAACATTGAACACTGGCAAAACAGATATTTAGTGACCTGCCAACAGTTAGAAGGCATTTTATCCAGTTAACAAAAGAATTATGATACCCAATGATTAAAATAAATTGTTTTGTGGACATTCCAGAAATCTTCTCTTTTATACAGTTATGTAATGATAAATGTCCAAACCAGCCAGTTTGATTTTATTTTATCCCTTAGTATTTATATTTAGATACACTTTTTGCCATTTGTTGTCCTTCCTTTCTTCCACAGAATTGTAACACAATATCTCTGGTGATCCAACAGGTTCAGTCACCAAGGGAGCAGTTGTGCAGTAAATCCAAGTCAACAGCTAGACAGTAGAAGCCTAGTGGGATAAATTTTAGATAGGAAATTGTACATTAGCAGGTTGTAGGATCTGAAAATTGTCTGAATGGCAAGTGACTTTAACAGATCTGCATTCCTGCATATTCATGTTAAATATTAAGTGAGCTTTTTTTTTAAAGAAAGGTTATGATGTTTTTTTTTGTGAAATTACTGATTTTTGTTTTGTCACATACATTTGAAGAGTCTGTTCGCCCATATCTGGCTGCACAGAGTCATAGAAACCTACAGCACAGAAACAGTCCCTGTAGCCCATCTGGTCCATGTTGAACCATTTAATCTGCCTAGTCTTATCGACCTGCACCTGGACCATAGCTCTCTGTACCCCTCCCATCCACATACCTCTCTGAACTTCTCTTAACCATTGAAATCAAAATTGTATCCACCACTTGTGCTGGCAGCTCATTCCACATACTCACCACACTTTCACCCTTAACCCATGACCTCAGTGGATAAAGAATGCTTGTGTTTTACCCCACCTATACCCCTCATAATTTTGCATACCTTTTATCAAATCGCCCCTCAATCTTCTGCTTTCTAGGGAATAAAGGTCTAACCTATTCAATCTTGTAGCTCAGGTTCTGGCATCATCCCTGTAAAATTTCTCCGTACTCTTTCAATCTTATTTACATTTTTGTTGTGGATAGGTGACCAAACTCAACACAGATTAGGCCTAAACAATGTCTTGTACAACTCCAAGATAACATCCCAACACCTGTATTCGATACTTTGATCTATGAAGGCCAATTTGCCAAAAGTGCCTTTATGACTTGTGCCACCACTTTCAATGAATTATGGACCTGAATTATGGACACGGCCATAGTGGGGTGTGTGTCAGGAATGGACAGGAGGAGGAGTATAGGAAACTGATACAGGACTTTGTGATATGGTGCAACTCAAACTACCTGCGTCTCAATATCACCAAGACCAAGGAGATGGTGGTGGACTTTAGGAGATCTAGGCCTCATATGGAGCCAGTGATCATTAATGGAGAATGTGTGGAGCAGGTTAAGACCTACAAGTATCTGGGAGTACAGTTAGACGAGAAGCTAGACTGGACTGCCAACACAGATGCCTTGTGCAGGAAGGCACAGAGTCGACTGTACTTCCTAAGAAGGTTGGCGTCATTCAATGTCTGTAGTGAGATGCTGAAGATGTTCTATAGGTCAGTTGTGGAGAGCGCCCTCTTCTTTGTGGTGGCGTGTTGGGGAGGAAGCTTTAAGAAGAGGGACGCCTCACGTCTTAATAAGCTGGTAAGGAAGGCGGGCTCTGTCGTGGGCAAAGTACTGGAGAGTTTAACATCGGTAGCTGAGCGAAGGGCGCTGAGTAGGCTACGGTCAATTATGGATAACTCTGAACATCCTCTACATAGCACCATCCAGAGACAGAGAAGCAGTTTCAGCGACAGGTTACTATCGATGCAATGCTCCTCAGACAGGATGAAGAGGTCAATACTCCCCAATGCCATTAGGCTTTACAATTCTACCGCCAGGACTTAAGAACTTTTTAAAAGCTATTATTAATGCTTTTTGAGATAGTGATTTAGATGCATATCATATTTTTTGTACTGAGTTAAGTATTGTATGTAATTAGTTTTGCTACAACAAGTGTATGGGACATTGGAAAAAAAGTTGAATTTCCCCATGGGGATGAATAAAGTATCTATCTATCTATCTATTCCCCGATCCCTCTGTTCTGCATTCCTCAGTGGCCTACCGTACACTGTGTAAGACCTACCCTGGTTGGTCCTCCCAAAAGTGCAACATCTCTCACTTGTCTGCATTAAATTCCATCTGCCATTTTTCAGCCTATTTTTCCAGCAAGTCCAGATCCCGCTGTAAGCTTTGCTGTCCACTATACCCCCAATCTCAATGTCATCCACAATTTGCTTGTCCATTAAACCACATTATCATCCAGACCTTTGATATACATGACCCAACACCAATCCCTGCAGCACACCACTACTCATGGGCCTCCAGTCAGAGAGGCAACCTTCTACTATCACTCTCTGACATCTCCCACAAAGCCAATGTCTAATTCAATTTACTACTCCACCCTGAATGCCAAGCAACTCAACCTTCTTGACCAGCATCCTACACAAGACCTTGTCAAACGCCTTGTTGAGGTCCATGTAGACAACATCCACTGCCTTGCCTTCATCAGCTTTCCTTGTAATCTCATCCAAAAACACTATAAGATTGGTTACTCAATACCTGCCTTGCACAAAGATAAGCTGACTATCTCTGATCAATCCCTGTCAGTCCAAATACCATCCAGTCCCTCAGAATACCTTCCAATAACTTTCCCACTACTGATGTCAAGCTCACCGGCCTATAATTTCCTGGTTTATCTTAGAGTCTCTCTTAAACAGCGGAACAACATTAGCTATTTTCTAGTCCTCCAGTTACCCCTCTTGTCACCAAGGATGATTTAACCATCTCTGCTAGCGTCCCTGCAATTTCTAGACTTGCCTCCCATAGGGTCTGAGGGAACACCTTGTCCAGCTCTGGAGATTTATCCACTGATATGCATCGACAGCAAATACCTCCTCTGTAATCTGTATAGGGTCCATGACCTCGCCGCTGCTTTGTCTCACTTCCATATCAAAGTGAAAGTAAAATGTATTATTAGTGTACAAACATGTCACCACATACAACCCTGAGATTCTTTTTCCTGCTGGTGTACAGGCAGTCCCCGGGTTGTGAACGAGATCCGTTCCCAAATCTGTCTTTAAGTTTGATTTGTACGTAAATCAGAACAGGTACATCCAGCCTTAACTAGCGTCAGTTAGTCAAACGCTTGTCTTAGTATATTCAGTGGCATGCAAAAGTTTGGGCATCCCAGTCAAAATTTCTGTTGCTGTGAATAGTTCAGTGAGTAGAAGATGAACTGATCTCCAAAAGTCATAAAGTTAAAGATGAAGCATTCTTTTCAACATTTTAAGCAAGATAAGTGTATTATTTTTATTTTGTACAATCTTAGAGGGGAAAGAAAAGAAAGGAGCACCATGCAAAAGTTTGGACACCCCAAGAGATTTGAGCTCTCATAACTTTTACCAAGGTCTCAGACCTTAATTAGCTTGTTAGGGCTATGGCTTGTCACAGTCATCGTTAGGAAAGACCAGGTGATGCAAATTTCAAAGCTTTATAAATACCCTGACTCCTCAAACCTTGTCCCAACAATCCACAGCCATGGGCTCCTCTGAGCAGCTGCCTAGCACTCTGAAAATTAAAATAAATGATGCCCCCAAAGCAGGAGAAGGCTATAAGAAGATAGCAAAGCGTTTTCAGGTAGCCGTTTCCTCAGTTCATAATGTAATTAAGAAATGGCAGTTAACAGGAACAGTGGAGGTCAAGTTGAGGTCTGGAAGACCAAGAAAACTTTCCAAGAGAACTGCTCGTAGGATTGCTAGAAAGGCAAATCAAAACCCCAATTTGACTGCAAAAGACCTTCAGGAAGATTTAGTAGACTCTGGAATGGTGGTGCACTGTTCTACTGTGCAGCGACACCTGCACAAATATGACCTTCATAAAAGAGTCATCGGAAGAAAACCTTTCCTGCATCCTCACCACAAAGTTCAGCATCAGAAGTTTGCAAAGGAACATCTAAACAAGCCTGATGCAGTTTGGAAACAAGTCCTGTGGACTGATAAAGTTAAAATAGAACTTTTTGGCAGCAATGAGCAAAGGTATGTTTGGAGAAAACAGGGTGCAGAATTTCATGAAAAGAACACCTCTCCAAATGTTAAGCATGGGGGTGGATCGATCATGCTTTGGGCTTGTGTTGCAGCCAGTGACACAGGGAACATTTCACTGGTAGAGGGAAGAATGAATTCAATTTAAATACTAGCAAATTCTGGAAGCAAACAGCACACTGTCTGTAAAAACTGAAGATGAAAAGAGGATGGCTTCTACAACAGGATAATGATCCTAAACACACCTCAAAATCCACAGTGGACTACCTCAAGAGGCACAAGCTGAAGGTTTTGCCATGGCCCTCACAGTCCCCCGACCTAAACATCATCGAAAATCTGTGGATAGATCTCAAAAGAGCAGTGCGTACAAGACGGCCCAAGAATCTCACAGAACTAGAAGCCTTTTACAAGGAAGAGTGGGCCAAAATCCCCCAAACGAGAATTGAAAGACTCTTTTAACTGGCTACAGAAAGCGTTTGCAAGCTGTAATAATTGCCAAATGGGGTGTTACTAAGTACTGACCATGCAGGGTGCCCAAACTTTTGCTTTGGGCCCTTTTCCATTTTTGTTATTGTGAAACAGTAAAAGACGGAAATAAGAAAGTAATCTTGCTTAAAGTATTAAAGAAATGTGTCATCTTTAACTTTATGCCTTTTGGAAATCAGGTCATCTTTTACTCACTTAGCCATACACAGTAACAGAAATTTTGACCAGGGTTGCCCAGACCTTTGCATGCCACTGTAGTATATATTTTACCTTCCTGTGCATATAAAACGCTTAAACATTTCCAAATACACTAAAACATCTTAAACCTAATACAGTAATAATAAAAGTAACTACATAAGGTTGTATCAATGTTTTGCATCACCAGAAGGGGCATTCGTGAGGTAACATTATGATGGACCTAGTGCTGTGGAGGGTCATGGTTTGATTCTGCTGCTGGAGGGGGGTGGTTTACTACTGGAGTCAATTTCTTGAAGTAGGCATCAAGGGAGGTTTGTACAGAGCTTTTTCTCATAAATGGCCTTGTAGCAGCTGAGATCCTCGGTAACTACACGGTAAACTTTGAAGCAAAATGAGAAAAATCTAAGATGTTGACAGGTGGAGACATGTTCTGGGGGAGCAAAATAGTAAGTGTGACAGGTCTTCTACAATGATCATATTACACTTTATATCCATTAGATGAGTTAGAAATACAGGCTTTTTACATATTCTAAGAGACCCTAGCCAAATACCATGGTTAGTCTGTTCTGAAATGTGTGCTTCCCGTGGTACATTAAGTGATGGCGCATCAGTTATGTGCATGATTGGGGTCGTAGTCTACCTAATGTTTAGGTTACTGGAATAGCAACATGGGGTTAAATTGAATAAAAGCTACAATGCTTCCAGAAAAGGAATCAGTCATGTAGACCTTGTGTGCATGGGTGACATTTGCAGATGAAGCTGAGAGTCAATGTTTCCCACAACCTGAAAAGCAAATAATTCTAGCATCAGGTTTTTTTTTAAAGTTCATGGTTGGCACCTTCACTCATGCACCCCAATCCATAACCCCTTCAAAGAATGGAGAAGAAAACATTGACATGAACAAATTACAGAGCAACTTGACAGAGTCCAGAGCTTACAACATATCCATTAGGAGCTGCCACAGGTGGTGTTGGAAGAGAATGCTAAATCTTCCTAACTCTTAATTAATTCAGATAACCAAACCAGTTCCCCATGGGCATGGGTTCAGAGCAAAACAAACTTCAATTAACATAGTAGCATTCCAATCAGTGAAGTAGATTGGTATGGGAAATGGAAAAACATCATGCAGAGTGTTGGTGTGGGGATGAGGGGGCTTTACTTTTCATCTAGTTGTGATTCACCTACCTGCAAATGCTTGAATCTAGGAGCTAAAAAGTATTTTCCCCAATAGTAAAACACTCCTTCACACAAACAAGATAATAAAGGTGATTTTTGTAGCTGTATTTGTAATGCTCTGATTTCTATCGCATTGGCGCTGTGAAAGACAAATTGGTTCAAATATTTGCTTCAAGTTCCTTATGAATTGTTGATTTATTTTTGATTCGTGAAAATTGTAAATCTAAGATTTTGTAGTATTTTCTACTCTTGCACAGTGGTAGTGGTTGATCTACTGTGATATGAGCAAAAATAATGAAATATTTTTTCATCTTTTAAGAGGAGTCGCATGCATTACATAAATTGATCAACAAGGAACGTGATTACTGGAATTGCATTCAAACAGCTGAAAAAAAGTTTTATTAAAACCTTGAAATAATCTGCCTGGTAAATGTTTTGTAGTATACCAGACAATACTGTGAATCCATTCATGATTGAAATTTTGATTGTGACTTTTATCAACAATCCAAGGTTTTGAAACAGTTTCAACCATTCTTTATTATCAAATTCTTACAAAGTGTTGGAGGTGCATGTGATAACCAAGTTTTGACAGCCAGTTGAGGGAAATATCTGCACTAGAAAATATTGAATAGTTAATAATAGACATCTATAATTGAATTAAGTTATTACATGAAAAAGTGAGTTTTAGATAAATCAAGCCCAAGTTGATTAAAAACAAACAGTATTTGAATGTCCTCTCCCTTTCCTGGATGGATCAATGGTGTGCTGCGTTGTTTTGAAAGTGCAAATTATTTCCCCGTTTCTGCTGGCTGTCCTTCTGCATAGCTAGCTCTGATTAATACTCATCACCAAACACCTTTGTTTGCCTTTAGTTATCTGAGGAATGGGTTCTAACTGCACACAAGTCGGAATAAAATCAATTGTATTTTGAGCAGGACAACTACTACTTGAATCATTATAACCTTTAGGTAAAATGGGAAAATTAGGCTATTAGCACTATCACCATATTATTGATATGAATTCTATTTTCATTGTATAGCACATACACAAAAGCAATTTAAATTACTTCACATCAAAAATTTAAAATTGTTTTCATTGTAACAGCAAAAAGAAGAAACAAACACTCAGCAAATTGTCCTATCTTAAAATTAAAACATTTTTAAATCTGGTCAGTCCTTTTCAAATATTCAGAACGAAGCTGAAGTCTGATCCCAGTGAGGTCTGACTTCTGTAATAATTAGAAAAGCTTGTTAGATAAGTTTTGTTTCCTTTCTTTGCAGTTTTATGGACAGAGAGGTGGCACTTCTTGGGGAAATGGATAAAGTCAAAGCAGCAGCACGTAAGTGACTATTTTACAGTATTTAGTATCACTTTTCAGGAGTATCATCACTCCGCTAGTTTGTAGTACTCAAGAATACCTCTGGTCTGTTAAACCTCTTGATCTATAATCTAGTTAAAGCTGTGTTAAAGTGGCTCCTTTCAAATCAATGTAGACCGGTTTCCTAAGGCATAGTAAAGTGTGCTATATTCCATTTAAGTTTCAATATTTCAATGTGTATGCGTATAAGGATGATGTTTCTGTTTTTCCTTGTAATTCGTCAGCTGGAAATTGATTTTCAGCATCCAGAAAGGGGTGTAAAAGGTGCTATTAAAGAGCAACTGTTAGTTTTCAGTTTATATGCAATCTATATTAATAAGTAAACATTATTTTCAATTGATTGCAGATCCTAACCAATTTAGAATTGAGAAAGTAGAACCATGTTTACTACCTTATTAGAACAAACAAATACTCAACAGAAACCTCACTTGAGTGATTTATTAATTTTCCTCATGCCAGACTCTTGAGTTTTTGCTAAGCCTCCAGCTGGTGTATTTCAGTCAAGGGTAAGCATCATTCATCTTGAAATGACTAAATTAGCTCACAGATAAAGACTTCAAATAATTATTTAAATTTTTACATGGGATTTATGGCATTATTTTGCTGCTGGGTAGATTTCAAGCAGTAAATTGAAACTCAGTGATGGGAGATAATGCTGATCATTTGAGATTATAAACTGGATTACATAATAGGGGGTAAAGAAAGTACTGCAATGAATTGTGCAATATTTTCCATCATTTGTTTTCCCTTGTGAGCATGGGGCGTAGGCTGGCTCCCTTCTTGAAGCTTAGTTCAGTCTTGGTAGTTGTCTGTTTCTTGCTATTGTGATCGATATCAAGTGATGATTTTTAATTTTTCTTTGTAAACCAATAACTTTAATGTGTGCAAGAGTCCCATTGTTAATATTGCAGTCATCGGCCCAAGGAGCTTGTATAATTATGACATTGCAACTACAGTTTTTTTTTTTTCTTGTAGCCTGGATCGGTGACTATAGTTCTAAACAGTTTATCTTAAATTGATAGGAATAGAAGGAAAGGATGTTAATCCGGATTTGAGACCACAGTAAAACTCTGGTAATCTACTTTATAACTGTTTGGCAATCACAATAGCAGCTGCTTTGCCAAGGCCCCATTCTTGTGCTCTGTAGGACCTCAGCGAAGTTAAAAGGATTATGGGAATGGGGCCTGGTCAGTTTATTACCAGCATTCCTTTCCAACTCACTACGCCCTGATTCCTGCCCTCGCATTGTTCACTAAAATGTATTATACTAAAATATAACTGTAGCAGAGAGCGCTCGGCATACACACTTACTTACACATGCACTACTACTGTCACTGAGCTGATGTGCTCAGGTTGGCTTTAAGGTGCCTTTCCCAGCATACGTGGTGAATATTCCATTTCTTTAGTAATGGGGATATGTAAATGTGTACATGCTTGTATTCTGTATTCAGATACTTTTGTTTATTTTATAATATGATTATAACTACATTGTGGGGTGCACCATATTCTGATTTGTGTGTAGTCTTAAATTAACTTTGTGGTAACTAAAGATGACATGTTCTGTTGCCCAAAAAAAAAAAAGCAGGGCTCATCGCTCTCAGTACACGAGATTGTACAGGACTACCAGGAGTTCACACTGGACAAAATATGGAACTGCTATTGTGGTTGGGTTGAGTTGTTCTCCGTTCTTGGCAATTTACTTGCAAATGATTCATCACCATACGAGGAGATATCTTGTATCATAAGTGTGCTGTTGATTGTGGTGCCTCCTCTGAATGCTTGGCCTTTATATACTTTTCAATCAGCTGATATGACGTCATTTTGGAAACTCGGTTATGATTTGGGGAGGAAATCTCGTCACTGATTGGCTGTGTGATGAGCTTCGTGCGTTGTGGTCTGGAATTTTGCCCACATTGGTTCATAAGTAAGATGGGGGGTCTACATGTTTGTTTACAAAATTGTTTGCTGGAAACCACACTTCTAACAGTTCTCTTGCGTACTATGTGTTTGCTTTCACCATGACTTTCACTGATGGTCAGTTGAATTTCTGTCCCTCTTGATCTTCGTGGGTAGAAATGAGGCAGAGTGGGTCACACTGCTTTACAGCCAGTTGACGTTCATGGATCGCTGTAGATAGTTTTCTCCCAGTTTGGCTGACGTAATATTTGCTGAGGTCCCTGCATTGGATTTTGTAGACCACATTGGTCTTGTCTAATAGCTTAGTTCGTTCTTTTGGTCTGCAAAGTACTCTCCTCAATGTTGCTGTTGGCTTGTGTGCGATTGAATTTCTATGTTTTTGGAGCAGTCAGGCCAGCATTTCTCAGGTATTTCATATGTATGGAAGGACAGCTGTTTGGTCACTTCTTGTTTGGTGCATTGTCAACCTAGTAGGCATCTTCATATGAAATTGTGCAGGTATTTGTTTCATGCAAATGCTTTTAAAATGTTTCTTTTTAAAGTAACTTTTTAGAAACTTTAGTAACTTTAAAGAAACTTTTTAAAGTTTCTTTTCTCCACTCTTCAGAACAAAGTTTAGATACAGCTTGTGCATTTGGTTGTTTGCTGTGTCGCACTAAACGGATACCCGTGGAACTTCATACGAGGTCGACAGAGCTCCAACCAGAAGCAATCAAACAGGTTCCCCTTCCATACATTTGAAATATCTCAGAAATGACAGCCTTGACTGCTCCAAGAGTGAATTTCAGTAACATATAAGCCAACAGCAACGTTGAGAGTATTTTGCAGACTAAAAGAATAAACCAAGCTATTAGATAAAACAAATGTGGTCTACAAATCCAGTGTGGGAACCTCAGCAACTATTACATCGGCCAAACTGGGAGAAAACTATCCACCAGGATCCATGGACAATAACTGGCTGTAAACATTGAAAGTGGCACAAATTCAATTGGGCATCGGTAAAAGTCATGGCGCAAGCAAACATGCGGCATGTAAGAGAATTCCTGGAAGGGTGGTTTTCCGCAAACAATTATCTAATCAAACACACAGACCTCAATCCTGTTTATGAGCCAATGTGGGCAAAATTCCAGACCACATCAGAGTTTGACATGCAACCAATGTCAAGGTTTCTTCTCACATCGCAATTGAGTTTCTGAAATGACGACCAGTCAGCTGATTGAAAACTATATAGAGGCCAAGTATTTGGAGGACACACCACAATTAACAGAGCATTGATGATGTCTCCTTGCTTGGTGACGAAATGTTTGCAAGAAAATTTCTAGGATTGGAGAACAGCTCCACCCAGCCATCAACCACCGTAGCTATATATCTTCTGAATTATTTACGGTTATTATTGTGTTTCCTGCTAGAAAACATTTTGTAAATATTAGCAGTTTTCTTTTCACTGTTTTTGCTAATTTTTGACACACCTAATAAACACCCTTGCATTAAGGTGGTAAGTGACGCCAGCCATTTTTTTGCCTTTGATGATAACTTGCATATCAGCAACACTTTTTTTAAATGTATTATAAGTGTGCTAGAGTATTAATAGCAATAAAATGCCATAATCTAGAAAATCTGCTAATCTGGCACCAACAAAGACCCAAGGATGCCTGGTTATCAGATTTTTACTGGCATTGATTTCTAACAGCTTAAGCAGATGGTAGTGTTACTTCCAAAGTGGCAAAACAGATTTTCTTCCCTGAAACTGATGTAAACTTATAAACAGTTGAAATAGATGACCAGGTTGAAAGAAACTTTATCTTCCACCTGCCTAAGTGGCTTTCAGTTTCACCTTACTATTTGCTAATCAGATTTTTTAAACACAGCATCCAGTTGAGGTTATTGAATGGATCTTGTATTCGTTGCCACCATGTCAGGGCACCTTATAGTGCCTATGGTTGATGAAACCACATCACTATCATCTGTTTACATTAATTTTAAAAACTTGGTCCAAGTATACATTCACTCTCACTGTTGCAGCATGTACTGTCTGCAAGTGCACTGCAGTTACTAGCCTGGATACTCTGGCAGCACCTCTCACAGTTGCAATCCTTCCACCATAAGGGCAATGGATACACAAGAGCACCTTCACTTCTTGCAAGTCCACGCCATCCTGATATGGAAATACCATTACAAGATCAAAATCCTGTAACTGCAGTAATTCAAGAAAGTTATTAACCTTCATGACCTTGAGAGCTGTCAGCTTATTGCAGGAGTTCCCAAACTTGGGTCCATGGACCCCTTAATGGTATCGGTCCATGACATAAAAATGATTGGAAACCTCTAGCTTATGGGCAATAAATACTGACCTTCACATCAATATCCCCTACCTGTAAATTAATATTTTTTATGAAGTTATCTTTGGTTCTCTTGGAGCCAGGATGGTGAATGAGCGCACTCCTCTGCCATCTCTGTTCTAATGCACACCTTATAAGATTTTTGTGAGGCCAAGTTGAGGTGATAGATGTGATGAGTTCAATCGCTGTTGAATTGAATACCTTTTCAACAATAAATCAAATACTATTTATTAAGATGGTGAAGCACCTCTACTCAAATTTAGAACTGATGTTTACAAAAGCCTTGTTTTAAGCCATTTAAAGGCATGTGGTTTCCACTAAGATGTGACCTGCTTTGTTAATAAGTGGTTTATTAAATCAAGTATTTTCTAATTCTACCTTGGTCCTGATGTACTATATGTGGATGAATTTTCTTCAGTGAAAGCATCCACTAAATAATGTGCTCTTGCTTCCCCTTAGTTGAAATCCTGGACAGCCGCCAGAAGAGAGCTGAAGCATTAAAGAGACTGACTGACAATGCAGTCCGCATGTCGGAGGAGCAACTAGTGGAGCTCAGAGCTGATATTAAGGTAAAATTATTGTATTTAGTCAAGCATCATGATAAAGCTTCACAAATAAGGAACATTTTTCAAGCTTTGTGATTGTTGTATATTTAATTACCTTTATGTCAATAACCACCTTCAATCATTACACTCCAATTTGAAATCCATATAGTCAACCTTTCATGGATACAGAATATGCTAAGTAATTGCCCTTTTATTATTTGAACTTAGCTGTGAAGCAGTTTCTGCTTAGACCTAGGAAACAATGAAGTTTTGCTATGGTTTTCCTGTGTTCTCATAATAACCCATTGAAAGACGTAGAACTGTTGCGCTGAATTAAACTGACAATCCTCCAGCATCCTTTGTACTCCTTGTTACTCCTCTTGTATTCTATTCTGAGCATTTACTCTTTCTCAGTGACTTGAGCCATTTCTACCCTACACTAATTTATCTTCATGATGGGCCAC